>NC_143585.1:123048184-123388163 GCF_048544385.1 Mastigoproctus giganteus
CACTACTACTGTATTAGCTATACGGCGTGTCATGAAGAGGAAGAGGTTTTACTACGCAACGGCAGCCAAAGACCATTATGCGTATGAAATGGAGCACTCCTTCAGTAACAGCATCACGATGCAATATAAAGCAGCTGCTGTAGTCAGATACGTTTGGATGCTGTGTATGTGCAGTTCAGTGCGAGAATGGGCAAGATGAAAGATTTAAGTGACTTTTAACGTTGCATTGCAATTGGCATCAGTATGAGTACAGTATTTCATAAACTGCAGCCATGATGGAGTTTTCGCCGTGACTGTGTTTGAGATGTGCTGAGCTTGGTCTAATAACCAGCGGAGATGGGGGAACTTCTGGTGCCGTTGACACTAAACACACTCTTGGTCTAATAACCAAATAACATCCATCCAATGGTTGGAAATAGCTAGCTGAAGCGAGAGGCTGATAACACTTGTGCAGAGTTACAGAAAGGCTAAAGTCAGACAGATAACATCCCATTAGAGTAGTGGTTACTAAAAACGAATTTTAAAACGTACAACTCGTGGACCTTATCCGGGAACACTAACACTGGAAAAACTTTGCTTGATCTGACGAATCCCGTGTCATGCTTTAGAAAAACGTCAAAAATTCTGTGTATTCCTTGTGAAGTTAAAAACAGAGTATGAATTCTATAAAAATGCCAGCTGGTATTACAGCCATTACATAATTATGTATGCTTGAAATTATTATTTATTATTATTTTTTTCATTTTTTCAAAATATTGTTTTCCGGACTCTATTTGGGTATGGAGGATGCGTACTACTTGAATTTGTTGTCCCTGCTGCGAAGTTAGGAAGAGGGGTGATGGGCTAGCGGGGGAATGCATTCGTTATAAGTAGTTCCATTAATCGTAGTGCATGGAACTATTAGTTCTGTATCCCTTAAATGGTGACAAAATTTTGGAAGAGGCTCTTACACTTTCCAACACTATGTTCTGTATCAGAATCTCACGTGTTCTGTACAGAGGAACTCACGCAGCCTGTTCGAATCTTGTACTGTCTATCGCGTGAGCTTCTTTTGATCCAGTGTGGCCTTCCCGGGATATAAACAGAAGAATAAAACAACCAGTAATACTTCTCACACACGATGCAGTTAAAAATACACTGCTGCTTATTGTGATCATGGATAATGTTATCACTCTTACGAAGTCCCGATCAGACGTGCACGTACTAAGTGTAATGAGTGCTTCGGTTTTTGTTATCAGTTATTTTTTTGTCTAGTGACGGTTTACGCATATGCAGTGGGAGTTATTACGTAACATCCCCATTTGTCCCGTAGTTACTCCTACTGCTTCGTACAGTTGTAGTTGCCAGTGTCGTTATTCCTTGAAAGAAAGTACTGTACTGTATCCGTATACTCACCAATGTGACTGTTCTACAGTAGAGCATTAACCTTTTTCTAAATTCTTAATTTTAATGTTTTCTTGATTTGTTTTTAATGGTTTGTATGGATTTCCAGAAACATTAGGATTGTTTCGTTTCTGTTGATGACTTTCTCGAAGAAATAACAGTCAAATTGTAATATTTGATATTGCTTGATTTTAATGTTTTCCTTTCTGTCCACTACAACCTTTTATGTACACACCATATTTCCGCTCTACATCAATGAACAGCTACATTCTTGTTTCTTTTGTGATTATCAGTTAATCGGTGTCCCGAAGTGATCACAATAAGCAGCGTTCACTGGGAATCAGAAGTTCTGCATGGCACAGTGTCCCTATCCCCACCTTTTATTTAAGTATTGACGTATGGTAGAATCTTTTACTCGTGATGTTATATTGATTGCAGTTCGTGAACAGTTCCGATATAAACACAACCTGCGAGGGGGCTCACAGCTAATGAGTATGGGCTTGGCACACCCAGGGTCCTCAGCTGGATATCATCATTCTTCTCTTTCTTGATGATTCTCTTCCACTTCTGACTCTCTCTCTGTCACACACAGGGTAACTCAGAAAATTTTTTTTGGCTGGTGCAGCAAAAGCCTCAAGCCCCCTTGCACCATATAGTAATAACAACACCTACAACCTGGGCAAAACAAAAATTATTCTTTCTCCGGGTTTCGCTGGATAAACAAATAAATAAAATAGTAAATATTTATTGTTCCTATTGGGGAATACATAAGCAACAATTAATTAAATAAGAACGCACCAGATTATACGTGTTTCCACATTATTCACGTTTTGCTGCGATTACGAAATAAAACAGAAGAAATGTGAGATTATAATCCAGTAATAGCTGCTTTCATTGAAGATATCAGCAGCGGTAGTAGTTCGTGCAAGTGTAAGACTCCCACAGGACTATTTCGAAGATTACAATTATGTCATAGACGTTTTGAATGTAGAACAAGGCGCTGCTCTACTTTTAAAATACCGTTACGTGGCGTGCTTTTCTTTTCTCAGAGCCTTAGGGAAATCACGATTTTTCAGCTACCTGCGAAGCAGTACTCCTCGGCATTGGCACGCATTAATCTGTTAATTACCATCGCCACTCTTTCCCTTCAGCTTGGGGTGCCAACCCTCTGGGAAATGACGCATCCCGTACAGGCTTACTTCTGTGTTCAAGTGTGGGAGGAGTGGGCGCTCTTGTGCGTCAAGATATAAAGTACTATTTTTGGTACCACGGCGAGAAATCGATTATTTAATTTTTTCCCCTTTTTATTGCCGAGCTAAGCGCCAAATGTGTGCAGTCAGTGAGTTGAGGATTAACGTGTCGTACGAACTGGGTTTCTGTCAGTTTTTAAGAAAATAAACTTCTGTAATGATATCGTGACAGAAGTATTCGGCAGTGTAGGCTCTTTGTCAAATAGAGATCAAAACAAATATATCTGGAAATGAATGGTTTAAAAATCCCCGTTTATGAAATTTCAACTGTACCTCTACTCTTATCCGCATGTCTTGAGTTATTTGTCCGAGAAAGTAATTACATATTAGTGGTTGTTCAACTATGGATTAGTGCAGGGGTGTTCCAACCCGCAGGCCATGTGTGGCTGCGACCCTATAGGCAACCCTCAAGAGTTATACTTCCCCCCCCCCCCTCTCGAATCTAAAACTAGCTTGTCACAAAAATAATTTCATGTTGACGTTTGAAAATATCTGATTTTTCTGTATTGCTCTTTTCTGTTTTATGTCTCTTCTCCGGAATTTAGGAATATTATTACTATTGTGAAATAACTGATGGATTTGCGTATTTAATTATTAAATGGGGGGAACCCTGTAAATGCAAATGTAGAGAACAGGGTCCCCCCCCATTTAATAATTAAATATTGGTAGGGAAATTTCAAGGGTGGGCATTTTTTGGAATGCTTACCATTAAAATTTCCCTACCTACAGAGAATGGATAATTTCACCTGAAAATTTGGAGGTGAGCTCATCACAATCTGCCACTCTTTCATATCTTAAATCCATCCCTCTCTGTGACTGTGTCGGGACAGTGACTACAAAATGACTGTGAGAAGGGAAGCGTTCTCGCTGTTGCCTCATCGGCTGTTTTATTTGCAAGTGTACACACAGTGGTGAAGGGAGGGGCTGTTCAGGGACAAGAATGGTATAAAAGCAAGCATAATCACATGCACATTACAAAACAACTTGTCCCGTCGCTTTATCAAATTCTGGAAACCTGTTGCTTAAAAGATGTAGTAAACACAATTTCTGTCCGCGGTACCAGTGGCCCCCACAAAACTGCATAAAAGTCTTACTGTGAAGAAGCAAAATCCGCCAAGGCCAGATGAAGGTATGAGTAGTGCGGGCATTGTGAATACAGTGTTATTCATCTGGCCACTTAGTTACTGGAAGGCCCCTCACCAGAAAGTGATATAACAGCATCCGTCCATAGCACAAAGTCAGTAGAGGGATGCCTGTCAGAGTCTAACCCTCCTTCCGAGGAAGGAGAGAGAGGACAAGAAATGAAGTAGGGATAGAGGCTTAGGTGAAAGTGATTCTTGCACTGCTTCTATTAGAATGAGCAGCAGCCTGGAGGGACTAGTGGGAGTCATCATGAAACAAATACATACATGGGCTGTGTTAGGGTAACTAAGAATAAGAATAGGTGCATGTATACTTGCATGAACACCAATGCTAGAAGTATAGTAAATAAATTTGATGAATTTGAAGTGCTGGTCAAGAAATCAAAGGCAGATATTGTTGGGATATCAGAGACATGGTATCACATAGATATTAGGAATGCAGAATAAAATTTGGGGAGTACAATGTGTACAGAAAGGATAGGAAGGGGGTTATGATGTTAATTATGAAAAACATAAAATCTAAGGAAGTGAATCCAGTTGACATAGATGGACAGTGCAATGTTCAGTTAGTTTGGTGTTACATAAGCACCAAGAAAGCAAAAATCAGGGTAGGAGTTTGTTATAGGCCTAAAGACTCTGATGAGTACAATGAACAGTTGTACAGAAAAATAGAATGGGCCAGTAAATCAGATTGTATTATAATTTTAACTTCCAAGATATTGACTGGAACTTGTAGCTTGGCCACTCACTACACACTAGCAAGGCTTTTGTTGATTTATTGGATGATTTTTTCTACAGAAGCATGTTTAAGAGGCAACCAGAGAGTGTAATACTCTTGATCTGGTTATCAGCAGTGATCACAGTGTACTTTACTGATGTGGGATTTACTTAAAGAAATAAATACCATCAGGGGTAAAGGGAAGAGTTTTTGCTTCTGTAAAGGTAACTACAGTGGTCTCAGACAGTTTTTAAATTATGTAGTGGGACCAACTGATGATGTTACCAACAGCAGATTCTAAGCGGAAGGCATTCAAGGAACTAATCATGGAAGGAAGCTACTAGGCCTTTCATACCAATTAAGAAAAATTCAAGGTTTAGGCCTAAATGGATGTCAGATGAACTATTGAGACTCGTGGCAGAGAAAAACAGCTAGGACTTCTTTATGTATATAAATTCTAGAAGGAAGGGGATAAATTAGATTGGTCCACATGATATCGATGGTTCGGCTATTGATGATCCTGCTCAGATAGCTGATAATCTGAACGTGTATTTTGCATCTACATTTACACATGAGGAGTTATTTAGGGAGGAAAATGCTGGAAGTTTATCAAACTGACATGGTGCTTAATGATTTTGTAATAACTGAGAGGAAAGTGGAGGAGAAATTGTTGAAGTTAAACATAAGAAAGGCACCTGGGGTGGATGGGATAAATCCAGTTATATTAAAGGAGGTGGCAAAGGAAATAAGCAAACCCTTAGCCATAATTATGAGAGCATCCTTGGACTCAGGGGAAGTCCCCAAGGACTGGAGATGTGCAAATGTATCCCCAATTCACAAAGGGGGATCTAAGGATGACATGAGTAATTACAGACCAGTTAGTTTAATGTCTGTTCCGGGGAAAATAATGGTTGTTGTTGTTTGTTGTTGTTTGGTTTTTAGGAGCATTAGCAACTAAGGCCATATTGCTCCGGGATATGCGGTGGTCATTCCCTGACCTTTCCGCATCCTCCATATTTGGTGGTGACGGGCTCGAACCCCGGTCTAATCAAGAAGCGTGTGCTATGCACTGCTGCTCCTTCCCACCTGGCTACGGAGGCGCCGGAAAATAATGGAGTCACTGGTTAAAGATGCATTGCAGGATCATCTAGACAAGGCATGGGTTTGTTAAGGGAAAGTTGTCTGACAAATTTGATTGGATACTATGATGTGGTTACAAAGGGACTGGATGCAAAAAATTATTTTGATATCATATACTTGGATTTCAGTAAAGCTTTTGACACTGTTGTGCATGGAAGACTACTGTAAAAATTGGAGCAGTATAGTATTAAGGGTAAGTTGCTACAATGGATAAAAGGCTGGTTGAGTGGGAGAAGAGACCGAGAGTGGTAATCACTGGACACTGCACTTCGTGGACTAATGTTATTAGAGGAGTACCCCAGGGTTTGGTGTTGATCCCACTGTTGTTTTGTATATTTATCAGTGATATCGATGAAGATATATCAGGCTTAATGTCAAAGTTTGCAGATGATACAAAGGTTGGCAGGGTTGTTAATGACAGTATGCTAGTGCAACAGGATCTAAATAATTTAGACGGGTGGGCAGAGACTTAGGAGTAATTGTGCAGTCAGATATGAAGTTTTCTGAGCAATGCAGACAGTCTGCCAGAGAAGGTCATGGGGTATTGTCAATGATATACAGGAATTTTTCTAGTAGGGAAAAGGAGGTGATTATCCCTTTGTATAAGGTCATGCCTTGAGTACTCAGTATAGGTCTGGAGGCCTCATTTTAGGAAGGATGTAGAGTTGCTTGAGCATGTACAGAGAAGGGTAACAAGATTGGTGAGGGGAACAAAGGGGTGCTGTTACCAAGAAAGGCTTAAGTTCTGCAAATTCAGTGGCTGGAGACTAGGCACCTGCAAGGTGATCCGATTGAGGTGTGTATAAGGCCCTGAATGGGTTGAGCCTGCTGAATTCTGATGGGATTCTTCCTCTTGCTCAAATTATGAACTCGAGGGGCATAAATTCAAATTGAGGAAAGTCAATTGTAGAATAGATGTGTGGAAATTTGCCTTTAGCCAGCAGGTGGTTAATTGCTGGAACAAACTTCAATCTGTTGTCGTGAAAGTTGATAGCTTAAATAAATTCATACACTTGCTTTATTGCATCACATGCCTTCTTCTATTATACTCTTGCTATGGAGGAGAGGGGGTAAAAAATGTTGATAAATAGAATTCCTCAGGCAAGCAGACCAGAAGCTGGTATTGGGAGAACACCCTTGAGAAGGATGAGTAAGGACAGCAAGCGTGCCAGTTGATGACAGAGAAACATGAGTGAGCACTGAGAGATAGACAGAGAAGCTACTCCTGCCCCAAAAGTTGGAGAGTGTGCATCCACAGTGGGGCCTGCCCATTGAAATCCAACACCAACATAGTGGTTTCAGCAATAAAATCCTACCCTAAAAGGTTTGCAATGATCTCGAAGTTTCATGCCTGACAGTACAAAAGACTGGGTTCAGGCATAGCCCACGTGAGCGGTCTAGGCAGGAGTGGATGTAGTGACCAGAAGATGTCATCTTTGCTTGAAGAGAGTTCAACTAGATCAGCAGTTCCCAAACTGTGTGCCATGGGATATTTTAAATTTTCAAGGGAAACACAGCGATACTCAACATCTGCTGGACATCGCATGAACTACTAGCTTGAGGTAGTTCACAGTTTCAACATTACTTGTTAAGTTGTTTGGACCTAACTACTTAATAAATGGAACTGTTATGTATTTCTTTTGGCCTAGGGGTGCCATGAACCGAGCAAGTTTGGGAACCTCTGAACTTAGATACCTTATGGATTAATAACGATGGTAATGTGTCGTTAGTCTAAAAACTCGACCTCCCCCAAAGGTACACTCATTATGAGGATGGACTCATCCCATCTACGCTTTAAGATTTATATACATTCAGTTTACACAAAGTTTATATGTATGCATACATGTTTTATAGGAATTCTCTGTTTTACGTTAGTACAATAGTTTTTTGAACTCCAACTTACACGGGATACCAGGAACATAACCACTGTACTTTGAGCACTACTTCGCATGTGGACTTTTTTTTTAAAAAGAATTCTAAACTTCAGTACTAACTCCTAACATTTACAAGCATTCGCAAATATTTTATTACTAAGTTAACTATATGAGTAATTATTTTTTATCAGTAGAAGAAAACAAAGTTACTTAAAAATAAGAATTTTTAAATACCTTTTATGTAGTGCTTGAATAGTTCTGTTATTAGCAACATTTTTTTGCTGGAATGTATTATGTTATAAAATCTCTTTATAGACAATATTTTCAGTGTAGGATTTCCTTGCTGGAAGTCTGAGTCTGCCTTATCTGTGATATTTGTGGTCCAAGTGGATTGAAGGATGCTGTGGCAGTTGGGTTTAAAAAGTCAAAATAAGGTTCCAGCTTAACGTTCTGTGGTTGGTTTTTATTGAGTAAATTCCCTTCCCGGGACATGCATTTCTATTTATATCTCTCATCTATATAACTTTGTTCAATTTTTCTGCCAAAAGAAGAAAGAAATAGTTACAGAATGAAGAGGAGGATGAAGAAAAAAATAAATAAATGAATAAAACTGTCTAGGTCTGGATTTGATCATGTAACTCAAAATAATAAAAGCACACAGAAAACCCTTTTATTCATTGTTTCAAGTGCTTATAATTCATTGTGCTTATAATATTCATTGTGCTTATAATATCCTTGTACAAAGTTAGTTAGTCATTTTCTCAAAATACATTATTTAATTTTGCATTTTATAATTAACTCATTCAATTTTGGTTAATATCATGAAAATATATATTCAAGGTTTGATAATGAGTTTTAGAATTGGCCCATAATGTAGTTAGTGTAATTTTGTCAAAAGAAGATATAGCAATACATGTAAAAAATTACCAAATTGCATTTTTAGTCATTTTTTAAAATATATTTTATTACCCTAGTCCGTGACACTTTACCACATCAAAGGGAGCCAAGAAAGAGGTAGAGGTTTTTGGGATTACTTATAATAATTGTTATTTCTTCTCTGAAACAGTTTTGGCCAAATATTTGCCATGGGTATTATCAGGAGCGGGCCGTCCCGAGGGTGCAAGGAGTACACTGCACCTGGGCGGCAACGTTCAAGGGACATCTGAAAACCTGAAACTTACATACACATATGAAGAAAATTTTAAAGGGGTTGCCAAATTTCAGTTGGCACCCTGGTGCCACATACCCCACGAACACCCCCTGGGTATTCAGTGTTTTGTTGCCCTGGGCAACGTAACGCAGTTACCGCTCTCGCTAGTGGACGAACACAGCTTGTCAGGTATATAGGTACACTACATTCACATAAATGGTAATTTGATGTCAGTATGGATAAATGTCGTGAGTTAATGGACTTTGAAAGACGGATGATAGTGAGTGAAAGGTGGAAAGATAAAAATAGATTGGATATGACAAATACACCGAAGCGCACAAAGCAGCAGCAAAAGATGCAGATGTATATATAATAATATGGCAGTAATATAAAGATGGCAGTGCAAGTTACACAGAATGCCACAAGGACAGAATAAAAAATTGAAGCAAGCAAATGGCAAAAGGTGTTACAAACAAGACCATCTAATGACAGGAAACAGAAATGGCTGTAATTTAAAGAATAGCATCACACAAAGCAGCAGATAACTAATTCTTTAATTGCTTTTAAATTTAATACCAAAGAATTAAAACCAAATGAAATAACGGAAAGATAAAAATAGCTTGGTTAGGGTAAATGCACCAAAATGCGCAAAGCAGCAGCAATGGATGCAGATATGTATATTGTAATAAATATGACAGATAAAAATAGAGATGGCAGTGCAAGTTTGGCCTTTGGCTTTCTGTCTTTATTTTTATCTGTGTATATTTATTACAATATACATCTGCATCCACTGCTGCTGCATTGTGCATTTGCCATATCTAGTTTATTTTTATCTTTCCACTATTTAATTTGGGTTTAACTCTTTTTGGTATAATATTTTATATTTATATCAATTTAAGAATTAGTTATCTGCTGCTTTGCACGATGCTATTCTTTAAATTACAGCCATTTCTGTTTTGTCATTAGATAGTCTCGTTTGTAACACCTTTTGCCATTTGCTTATTTCAATTTTTTATTGTCCTTTTCCCTACTTTTCTCGGCTATCTTTCTTTTTGGCCTTTAGCTTTCCGTGTGACTTGCACTGCCATCTTTATTTTTATCTGAAATATTTATTACAACACACATACACACACACACACAAGTAGTTCTCAACTTTACGGGTTAATTCGTTCCTAGCACGCATTCATAAAGCAAAAACACGTAAACTGGGAATTAAATATAATAGACAATGTCAAAAATAGAGGTTGTTGTTATTAGCCATATGCTGCAAGGAAGCCTGAGGCTTATGCTGCACTAGCCAAAAAAAAAAAAAAAATTCTGAATTACCTCGAGAGAGAGAATCACCAAAAAAAAGAAGAATGATATCCAGCTCAGGACCCTGGGTGTGCCAAGCCCATACTCACCAGATGTGAGCACATTCTCAAAACAATGAAATTAGTTAGCTAATTAGTTTGTTTAAACAATGATTGATTTATCCAAAGAAATTTAAATGTACCCTGTAAAATCAAGCAAATTATAATAATAAAGAAATTATTTATGACTTACAAATTTTAAAGAATGTTTATTCTTCATCCTCGACTAAATGCACACTCGTTGATCACTTATTATTGGCTCGTCACTCGTTGGTTTGTTGAACAAGGAGTCGTTTTCTTCAGAAATGCTTGATGAGGTGTTTGTTTCCAAGATAACCTTCTATTTTCTTTATAAATTTCAATATTATGCATAAGCATTTTTTAACAGAATGCACAAATTGCAAATAACACGATTTGCTTGGAATAACAAGTTTACGAAGCTTAAAAAAAAAAAAAGGAATGAAGAGAAGATTCTGAAAATTTATTTATGTTTTTTATACGATTGAAGATTTCAGTAACGGGAAAACACATTTCACCATAATAACGTAAAAAACCACACAATTCCAGCTATCGGTATTTTCGCAATTGCAATAACATTGAGTTTACTACCCATTTATAATTGCTTGCAGTAACAGAAAAGCCCAATAAACCAGAAAGTGCAAATTGTTTTTATTGTTTTATGGTCGTGACCTCCAGAAATGTGCTTTAGAAAAATGTCACAAAGGCATTCAAAATTGGTTCTTATACAGCACATATGATAATGATGAAAGTGTAGTGCATTTCATACACACTACACTTTCTGATTTGATTTGGTAACTAATACAATTTGCACTATAAAAACGACCTTTTAAGAGTTACATAGTGAAAATTTCAACTTCCGAGGTCGTGGAACGAATTACAAAAAAACAATGTGCTATTGGGTTCACATTACAATATTTTCAAAATACGATGGTGTCTCTGGAATGGATTTATATTGTAAGGCTGGGTACACTACTGTATAGCTGCATGTGTGGTTTGAAATGTGGTATTTATGAATGTTTAACATTAATTTTTTCCAATTAATGTTTGTATTTTCGATTTTGTTGATACTTGATACTTTGAATAAAAAAAAAAAAAAAAACACTTGTAAACAAAGGAACTCCTAAATCGAAAACTCGTAAAGTGGGAACTGCCTGCATACACAAAAGAAACTGAAAAATAAACTGCTAGAACGAGCAGTATATTTTCCATCTAGAACTGCTCCATGGTTGCCATCCAACCTGAACACAGAATCTCAAACAGCTGCATACAGAAATTCTGAATATGCCTAGCAGAATGGGCAATTGTTGTTTGGTTTTTAGGAGCATTAGCAACTAAGGTCATATTGCTCCGGGGATATGCGGTGGTCATTCCCTGACCTTTCCACATCCTCCGTATTTGGTGGTCACGGGCTCGAACCCCGGTCTAATCAAGAAGCGTGTGCTACGCACTGCTGCTCCTGCCCACCTGGCTACGGAGGCGCCGAACTGGCAGTTGTCACTTACAAAGAACACGTTTTGGATTTGTCTGTGGTGTGGTGGGTCTGTGTGGACTGTTTGCTGAAAGGCTCATGGATTAACTCAATACTTAAGGGAATCTAAAAGGCAAAAGTCTTGTAGAGTCCCTCAAGAAAATTTCTCCCCATTTGAGGGGAATTTTTTTTTTTTTTTTTTTTTTTTTTTTTTATCAGCATGGCTCACCCTATTAGGTAGACAGGAATATATCTGGTAGAGATGAAATGCATTTCAACAAAGCTGGTGCATGAGTCTTTGCCAGCATTACTGAGAAGGCCTTAAAAGGTTTGGAGAAACTGCAAGTTAGGGGATGGGCAGAGGAAATACAAATTTATCTGATGATATAGATAAAAGTAACACTTGAATACATCTTATGAGTTTTTGTTTATAGTTGCAAAAGCTGATATTGACAAAATGTGTCAAGGGTAGCAGTGTTTCACCAGCCAAATGGGAAGAAAATGCCAGTGATAGAACCTTAAATAACTTCAAAGATGTGTCAGGGTAGTAAACTATACAAGGACACTTAGTCCTAACTGTCTATGGTAATGTCAAGAGCATTGCCAATGAAATGAGTGAATTCAAACAATTAATGTTGATATAATAGGGCTGATGGAAATTGCAGCATCTAATAAAATGGTGTCACAAACAGGTAATGAGTTCCAGTTTTGTGTGAATAATGTATTTATGAAGGATAGACAAGAGATACTGTTCAAGACTTTTGACTTAAATTGGGAGTCATGCTTATCAAAAGCAGACTCAGCACAACAAAAGCTTTCTCAGATTCAATATTTATGCACCAGTATAGAAATGAGAGTGGAGGTATGCTATAAGCCAGAAGCTTGTGAAGCATATGACACCACAGCGTCGACAATACTGAAACTATTAATAGTGTGTGATCCTGGGTTTCTAAGTTGGATATTGAGGAGAGAAATCAAAAAAATTGAGGAGAATTATTAAAGGCAAAGGCATGAGTTTTAATTTTGGTAAAAGAAATTGACAGTTTAAGAGATATGTGGCATCTATCAACTGGATGAATAGGGCAGGGATAGTAGTTATACTAGAATTATGGAATACCTTTATAAAGTAATAGTCACAGAATGCATGCATGTACATACACCATTATATAGTGGTAAGAAAATTTCTGAGATGGATGAATAATGAGCCAGTTTAATGAAGTAGAATAAGCATGGGCAGGTTACAGAGTCATGAAGCCTATTACAGCTATAAGTTGATCTATAATAGTAATACATATAGCCCAGAAAACAATGAAGACAAGGGTATTTTCATGTACACAAATACGAAGAAGAAAAGGTCTAATCAGTACAGACCCCTTCTGTAATGGATGCAGTTAAGTTTTAGATAACCCAGCTGATGTTGCTGCTGAATTGAACAGGTACTTAGAATTGATCTTTACAGACTACAGACCTTCATAGCAGTGAAGAATTTGAAGTTGAGCAGTGTAAAATTAGCAATACTGAAATAGCAGAAGATTGTTAATTTGAAAAACTTGAGCCTAAAGGGGGAGAGAGAGAGAGAGAGATCATTGAACCATTAAGATTGAGGACACCACTGGACTCTATCCTTAGACTGGTGAAGTACCAACGTATCACCAATACACAAAAGTGGTTCTCAGAGTGAAGTGGGTAACTACCGATTAGTTTCAGAAAAATCAGGGAGGTAATGATCAAGAGCACAATACAGAGATATTTATATTATTAGTGTGAAGCATAGAGTTCAAGGAAGCCACATGTATTTCCTGCAACACCCAAATAAGTAATAAATAAATAAACAAACCTATATGCTTAGAGAATTTCATGTCCATCCACATTGTAAGTCCCAAAAGTCTTTATTTCTCTAGTCCTTTTAATTTAACCCCACCAAGTCTTACTTTGGGATTTGTTGTTATTCCAAAAATGTAAAGTATTGTGTATTGCATTTAGACATATCTGTCACTTTGCTGATTATCCTTGAGGCATATCCAAGTAATTCTGATGGAGTGCTGCTTGGCACTGATCATTAACTACTCTTCCAATCTTTACATATGTGCAAATTTTGGCATCATATATTTTATCCTTTTGTTAATGTCATTTATGAAAATCAGAAACAGCAGTGTTCCCAGAACTTATCCTTGGGGACCCCACATCTTATTTTAGACCAATCTGAGTAACCAAACAGAATAAACACAATGCTGGTTTGCAATTAATACCTTTGAAAGACTGGACTGAGTACTATGAAGGACTTTTAAAAGAAGGCCGGGAAGAGTTCAAGACGATGGAGGATTTTGGTGTAGAAACTCGGGCTTAAAAGTTTCTGTTAGGGAAGTGGAACTCCTGCTAAAGGAAGGAAGGAATGGCAAATCACCTGGACCTGGAGGAGTTTACGTGGAACTTCTGAAATATGGAGGAAGAGGAGTGGCTGTTCTAATACAAAAACTGTTAAATAGTATAATGAGAGGAGAAGAAATACCGAAAGAAATGATAACAGGATATATTACATCAATTTATAAGAAGGGCGATCAGAAAAGCTGTTCAAATTACAGAGGAATATGCATCCTGAACCCGCTGTTAAAGATCCTTGGAAAATGGATCAGGAACCATTTAGAAGCCCGAATCGAGGTATCAGAAGAACACAGTGGTTTTTCAGCTGGGAGGTCATGTATAGATCATATCTCAACAGTACGACAGGTCCTTGAAAAATGCCAATCAAAAGGAAAAAAATCTTTATGATTTTCATTGACCTTGAAAAGGCATATGACAGTGTTCCAAGAAAACTCTTATGGAAAGCACTGAAAGAGGCAAATATTGATGGACAACTGATTAACATTATTAAGGCAATTTACAGGAATAATAGATGCAGAATTAAAGTGGGATCAGCTTTGTCACCTGAATTCCACACTTCAAAAGGTTTATTACAAGGTTGTTGCATGTCACCAACACTTTTCAAAATTTATATTGATATCTGCCTAAGATCCTGGTCAAAAAAATGTAATAAAATGGGATTGCCGATTAATAAGAACACCTATATTCACAATTTACTTTTTGCAGATGATCAGGTGGTGATAGCACAAGACTTAGAAGATGCAAAGTATGCATATCGTCAATTGTTTGAGGAATATAAACAATGGGGTCTAAAAATCAATTTTAGCAAGACTGAAATGTTGTCTTCAGGGCCAGGACACGTTCTAAATACTGCAGGTTTTAAAATCAAACAAGTCGATAAATTCAAATATTTGGAATCAATCTTACAAAATGATGGATCATCCCAAGCAGAGATCAATAAGAGAATTACAGATGGCAGAAAGGCTATCGGCATGTTAAACTCTGTTCTGTGGAGCAAAAATATCCTAAATAAAACAAAGAAACTTATATTTCAAACGATTGTACAAAGTCTTCTATTGTATGGAGCGGAAACCTGGACATTGAATAGGCGAGCGGAAAACAAATTGCTCTCCACAGAAATGGATTTTTGGAGACTCTCAGCAGGAACTTCTAGAAGAGACAGAAAATGAAATGAAGACATAAGGGAAAAAATGGAAGTGAAAAAGACTATTATTGACACCATCAAAGAAAAGCGTCTAACATGGTATGGACATGTAAAACGGATGCAAGAAAACAGATATCCAAAGGCTATCCTGGAATGGATACCTCCTGGAAGAAGGAGAGGAGGAAGACCTAGGAGGACATGGATGGATGGATGGAGTACATGACAGCCCGAGACTTAACCGACCAAGACACCTTGAACCGCACTTTATGGCGGGAAAAAATTCCTAACAGGAAAGAACTTGTAGGCTGAGGAAACCCATTGTAAATGGAAACACTCCTCTTGAAGAAGATCTGAGTGACCATTAATCATCACAACCTTTTGTCTCCTGCCCTGTAGAACTGCTCTGACCATGTTTGAATTGCTTGTAATTGATCTTAGATGCTAACACGTTCAAGCTTATATAGTAACCTCTTTTGAGGGACTGACTCAAATGTTTTGCTGAAATCTAGTAAACAATGTCAAAATTTATTTCCTATATCCAGCTTATGAGTAACTGTGTCAATATAGCTAACCAGGTTATTTAAACATGATTGACTCTAACAAAACTGGAATTCCATTTCTATTTGAAAGACTCCGTACTGCACTCTTTATCACTGCCTCCATGATTTTCTCTACCACTGAAGTCAAAATTACTAGTCTGTAGTTAACCTACTTTACTCTTGAACTGCCTTAATGTATTTAGGTAGAAATGGAATTCTGCAGGAAACACAACACAGTTTCATAAATAGAATATCATGTCTAATTAAACTGTTTAGCTGTTTTGAAAAAGTCACGTGTGAGTTGGAAATAATTTTGACACTTTATTTGTGCTTTAGCAAAGCAGTTGATTAAGTCCCACATACGTGTGGGACTTAGTCATGGATAATATCCTAAGATGGATTTCATGGCAAGAAATTTGGGGAATTTAGAGGTCAGCTGGATAAGTAACTATGTGAGGAGGAAAATGCATAGTTTATTTTATATTGTTTTTTGGTTGGTGCAGGAAGAGCATGAGCTTTCTTGCACCATTTTTCTGAGATGGTACATGTGCTCTGAGCACGACTGGTTAATAGTTAGGCTGCTGACACTGCCAATAATGAAAATACAAGCCATTTTTGGTTGGCACAGGGGTCTAGGGCTTCCTTGTACCATATTTTGAGATGGTACATGTGCTCTGAGTACAACCAACTGGTTAATAGTCAGGCTACTGACACTGCCAATAAGGAAAGGCAAGCTGTGGATCTAACATTTCATAATTTACAGAAGGTAAATAGATTGCTGGCATCCTTTTCATTTTGCTCTGACCATGTTTGAATTGCTTGTATATTAAACATTCAGGACATTTACTTGGGGACGACAGCCAGCCCCCTTTTTTTTTTTTTAGTTACATACTCTGCTCCACCACTAATATCCATATACTTGCATATCTAGAAAAAAAACCTTTATTTATAGGAAAACTAACGTGTGCTGAAAATAAGCCTCTAGTATCTGTGGAACACAGTCCACTAGATTTTTGTAAATGTCCTCTGATATTTTCTGCTGTTTAGCCTTCAAAGCAGTGACAGTTCAGCTCTGTTTTTTTTTTTTTTATTCTCCCCACATAAACACCCAATGATCCAGTTCATCTCAGAGGTTCTCTCCTGGATTGAGGTTGGGGCTCTGCCAGCCAGTACAACTTTTCAACACTCATATCCTCAAAACAGTCCATCACAATGCGAGCACTATGACATGAAGTGTTGTTCTGCTGATACAGGTATGGGCTTTCCCTGACGTACTTGCACAACATAGGTAATACATTATTGTCCAGGGCATCTAGATAGATACCAGCATTCATAGTTTTGTCCAAATCATGAAAAATGGCAGAGACCATCATGCTGTCTTTGCCAAACTTGATTGTTGGGATGATAGTCTGGCAGGTAGCTTTCTATAGGCATCTTCGGCACTCAGGCACGACATCAGACTGTGTGCC
Source organism: Mastigoproctus giganteus (assembly GCF_048544385.1). NCBI lineage: Eukaryota > Metazoa > Arthropoda > Arachnida > Uropygi > Thelyphonidae > Mastigoproctus > Mastigoproctus giganteus. Next base: position 123,065,217 of record NC_143585.1, read on the forward strand.
GTGACTTGTCACTCAAAAGCATAGCTTTCCATTGGTTTATGGTCATAGAATGGCAGGATTTACACCAAATTGAATGGAACCTGGCATTAGTCAGCATGAATATCATGCAGTGTCTAGCACGCTGTACTGGTGTTGACACATGTCCCAGTCATCTCACCGAGGGCTGTGAGTGTGGTGTGATATCAACCTTCGTTCTCAGTAGATGATTCTTAGCAGAGCTCTCCTGTCACATCCCATCAATTCTTGGAGGTTTTCCAGATCATTTTGTCAGTTTCATCAGCAGTCCTTCATTTGCAGATCACATCACTAGTCATCAACCTAAGGATCTGCAATGCCATGTCACATTCAGACTGATTGCTTATTATTAGCATTAGCATTAGTAGAGGCATTTGATGTAAGAAAGCAAGCTTATGCAGCATCAGCCAAAAAAAAAAAAAAAAAAAAAAACCACTTCCACTTCACTCCTCTGTTTGTTTGAAATACCTGTTCAGCTGAGCCTTAAACTTTATTTAGGCTATCAACTTCCATGACAAGGGATGGAAGTCTGTTCCACCAACCAACCACCCACTGGCTAAAGGCAAATTTCCGCACGTCTATCCTACATCTGTCTTTCCTCAATTTGAATTTATGCCCTCTCAGGTGATTATTCTGAGCAAGAGGAAGAATCCCATCAGCATTGAGCATGCTCAAACCGTGTCTGAGCTATAACTGAAGTCTTGTCTAGATGATCCTGCAGTGCTCATTATCATTCCACGCTGGAAATCTTAACTCTGTTGATCTTGTATCTTGCATCTGTGGTCATGCCACTGTTAACTTATGTTAAGTATCATGGATATTAAGTTTCCAGAATTAAGGGTTTCCAGATTGGGCAGTGTGTAATTGAAGGCAGGCAAAGCTACGTTGTAAATCAAATTCTTAAAAGCCAGAAATTTTTTCCTTTACCATTTAGTTTTTTTTTGGCATGGAAGCAGCATGATTTAAATCATTGATGCTAAATCTTTTGTCAAATGGGATTTTTGTCATTACAGAATTTTGGGACACTGTAGGCTGGACAAGGAAGAGGTTGGTTTAATTTCATTTTGTATTTTTCTGTAAGAACTAACAAGGATGTGTGGCATCTTCCTTGAAAATAACTTAGCAAATCTTAATAAAAAAACACTTTAAAAAATTTATGAATATCAATAAAATAAAGAACTTTTCTGTTTAAACTTTAGAAATGATTTTGGGGTACTTGTAGCTGTGTCACATATTCATATAAAATGTTGGGATGTATGCTTATTTCTAAACAGCTTTGCAGATAGTTCCATATTTTGCCTCTAGGATATCTAATTTGAGCAGTGATAATTTTCAAAATTCTCTTGCAGCCAGGTATAACCTTGTCATGGACCAAACCCATCCTAAGGGTCACACTTTGAGCACCTCTGATCTAAATAAACAGCTAAAACCATTGCAGCATTAGGGAGAATCAAAGGAAGTCAGAATTTCTCATAAAACAATTTTTGTTCACCTGAAAGATTAGAGAAAGACTTTTTTGTAGAAGCATTAAAAAACACTGGAAGTATCTAAAATCATACATATGCTGAATATAAAAGAGACAGAACTGTTTCCTCAATTTAAGAAGATAGCACATACCTTACATAGCAGATGAAAGAATGTAGTAAAGCTGGAATTGTCATTGTGACGTAGATGAGAACCTTTTAAGAGAGGAGAGTGTATCTTCGTACAGCAGGACAGATATCCAAATAACTTTGCCCTCCCAAATGGAGCAAAGTGCAAAGATTATTATAACAGAAATGTAGATAATTTCAGTTGCAAATAGCTTACCTAAAGATGCTATAGTGTAGACTTGCCACCTCTTCCAGTTTTGCTGAATGATTTTCATTATCCATTTACAGCAAGTTTTTTTTCCATACAGATTTTAGTCAAGTTTGAATTATTCTTCATGTTTACATAATTAGAAACCTAAAGAATTTATTGATATGGAATTCAGAACTGCTATTAGGTGGCTCTGCTTACATTTAGCAAGGAGAGTATCAATTATGTCCAATAATATATGCTTTTATATTTTCTTTGTTGGACAGCAGTGTTAGGATTTTGTGCATCCTGTTTTTGGAAATATGCAGCTTTCCTGAGAGTTAGTTTCTTTTTTGAGTATTGTTTTCTCCAAATGCATTGGATATCAGACACCACTGCATAGGTGTGAATCCTTCCCTTTTATAGGTGGAGAAAGTGTTACTGTTTTTATTCAATGCATTCCTTAATCCTTCCCTTTTATAGAGAAAGTGTTTTTTCTTTTTTTTTCCCACTTAATGTATTACAAATTATTCATAATTGTGTGGTGCCTGTGAACAGTTTCATAAACAATAATAATAATAATAAAAAAAGTAAACTGCAGCCATTATCAATCCACTGCAGGATGGAAGCATCCTCCACGATTCATGTTGAGGGAAATGGACCATAATCTGCCATACTGGTCCAGTGTAGGTTGGCAGATCTACCATATTTGGCGAATCAAGGATTTGAATCCCAGTCTATTCAAAGAGTGTGTGCTACTGCACTCCTGCTCATGACCACTTGGCTACGGAGGCCTCCATAAACAATAATGATATTTAATTTGAATACAAAATATTATAATAACAGTAATTAATTTCTTCACAGATTTAACTTGTCAACGTTAAATACTACAGTAGCATCAACTGAATTATCAGTATTTTTCATCCTTTTTAAATTTCACTATCACTATAATTAATTGGGTGGTGGTTCCTTTCCAAAATAATTGTTTCCCATTAATTGTTTAGTGCTAATGGATGAAACTTTGGAACCTTCCTGAATATATTCCAACTTTTATTTGAACAGTTTCAGGAGCGACCAGCTATTGTTTACTTGGAATTTTACATGAAGCAGACCTGTCATGTCCTGCATGACTACTATTTTTGCTGCTTCATAGCTGCTAGGTTTGGTTTCAATATAAGGTAATTACTATGTTGCTTGCCTGTTGGTTGGCACATCTGCTGCAGAAATTATATACTCTTAGTATAAAATGAGTCTCAATTATTATTACTGATGTATAAAATTGTTTCTTGTGATGCAATTTTTTTAAGCAGAACTAACTTCTGCTTAAAAAAATTAAGTTCTCATTTTGTTCTCATTTTTTACTTCTAATTAACTTCTCATTTTGTTGCAAATAATGTAAAAATAATACCTTTTTAAAATTTTCATTAAAGAAAATAAAAAAATTACCTTTAGAAAATGGAATTCAGAGGAATAATGAAACAAGAGGAATTCAGAAAAAACAAACCTTTTCCAGAAATAAAAAAAGATTAAACTTATTTTTTTTTTTTTTTAATTTATATGTTTATTTCATTATAAAAAGGTGTACAGTATCATTTTAATTTTGTGGCGATCTATAATTGATGTTTACTTAGTACCTCTATATAAAGAATAAAATTATTATATACTGTATACATATAATTTGTATTATGAAATGTAATTTTTATAATTATATTATTATAATAACTGTCAAATAACATACCGTATATATTATTAAATATTTTATATATATATATATATATATATATATATATATATATATATACACAGAGAGAGAGAATCGGATCTAACAGGCAGCAAATTGAGTAGGGGTGCCGCAAAATAAAATAAAATGACTTAAGGGTGCCGTTATTAAAAAAGGTTGAAAACCACTGGATTAAATGTATTTCACATTTAAAAAAGCTTTTTATGCTTTCCAGCCAAAAGCTGGATTGTTTCTAAAAAAATTAGGTCTGCTAGTACAACATGATTTCTTAATGTAGCCTAAGTTTACTGCAGATATATTATTAGTAGTAGTGGCAAATGATGGAAGTAAGCTTATACAGCACATAAAAAAAAAAACCAACACTTCTATTTCCACTTGTTCATCCCCTCTAACAGTTTATCTAGTTCTATCCACACATCAAACGTTCAGCCATTCTTTCTTCTCAATTTGAATTTATGCTCCCTTGTGTGTAGTTGAAGCGAGAGCAAAGAATAGAACATTAGTATTAGTAAAGGCACATGATGCAAGAAAGCAAGCTTATATAGCATCAGCCAAAAAAAAAAAAAAAAAATCCCTAATTTCATCCATCCACTCGCTCCAAATGTTTGTCTAGTTCTGTCTTGAATCTATTTAAGCTATTAACTTCTAAGATGCATTAAGGGCTTATGCCTCAGGCTGAAAGAGAATTAGACTACATACAAGTTAATGCAAATGCATTATATAAGCATTAGCATTAGTAGAGGCATATGATGCAAGAAAGCAAGCTTATGCAGCATCAGCCAAAAAAAAAAAACTTCCACTTCACCCCTCCGTTCGTTCGAAATACCTGTCCAGCTGAGCCTTAAATTTATTTAGGCTATCAACTTCCACAACAAGGGATGAAAGTCTGTTCCACCAATCAACTATCCGCTGGCTAAAGGCAAATTTCCGCACATCTGTCCTATATCTGTCTTTCCTCAATTTGAATTTATGCCCTCTCAGGTGATTATTCTAAGCAAGAGAGCAAGAGGAAGAATCCCATCAGCATTGAGCATGCTCAAACCATTCAAGGCTTTATACACCTCTATCAGATCACCTTGCCAGTGCCTAGTCTCCAGACATTGTAATTTGCAAAACTTAAGCCTTTCTTCATAAGAGCAACCCTTTGTTCCATTCACTAATCTTGTTGCCCTTCTCTGTACTCATTCCAACAGCTCTACATCCTTCTTGAAATGAGGCCTCAGACCTGTATACAGTACTGAAGGTGTGGCCTGACCATTGCCTTATACAAGGGAATAATCACCTCCTTATCCCTGCTAGAAAAATTCCTGTATATCATTGATAAGACACCATGGGCTACTCTTGCCGCCCATCTGCACTGCTCAGAGAACTTCATATCTGCTTGCACAATTACCCCCAGGTCCTTTTCATTCTCTACCACTGTCAGTGTAGTACCACAGAGTTGATACGTTGCTCTGGGGTTGCTGTTTCCCATATGTAGTACTTTACATTTGTCAATGTTAAACTTCATTTGCCACCTCTCAGCCCATCTGCTCAACCTTTCCAGATCCTGTTGCAGCAGCATAGCGTCAGTAGTGTCCTGAGTGTAGTGACCCAACGCTGAACCCTGAGGGACTCCATTAATAACATTAGTCTACAACAAGCAGTGTCCATTGATTACCACTCTCTGTCTTCTCCCCCTCAACCACCCCTTTATCCATTGTAGCAATTTGCCTCCAGTGCCACACTGCTCCAATTTGTGCAGCAGTCTTTCATGTGCAACAGTATCAAAAGCCTTTCTAAGATCCAAGTATATAATATCAAAGTTATTCCCTGCATCCAGTTCTTTTGTGACTGCATCATAGTATCCAATCAAATTGGTCAGGCTAGACTTCCCTTTAACAAAACAATGCTATGACCAAGCTATAAATGAAGTCTTGTCTAGATGATCCTGCAGTGCATTTTTAACCAGTGCCTCCATTAATTTTCCTGGAACAGAAGTTAAACTCACAGGTGTATAATTACTTGTCAGCCTTTGATCCTCCTTTGTGAATTGGAGTCACATTTGCACATCTCCAGTCTATGGGTACCTCCCATGAGTCCAAGAAGCTCTCATGATTATGGCTAAGGATTTGTTTACTTCCTTTGCTGCCTCCTTTAATATAACTGGATAGATCCCATCCACCCCAGGTGCCTTTCTTGTGTTTATCTTCAACAATTTCTCCTCCACTTTACTCTCAGTTATTACAAGATTATCTAGCTTACTGCCACAGTTGAATACACCTCTGGCATTCCCCTCGCTGAATAACTCCTCATGTGTGAATGTCGATGAAAAATATTCATTTAGTTTGTTAGCTACCTGAGCAGGATCATCAACAGTTGAACCATCGATATTAAGTGGACCAATCTGATTCATCCCCTTCCTTCTAGAGTTTACATAAGTAAAGAACTCTTTGCTGTTTTTCTTTGCATCCCTTGCCAAAGATTTCTTGTAATCTGGCTTCGCCTCTCTAACCTCCTTTGTAACTTGGTTACAGATCAACTTATATCTGTCATAGGCTTCTGTGTCACGTGTTAATTTATATGTATCCCATGCATTTTTCTTCTCTGCCATATGTCTCATTAGTTCATCTGACATCCATTTAGGCCTAAATCTTAAACAATATTTCTTAGTTGGTATGTCAAGCCTAGTAGCTTCCAAGATAAGTTCTTTGAATGCTTCCCATTTTGAATTTGCTGTTGGTAACATCATCAGTTGGTCCCACTGTATAGAATTTAAATACTGTCTCAGACCATCGTAGTTGCCTTTACAAAAGCAATAACCCTTCTCTTTACCCCTGATGGTAGTTACCTCTTTGAGTAAATCCCACTTCAGCACACTGTGATCACTGCCACCTAGTGGTTCCTCTATCTGCAGATTCTTAATGCATGAAGAATCACTACTGATAATCAAATCAAGAGTATTACTTCCTCTAGTTGCTTCCCGAACATGCTGATGTAGAAAACAATCATCCAATAAATCCACAAAAGCCTTGCTAGTGTGTGAGTGACCAGCCCGCAAATTCCAGTCAATATATGGGAAATTAAAATCCCCCATTATAAGTACACAGCTAAACTCTGAATTAGCAAATTTTTGCAAAGGCGGCATTGTTTAAGTTATAACTCATATTGTGAATATGTTCACAACAAGTTGCCATGATATTGCACTACTTCGAATAAGTAACACTTCAAGAAAGGAGTAGACTGTTATTACTTATTCTCAGCGGATACCACCACCCAGACGGCACTGTTTCAGGGCTATTTGGCCCTTCTTCGGTGGGTGAGTAGGTACCCATGTGATGTAATGATGGTGTATCAGATGAATTAAGACTAAGATGCATTAAGGGCTTATGCCTCAGCCTGCAAGAGAATACGTACAAGTTACAAGTTAGTGCAAATGCATCGTATTAGTACACAGCTAAACTCTAAATTAGCCAATTTTTTGCAAAGGTGGCATCAGCAAAAATAGCCCTGAAATGGTGCCGTCTGGGTGGTGGTATCTGCTGAGAATAAGTAACAACAGTCTTCTCCTTTGGTGAAGCATTACGTATTCGAAATAGTGCAATATCGTGGCAACTCGTTGTGAAGGTATTCACAATATGAAATATAACTTAAACGATGCTGCCTTTGCAAAAATTTGCTAATCCAGAGTTTAGCTGTGTACCAATATGATGCATTTGCACTAACTTGTATGCTATCAACTTCTACGACAGATGGAAGTTTGTTCTAGCAATCAATCACACGCTGGCTAAAGGCAAACTTCCACACATCTATCCTACAAATGTCTTTCCTCAATTTGAATTTATGCCCTCTCAGGTGATTATTCTGAGCAAGAGGAAGAATCCCATCAACATTGAGCATGCTCAAACCATTTATGGCTTTATACACTTCAGTCAGATCACCTCGCAGGTGCCTAGTCTCCAGACACTGTAATTTGCAAAACTTAAGCTTTTCTTTGTAAGAGCAACCCTTTGTTCCATTCACTAATCTTTTTGCCCTTCTCTGCACTCGCTCCAGCAGCTCTACATCCTTTCTAAAATGAGGCCTCCAGACCTGTATACAGTACTTAAGGTGTGGCCTGACCATTGCCAATCAAGCACCTTCTAGCTCAAGGCAAATATCCACACATCAAATGTTCAACCATTCTTCCTCAATTTGAATTTATGCCCCCTTGTGTGTAGTCAGAGCAAGAGCAAAGAATAGAATATCACAGATGTCTGTTACATATTTTCCAGCTGGTATTGTAAACTGACATCCCATCCATTTGAAACAGATATTAGGCTTATTCTGAATAAGAGTTGTCTCATGGCACCAAATGACTGGCAACCCAATAACTTTGGCTGATTCACTCAGCAAGGGTTAAAGATTGAGAAGACAGAGACACTTGTTGACATTAGATTTCAATTTCTGTGGATTATAAATTTTGGGAAATATATGTGAAGGAAGATTGTTCCAGAGAATAGAAGTAAAGGGATAAAATGAGGAAGAGGAAAAGTTGGTTGTGAGTTTTGAATTGGACAGCAAATGGATGCTGACTGCTTACAGCATGTGTTCAAATTTCTTTGGAAGAGAGTGGGAGAATTACAGATGCCAATTCAGAACAGCCATGAAAGTATCTATAGAAAAGGCATGTAGCAGCAACTGGGTGGTTGGTTTAGTGGGAGTTTAATGGCTTTTTTAATTAAAAGCTGTTAAACTCCCACTTTATTCATTACAGTGCTTGTTAATTATATATATAGAACAAAACCTGATTAGAATGTTTTTGGGATTGTCTACTTGGTTAGAAATTAGAGTTAGTGATTTATTAAATGAAGGAAGGAGAAGCTGGCTACTCTACAATTTAGTTTGAAGTGTCAGTGATCCAAGTTTTTATTATATCTGTGACAGCTACTTGACATGATCGTATAAATTTTGGGCAGTCCAATAGAATGTGAACAACTGTTTTGAGAGAACTGCAATATTGATGGAGGAAGATCTGTTCTAAGTAAATAGGAGTGTGTATATTCATTTCTTAACCTGGCCAAGATGACCTTGTCTTGTCTATTAGATTTCAAGCTTGAAGTACTGGCTTTCTTTGTAATAACTTGTTGGTTTGATCTTACCCATTCTGCTACTTTTGTTTCATACCAGAATTGTATATTTTTAATCTGTTTATAGAATTTGGAATTCTGTACCACAAGGATATATGATAATTTTGGCTGTGGGATCTGCCAATTAATTTCCAGGGATTCCTGTGGGTTTAGAAACCCAGCAGAAATGGATTTTTTGTCTTATACATTCATGTTTGTAGATTATTTTGGATTTTCGTCATGATGTGATGATATGCATCACAAGGGGTTTGCAAAGCTTGCAATGTATTTTGGCAATCAGTATATATATATATATATATATATATATATATACAATAGACATTCGATTTTCCGGGATAATCCTGGATAATCGATTTCCCGATTAATCCAAAAATACAAAAGTCCCCGACATACGTAAGAGATACGTTCCAGGGCTTCTTACTTCGTCAAGTTTTACGTAACTCGGGAATGACTAATAACATATTGCTACTATATTATTATTGACAAATCTGAATTCCGCACGATACTTGTTAACGTTTGGCCATTTTGATACATCCTTATTATAATGATTACTTAGAGATGTAACAGATGAACCATTTCAACCTTTTGAATAATTTCAAGTTTTTGTTTAACTGAAAACACAACTCTTTTGCGTTTGCTTATCATTTTTGCAATTTCTAAAAAAAAAAAAAAAAAAAATTTACTATAAAAAAAATTCCAACATCCCTGACATAAATGACGAAACAATTTGTACTTTTGCGTTGCAACGGAACACAACAATCCATGCGACACACTAAAACAAACTAAACATTTGGTCTCTTTTTTTTTTTTTTTTTTTTTTTTTGAGCGGCGTGAAGACAGTGGGGATTGCAAGATAATAGGTACAATAATCTCCCAATGATGACTTATAATGCTGCTTGTCACTTATTTATGACTTGCAAAATATCTATTTATACCTATTCTAGTTATTACTTGAATTTTATGATTTTTAGTTATTTTTTTTAATTTGGAGTCTTTAAGTGTCCCGGTTAATCGAGAGTCTGCTGTGTGTGTGTGTGTGTGTGTGTATGTATATATATATATATATATATATATATAGCGTTCATTTTAAAATTAAGGTCTACGTTATCTGTATTAAGTACAACATTGCCTAGTAAAGATTGTTGTAATTGTGTGGGGGAGCTAGTGGAGGATATTACATAACTGTAGTAAGTGATAGTTTTGAAAAATCTATTTATTGAATGTGTCATTACTGGAGAATAAATGTTATGCCATATACCATCAAGCAATGTGTGTTTTTAGTGGAAATGAAGTCTTACAACATAATTAATTGAAAAATTCCCTAATATTAATCCATCCATAGCTGCAATTTTAAAGATAATGAAGTTTTCTGATGTTTACCAAAGCATTGAAATGCAGTTTATTGCATTGCTAGAGGAAAATAAACAAAACGTCTGTCTCCAACTTGATGGGGCAACCTGCCATACCACACACTCAACCCCTGATATGTTGCAAGAATTTTTTGGGGATCAAATAATTTTACATGAACTTGGGTTTGGGTGGCCACCTAGTTCTCCTGATTTAACATCTCCAGACTTCTTTCTATGGGAGTTATTCAAGTAGAAATCTTATGAAAGCAATTCACAAAGCATTCAGCAGCTCACAGCAAGCAATTAAAATACAGTCAGGAGTGTATTAATGCAAACACTTTGTCACATTGCTTGCAACATGATCAAAACAATTAATTTAAGTATTGCCAACAATGGAGGACAACTTTCAACATTTATAAAATTTTAAAATTATTCTGATAAATTGTATTTTCCTTTGAAAATACAATTTATTATTAGAATAATTCTTTTCCTCCTCATTTTAAAAAAAAATTAGAGGGAGAAGAGGTGATAATGCTTATAAAAGCATTATACACAGTGGCGAGCTGTGAATATTTTAACAGTGGGCTCGCATTTTTTTTCTGACTATTTTTTACTTTTTTGTACAACCAGATTTTCCAATAAAAATAATTTCTGAAAATTCTGTTTAGTAATGAATATTGCATATAACAAAAATAGCAAATAACATAAGAAAAATTATTACAAAATTCATCATCATCATCATCATCAGCCATTTTCAATCCACTGCAGGATGAAGGCCTCTCCAGCAACTTTCCAGTTCCTTCTGTTTTGAGCACTGGCCATCCATTTACTACTCAAAAACTCATGAATTTCATCTATCCATCTCCGCCTTTGTCTTCCAGGTTTTCTTCTAGCTCCTCTTGGGTACCATTCTGTTATTTTCTTAGTCCATCTGTCATCATGTCTTCGAGCTATGTGTCCTGCCCAAGACCATTTTAGTTCTTTAGTTTTGATAAGAATGTCCTTTACTTGAGTTTGCTGCCTAATCCATGTGTTTCTCTTCTTATCTAACAGTCTGATTCCCAATATAATTCGTTCCATTCTTCACTGTGTAGTTCTTAGCTTCTCTTCCATTCTTTTGGTGAGTGCCCAAGTTTCACTTCCATAAGTCATGGTGGGGAGTATACATTGATTCATTATTTTACGTTTCAGACAAACTGGGATATTGCTCTTCAGTATGTGACTATATTTCCTGAATGCTATCTATCCAAAATTTATTCTTCTCTTGACTTCCAGCCATTTATCATTATTACAGCTAATAACTTGTCCCAGATAAGTATATGACTCCACCTTTTCAATTACTGCTCCTTCAATCATTATTTCCCTTTCCGTGGCATACTTGTTCATCATTACTTTTGTTTTAGCCATATTCATCTTTAGTCCAAAATCCTTACTAACTGTGCATAACTGATTAAGATTTTCCTCTAATTCTTTGAGATCGTGGCTTATGACCACAATGTCATCTGCAAATCGTAAATGGTTTAGGTACTCTCCGTTCACATTGACTCCTTTCTGTGACCAGTCTGCTTATTGGAGGCTTGAAGTGGTGAAACCCATGTTTAGTCTCTAGAGCAAAGTTTCCGGCACCCCCCCCCCCCCATACTTCTCCTTCAACCCATCACGGTACTAAGTACTATAGGTTTTGATACCTTTCGTGTTTGGGGTTTTCATAAAAAAAAAAAAAAATCTTCTGAAAGCTTCCTCAAGGGCAGCAGTAAACAGCTTCGGAGATATTGTGTCTCCTTGTCGAACTCCTTTCTCGATTTTAAATTTGCTACTGTCTTTGTCTAGTCTAATAAAGGATGTAGCACTCTCATATATTTTCTTCAAAATCATAATATATGGAGTATCTATGCCTTGTCTTTCCAGTGCCCGGAACATTGCCTTATGCTGTATGGAGTCAAATGCCTTTTCATAATCCACAAACGCCAGGCATAATGGTGTTTTATATTCATTTGCTTTCTCCATTAGCTGTGATATTACGTGAAGGTGATCCATAGTTGAGAATCCTGTCCTAAAGCCAGCTTGCTCTTTCGGTTGATTCTCATCAAGTATTCTTTCTAATCTGTTAGTAATGACCCTTGTGAACAACTTGTAGATATGGGATAACAAGCTAATTGGTCTATAATTTCCAATTTCTGATTTATCTCCTTTCTTATGCAGCAAAACTATGATTGCATTATTGCACTGCTTAGGCATCACACCTTTTCTAATGTACTTTGTGAAGAGCCTTGCCAGTTTTTGTGTTATGTCTCTTCCTCCCAATTTTAACAACTCTACAGTAACTTCATCTTCCCCTGGGGCTTTCCGATTCTTCATTTTCTTCAATGCATGTTCTACCTCATCAGGAAGAATATCGGGTATGTCGTATGTGTTGCTACTTTGCAATCCATGTTCCCCACTGCTGGTGTCATTCCCTCGCTCCTTGTATAATTCTCTATAGTAGTCTTCTGCTATTTGAATTATGAATTAATTCATAATTATGAATCACAAAATTATTCTAGCCCAATTACAAAAAAAAGCACAAAGATATAGAATACATAAAAATCACAGATATAAAAATATTATTATAAAAATATTCAAGAAAAAACTTATTCTAAATTTTGCCATAGAGAATTTTTCTTCATTTTTATGATTATTGGGGAAAGATTTGACAAATGTTCCAGATAAAATTGTGCCAATGGTTTTCCATTTAAATGTATTGTCATTAAATCTGCAATATGTCTGATTGTTAAGGAACTTCCTTTAATAAATAATATTGTTCATACGCTGAAAGCTCTCTCAGCTTCAGCACTTCTAATTGTGATTGAATCAAGAATACACAGTGCAGCAATTAGAAAATGAGACTGATGCTAGGAAAAAAAAAAATAAAAATAAAAATAAATAATGATACCATGTATGAGTAAACTAATCTTGGTTTATTCAGAGTAACTTCCTCCCATGTCCACACACTGTATGCTATGATCACGAAGTGACTAGAACAACTGGTGGGAGGCCATGACTGGTATGCTGTTCAATGTTCTCGTCGCAGCTCTTTGAATGGTGTCTATGTCACGAAAATAACAGCTTTTCAGTGATGTCTTGAGCGTCAGGAACAAAAAGAAACTGCACTGGGCAGTCTAGTGAATACAATGGATGCAATAGTACACAGACATTTTTGCTAGCCAAAAACTCCCAAACAATGAGAGCCTTGTGGCTTGGTCCGTTGTCTTGCAAGAGGCACCAACTTCTGGGTTCTCCATACTGAGGCTGCACACGATGGATTCCCTGAAACAAATGTTTCAAAACATCCACATAGTTCATGCCCAATAACACTTTGGTCATTGGGCATGAACTCTTTGTGCACAATTCCCTCGCTATTGTAGAAAGTGATGAGCATGGTTTTAATTTTTGACATTTCCTAATAACTTTTTTGGCTTTGGGGGTTTGCTGACTTCTCTGCACTTAGTCACTTTTTTATGGAGTCATGCTGAAAACATGTCTCATCACCCTTAACAATCAAATTCAGGAAGTTGGGTTTGCTTTCCACAATCTCACTGAGTTCTCTGCAGTGTTCAACTCATGCCTGTCATTGACTGTCTGTTAATGAATGTGGAAGAAACTGCACCCAGACCTTAAGTTTTCTACAAATCCTGGGTTATTATTTGTTAGCTTCTTTACTAATACACATTTATTGAAATCATTCAGTGTTGCACATCAGTCTTGGAAGCAATTTCCTGAACCTTTTCAATGAACTCTGGTGTTTTAATAATTTTTGCTGGGCTCGGATGTTCGCTGTCTTCCAGTGGTTCTCTTCCGTGGGCAAAATGTTTGCTCCACTCAAACACACATTGCACAAGACACAGTTCTCTTCATACACTTGCTTCATAATTTGAAACGTTTCCATGATACTTTGGCCCAGTCAAACAGAAAACTCAGTGTTTGCTCTTTTGTTTCATTATTCCTCCACAACACAGATGAGACATGCAGTTCAGCTCATGCTATGTTCTGAAATGGCAGAAATTTCTGCTGACATTGGCTGCGGTGCTTGAGGAACAATTTACTCTTTCATTTCATGTTACTTCTAGTAGATGGCAGCACCAGCACTCATCTCATAACATGTCTTATTTTCCAATTGCCACACTATGTATTTCTCACTTTTTTTTTTTTTTTTTATTGAATTCAGAAATTCATTTGATTTTAAAGATAAGCTGTTATCTACCAGATCTCTAAAATTATTAATATTTATGTCATATTTTATAAGAAAACTTAATTTTCTTATTCCCTTTTCATCTTTGGCCATGGAGATGATGCTCATTACTTGGCTGCATTAATATCTATTCTTTAACAATAAAATAATGCAGCTTAATAGCTTCTCTCAATTTTTAAAATTTGTTATTACTTTTGATTTTGATTTGATTTGTTCAACATTTCCGGGTGTTTAAATCTATCAATTCCCGATTATCAGTGACTTTATTTTCATTTTTTGATTTAAAATTACTTGGCTGCATTAATATCTATCCTTTAACAATAAAACAATGCAGCTTAATAGCTTTTCTCAATTTTTAAAATTTGTTATTACTTTTGATTTGTTCAAATTCTTTCAACTTCAACATGTTCTCAATTTTAGTTTCATAATTTCCTTAATAGTATTTATAATTTGTATAATTAATTTGTTTGCTTTTACTGTATTGATATTGTGACTTTGTAATGCTTCTGAAAGATAAATAAACTCCTGCAGATATCAATCATTAGGGCTAAATCTTTAATAAATTCTAAGAGTTGATTCCATAACCCCAAACTTTTACATAACATGGCATATTTCCTCCAAACTGCCATTGTTGCCCACAAGCTATATGCTACCATCGTGGACCTAATATTTTAGGTCTCTCTCTCTAACTCTCTTTAAAAATTACAGCTGTCAGTTGCAGGCTCTGAAAAAATGATAAGTGTTTGCCTTTTTATTTTAATTTAGATAAACAGTTTTCGTAGATATACGTAATACTTAATATACGTAAAACCGTTATTTCGTTTGAATCTTTCAGCCATTGTTTTTGTATATAGTGGTAGGGAATTCAAATTTTTAATTGAAGTAGTTAGGTAGCTCTAACGTATAATTTATAGAGTAATACGCTTCACTGTTTCTATTAGATAGCGTAGTACTGACATTTAATTAATTTAATTTATTGATGTTATTAATTTAAAGTATCATGCCCCAAACTAGAGTGGCAAGAGTGCTGTGACTTGGGGGAGAACTGAGGGGGGCGATTCTCCAATGCATCAGAGCCTAAAAAAATGTGCGACTTGTGAAATGTTTGGCAAACTCTCTGGAACGGAACATGATATTGCCATGGGGGATGTCTTTGTGTGTGCACGATGTAAGGAAATCAGGTGACAACTCAGCGTTGTTATGAGCCTATATGAGAGTTTGAAGGACAGGGTGGATGCCCTCGAAAGATCTAAATTGAGGCGCCCATCAGGCTCTCAGCTGCCCACATCAATGCCACAGCTTACACTTGGTCGTCACGCAACACAGCGGCAACCCACAAGGCAGAATGCGCTGGTCCCTCAGGAACTAGTAGTTGTTGGAGACTCTATTGTCAGGGAAACGGGAAACATGCTTTGTAAAAAGGATAGGTGGAACAGGACCAGGGTATGTCTGCCAGGGGCAAAGGCTGATGACGTTGTAGAGTGGATATCATCTTTTAAGGGCACAAAAGGTGATATAGTTGTACACGTTGGCACTAATGATATTAGGAGTAGGAGACTGGCAGAATTACTTAACAAGTACAGGTCACTGTTGAACAAAAGCCGAGAATTAGGGTTGAATTTGAAAGTGTCTGCAATTCTGCCCAGACATGATAGAAAGGAGTATATGATGAGAGCCTTGTCCATCAATTCGGTCCTGGAAAGAATGTGCAAGGCTCAAGGGGTAGAATTTTTTTCAGCCTGGACTGTACTTGTTAACAGGAGAGACTGCTTCTATGGGGATGGGATACACTTAAATAGAAAGGGTGCAAGAATATTTGCTGATGCTATCGAGCCAGTGTTAGGTGGGTCGGAAAACTGATAGCTTGGGGGGATACAAGGACTAATAGTTTAACAGTAGCCGTAGGCAGAGGTGAAGGCGATTCTTGCACAACTTCTATTAGAATAAGTAGCGACCTGGAGCGTGGGGTGTTGGGGGGTTTCAGGGACGGATGGCAGTCATTGTGAAACAGGTGGGTATATGGGATGTGTTAGGGTAACTAGGAATAGGAGTAGGAGCATGTATACCAATGCTAGAAGTATAGTAAATAAATTTGATGAATTTGAAGTGTTGGTCAAGACATAAAAGGCGGATATTGTTGGGATAGCAGAGACGTGGTGTCACACAGATATAAGGAATGCTGAACTGGAATTTGGGGAGTACAATGTGTACAGAAAGGATAGAAAGGGAGGAGGTGTTATGCTGTTAATTAAGAAAAACATAAAATCAAAAGAAGTGCATCCAGTTGATATAGATGAACAGTGCACTGTTGAGTCAGTTTGGTGTGACATAAGCACTGCGAAAGCAAAAATAAAGGAGTGTGTTATAGGCCTAATGACTTGAATGAGTACAATGAACGATTGTACAGAGAAATAGAGTGGGCTAGTAAATCGGAATGTCT
The DNA here is from genome assembly GCF_048544385.1 of Mastigoproctus giganteus. Taxonomy (NCBI): domain Eukaryota; kingdom Metazoa; phylum Arthropoda; class Arachnida; order Uropygi; family Thelyphonidae; genus Mastigoproctus; species Mastigoproctus giganteus. The sequence continues at coordinate 123,081,877 of NC_143585.1, forward strand.
TATAATGGGGGATTTTAACTTCCCAGATATTGACTGGAACTTGTGGGTTGGTCACTCACACACTAGTCAGACTTTTGTGGATTTATTGGATGATTGTTTTCTGCAGCAGCATGTTCGAGAGGCAACCAGAGAAAGTAATACTCTTGATCTGGTTATCAGCAGTGATCATTCGTGTATTAAGAATTTGCAGATAAAGGAACCACTAGGTGGCAGTGATCACAGTGTACTGATGTGGGATTTACTTAAAGATTTAATTACCATCAGGGGTAAAGGAAAGGGTTTTTGCTTCCGTAAAGGTGAGTACAGTGGTCTCAGACAGTTTTTAAATTCTATACAGTGGGATCAACTGACGATGTTACCAACAGTAAATTCTAAGTGGGAAGCATTCAAGGAATTAATCGTGGATGCTACTAAAAGTTTCATACCTATTAAGAAATATTGTTCAAGGTTTAGGCCTAAATGGTTATCTAATGAACTAATGAGACTCGTAACAGAGAAGAAAAATGCATGGGATGCATATAAATTATCAAGAGACTCAGAAGCCTATGGCAGATATAAGCTAGTCTGTAATCAGGTCACAAAGGAGGTTAGGCAGGCGAAGACAGATTACGAGAAATCATTGGCAAAAGATGCTAAGCAAAACAGCAAGGATTTCTTTACTTATATAAACTCTAAAAGGAAGGAGATGAATCTGATTGGTCCACTTGACATCGATGGTTCATCTGTTGATGATCCTGCTCAGACAGCAAACAAACTGAACGAGTATTTTGCATCTACATTCACACATGAGGAATTATTAAGGTTTGAAAATGGCAGAAGGTTATCAAATTGTAGCAGGATACTTAATGATTTTGTAATAACTAAAAGCAAAGTGGAGGAGAAATTGTTGAAGTTAAACCTAAGAAAAGCACCTGGGGTGGATGGAATCTATCCAGTTATATTTAAGGAGGCGGCAAAGCAACTAAGCAAACCCTTAGCCATAATTATGAGAGCATCCTTGGACTCAGGGGAGGTCCCCACTGACTGGAGATCTGCAAATGTATCCCCAATTCATGAAGCAGAATCGAAGGGTGACACGAGTAATTACAGACCAGTTAGTTTAACTTCTGTTCCGGGTAAAATAATGGAGTCACTGGTTAAAGATGCATTGCAGGATCATCTAGACAAGACTGCAGCAATAATTCAGACACAGCATGGGTTTGTTAAGGGAGTCTTGTCTGACAAATTTGATAGGATATTATGAAGTGGTTACAAAGGAACTGGATGCAAAAAATAATTTTGATATCATATATTTGGATTTCAGGAAAGCTTTTGACACTGTTGCGCATGGAAGACTATTGTACAAATTGGAGCAGAATGGTATTAAGGATAAGTTGCTACAATGGAAAGAAGGATGGTTCAGTGGGAGAAGACACAGGGTGGTAATCAATGGGTGCTGCTCTTTGTGGACTAATGTTATTAGTGGTGTCCCACAGGGTTCGGTGTTAGGTCCACTGTTGTTTTGTATATTTATCAATGATATTGATGAAGGTATATCAGGCTTAATGTCAAAGTTTGCAGATGATACAAAGGTTGGCGGGGTTGTTAATGACAGTAATGGCAGTGTGCTACTGCAACAGGATCTAGATAATTTGGGCAGATGGGCTAAGAAGTGGCAACTGAAGTTTAACCTTGACAAATGCAAAGTACTGCATATGGGTAGAAGTAACCCCAGAGAAACGTACACCTGTGTGGTACTACACTTAAGGTGGTAGAAAATGAAAAAGACCTGGAAGTAATTGTGCAGTCAGATATGAAGTTTTCTGAGCAATGCAGGCAGGCTGCCAGGGCAGGTCATCGGGTTTTGTCAATGATATATAGGAATTTTGCTAGCAGGGAGAAGGAGGTGATTGTCCCTCTGTATAAGGCAATGGTTAGGCCATGCCTTGAGTACTGCGTACAGGTCTGGAGGCCTCATTTTAGGAAGGATGTAGATTTACTTGAGCGTGTACAGAGAAGGGCAACAAGATTGGTGAGGGGAATGAAGGGATCCTTTTACCAAGAGAGGCTTAAGTTCTGCAAATTGCAGTGGCTGGAGACTAGGCACCTGCGAGGTGATCTGATTGAGGTGTATAAGGCCTTGAATGGGTTGAGTACGCTGAATTCTGATGGGATCCTTCCACTTGTTCAGATTACGAACCTACGGAGGCATAAATTCAAATTAAGAAAAGACAGATGTAGAATAAATGTGCGGAAATTTGCCTTTAGCCAGCGGGTGGTTAATTGCTGGAACAAACTTCCATCTGTTGTTGTGGAAGTTGATAGGTTGAATAAATTTAAGGAGGAACTGGACAGGCATTTGGAGGGAATGGTGTGATTTTTTTTGCTGATGCTGCATAAGCTCATACACTTGCTTTCTTGCATCACATGCCACTACTACTACTACATGCAACCAATCTTTACAATATCCATGTAAAATTCTTTAGAAATCCCTTAGTGATCCTTTCCTCTTATTAATTCCATAAAATTGAGTGTGTACTGTAATAACATTCTAAACATTCTAATTACAGTTGCGATAATAATGTTAAGTATGCTGTTAATGTTAAGTATAATGTTAAATATGCATCTTCAAAAAGCAATAAATAAAAAATTTAATATTGCTAAAAAGGAATATTTTGAATGTTCAATGTGAAACTATATTTTATTCTTTGAAAAAAAAAAAAAAAAAAAAAAAGATTTAATCAAGAAACTTAATGCTGACATTTTGTCAGCATTAACGGGCAGGATTGATGAATCCTCTCTGTCCAATTAGTGGTTGCTGGTAAAACATCATAGGATTTTTCAATTATAACACTTTTTAATATCCCAAGCGGGAATAAACCTGTCTAGAACTTTCATTCCTCTTGACTTTAGGACTAAATTCTAGAACTCATTAATTGTGCAGTTTAATCTCGCAGAACTTGTTCCCAGCGTAGATGATGTTTATTTCATAAGCACAGCAGGGCCATGAGGGCCATAAGTGATAAGCACTTTTCTCCCTGTAATATATTAGAGTGCTTTTTCCAAGTGATATAGTTTTTTTTTTCTAGTGTCATTTTCTCTTTTGTTTACTTCAAGTGGTTCTGTGCATACAAGGTTAAAAGAACCTAGAAAGGAAATCCACCTTTCTTTTTATTAGTTTATATATTATTTACTAACTTCAGCAACCACTTGGTTACTGGTGGCACTGTTCCTCCCTCGTGTTGGAAAAAAAAAAAAAAAAAGGGTAAACTGCAGCCATTATCAACCCACTGCAGGACGGAAGCCTCCTCGTTGATTCATGTTGAGGGAATGGACCATAATCTGCCACTCTGGTCCAGTGCAGGTTGGCAGATTGACCGTATTTAGTAGTCAGGGGCTTGAACCCAGGTCTACTCAGAGCATGTGCTACTGCACTCCCACTCCTGACCTACAGAGTGGGAGTGCGTATCCTTGGCTACGGACCAGAAACCTGGAAGAAGAAGAAAAATCACTCTCTCGGGGCTAAAAGGAGCAGTGATGGATAACAACAGATATACCATTTATAGATCTCTTGATTCAGATCCACTGGACAGAGATGATATAAATGCATCTAATGCAAAGAGGCAGAAAAAAGAAGGAACTGAAAACCCTGCTCCTCTTTTTCTAATACAGCACTCCTTTATGGATTATCCATCGAGTAAACTCTCCATTTTTATTTCAGAAATGTATTGAAAGTATGGCTTACCCTCCAAATATGGTTCAGACTACAATCTGGAGACCTTCTAGTTGAGATGAGTGAGCATAAACATTCAGACTATTAAAAATATCGACATTCACTGGAATTCTCACAAAGGTTACCTCACATGCCACCTGAACTATAAAGGGATAATAGTCTAGTGAGATCTCCTTGATGTACCCAAGGAGAGATCGTTCAAGGACTAAGAAATCAAAATGTAATATATACTAAAAGGACAGTCAAGAGTGATGGAACACACACTCCTATTTGGATAGTCATTCTTACATTTAAAACGCCAATTCTGCTATCAACCATAAAAGCCTGATATTTGCAATGCAAAATTCAACTTTACGTCCCCAACCCAGTAAAGTGTTTTAAGTGCCAAAAATTTGGCCACTCTCAAGCAGTCTGCAGAGGTGTAGCCACTTGTGCCTCCTCCTGTGGTTCAGAAGAACACGTTCACACAGACCACTACTGAACCACAATGCTGTCCAAAGCCAGGATATCATTTGCCCTACTTAAAGGAATGCATCCAGTGGCAGGTTGAAAAGAAAATTTAAAAGTATAAAGTTGAAGTAAGATGCCTTGGTAGGCACCGTACACGAAGGTGCCTGCCAAGAATCTCAGTATTTGACTGAGCAAGATCAGTTCTCTCTTCATTAAAAGAATAATCTGCCCAAAAGCATGCTACTTATTTGGTAAATATACCACTGGCAATACCGCCAGATAAAAACACTGTACAGCAGCCAGTAAAGCAAACAAGCTCTGAAAGAGGTGAGCAAAAATCCAGTACTGATACCATGGACATAGATGAAAAATCGCATGAAGATGATCGACTTCTTGAAATTCATGTAGACATGGACATTGGCAGACTACTATTCCCTAAAAGGCAAAAAACAGAGTAGACAGGCACAAACAGACTACATCCCATAGTAAACAGACACACTTGATAAACTCTAATAACTCATACACTCATTCATTGGAACTGTCTTGTACTCTGGACAAACTTAGATGATTTATATGACCTAATTAGCAAATATAAGCCTATTGTTTTTTGTGTACAGGTAAGATCCGATCTCTAAAATATCTATGATAGTAAAACATCGTATAATATATAGAAAAGATAGGAATGACTTTAATATGGCTCATGGAGGAGTAGCATTGCTAGTAAACTCTACAGCGCTACCAGAAGTGTGGTCCCTGTACTAGTGCCTATCTGTAAACAGTTTGTCACCAGTCCCTGGCGAATTGGAAATTAGTTGCAGCGTTACCGGTCCCCGACGATTCGTCTATTACCATTCTGCAAGATTTGTATTTTACAAAAGTACTGATCTGTGAGGGATTGGAAATAAAAGAAACTGGCCCTTCACCACAGATAGTTTGAGAAGCACCGCTCTAGAACACTCTTTAGATCTATCCTTCTGCAAACACTTTCAGTTGCAGCAGTTACCACTCAAGTCTATGCTCAGGATAGTAATAATAATTGTTTCTTTATACCTTTTGCCCAGTCATTCATACACTCTTGCTGATTTGGATAATTTAGTTACTTAGCTTTTTTTTGTTAGTTGTTGGGGCATTGGCTTCTGTGGCCATAATGCACTCCCAAAGTTTTTGCATTTTACTCTGATCCAAGCCCGAGGCTGGATTTGAACCCACGACCTTCGGCAACCCGAAGGCGGGCACTTTACCCACCTGGCTAGCTCGGTCGGCGAGTTACTTAGTCGCCAACCCCTTTTTTTGTATCTTGGGTGATTGGAATAGGCATAACCCCCTATGGGCTCTTTCAATCTTGAAGGGAGGGAAATTGAAAAATTTCTTGAAAAGCACAATTTAACATTGTTAAACAATGGTAGTCTCATATCTGCATCTCTTCTCAAAGTCAACTTCTGCAATTGACCTTTTAATATGCTCTCCAAACTTGTTTCCACTTATTGACTGGACATTACTGATAACCCTCATAACATTGACCACTTCCCAGTGATGCACACTCTGGACTAACTCTCCTCTTCAAATATAAATAAAAATAGTCAAAGTTTGACAAAACTAACTGGATAAAATATCAAAAATTTGCATATTCAGATATTTAGACCATGGCATCTCTCACTGTTGACTCGGTGGTAAACTATATTGCTACTATATTGCTCACCAGATAATGGCAGCTGCAGAATCCACCATACCTAAATAGTCTATCAAAACCTGGTTCCACCCAAAAATTTTGTGGAACTAAGCCTGTAACAATGCAAAAAAGAGAATAAATATTAAAATTTATTTTTCAAACACCCAACAACTGCTAACCTGATACAGTTTAAGAAACCAAGAAGCCAAAGCTCATCACATATAAAGAAAGAAGCATCATGTTGATATGCATCCACTACAGTTTGGACTTAGAAGAATCAATGGTATATATCCTCCCATAATCACTCCAATACTACTTCTAGAAAGGAAAGAAATCCTTGAATCCTCTCAAAATTTCCAATTCTTTAGGCAAAATGTTTTAAACACTTTCAGCTGTAACTGCATATGGGTCAACCTTTCAGTCACAAAAAGTACAGACAAAAAATAATTTGAATTTTAATACTATAATGCCAGCTTCCATGAAATGTACCTCTTACTGTGGATGAGTTATGCAGTGCACTTGCACATTCAAAAAATAATGCTGTGGGTCCTGATGGAGTATATTATGCTATGATTTATCATTTGAGTGAAGAGTCCCTACCTGCTTTTCTATAACTGTTTAATAGAATCTTCGATGAGGATTACTACCCTGCTAGCTGGTGTCATTCTATTGTATTAACATTCTCAAAGCCAGAAAAGAACCATTCTGAACCAACAAATTACAGACCTATCACTTTAGCTTTTTAGAAAAAACATTGTCAAAATAATTAATGCCAGGTTGACATTGGTCCCAGAGACTGAAAATATTCTAAGATGAAATCAGTTTGATTTTTGAAGAAAATGAGATAGTGCTAGGTCAGCACTATCTCATGGTCAAAACTTGAAGCAAACATTTGAAAAGCATTTTTTTTAGGAACGAACACTTAGTGATGTTTCACATCCAAAAAGCTTTTGACACACCCTGGCAATATGGGTTTCTTCACGATTTTCACGAATCCAGTTTTCGAGGTCATCTTCCAAAATTTATCCAGAACTTTTTGAGCAACAGATCCTTTTAGGTACGTTTTTATTCTGCTCTCGCCCAAACATATGCGCAAGAAGGAATCCCCCAGGGTTCTGTGAACAGTGTCATGCTCTCTGCCACCAGAATCAATAAAATTACCAAGTGTATTTCTGACCCATTTGAAACGAGCTGTATGATGATGATCTTGCAATCTCATGCCACTCTTTAATTCAGAGTCTTTGCACAGAAGCAAATGAACCCCCACTATACTTTCATCAGCATGCTCTGCTATTAACTTTTACTGGCATTTCCAACAACTGTTTCAACACGGGACTGAGTCAGTCTGGATTGGAAGGGCAGAAACGTTTCTGGGCTTTCTTCTCACTATGACTGAATTAATCAGCCTCTGGTGAAGGTTGCTTGACAAAAATATCTGGTTTTTCTTCTGTTAAAGTGGAAGGAAAAGTTCTAAAACTAGGACAGTTCCCCCTTCAAGTGGATTAAAATTCAAAGCTGCATATTTGTATGAAGCAGTGAATGTGTTATGCAACTAAAATCAGATATTTCTCAAATCATCCGTTATGGCAATTTCACACCAAAATGGAATAATGTTTAGCAAAAATAACCATTGCAGAGTAACCCATATGGCATTAGGTTACAAATGCATGTTGAGGACTAAATATGAATAACATAATTCCAGATGTTAGTACAGCTACACTGCCATGGAAAATACCCTTGGCACATGTTAATAACCAATTTACAACAATGGCAAAAGAATGCACTTATGCACTTCCAAATTTCAGTGTCAAGCAAACCATCCTCTATTCAGTTTTCTAGTTTCACCCAAATATACCAGATGTGGCAATAAAGATTCTGGACTGGTGCAATGAAAAGAACACAAAATGAAGGAGCTCAAAATTTTTATTCAAAGTAATAACTATTTGATTGAACGTACTTATTACACCATTCTTTGTCTCTTGCCAAAGCTATTGGCCGCAACTTTTGCCCATGTCTGCTCCCACCTCTGTCCAAACCAGATGGTTCTGTTGTCACTTCAGCCAAGGATAAAGCTGACCTGCTAGCATCCCATTTTTTTCCCAGCTCATGTATTAATGATTTTGGTAAAACACCTCCCACCATTCCAAACACGCTCCATTCAATGCCTCCTGTGGTCTTCCGTCAAAAGGATATCAGAAGGATTTTGATGAATGTCGATGCTAAGAAAGCTCCAGGTCCTGATGGTATTTCTCCACTTGTTCTCAAAACCTGTGCTCCTGAACTTACTCCTATTCTTTGCCGCCTTTTTTCACTTTCTTATTCCAAAGGTGTTTTTCCTTCTGCTTGGAAATTTGCTCATATCCAGCCAGTTCCTAAAAAGGGTGACAAACCCCTCCCATCCAATTATCGTCCCTTTGCAATTACTTCTACTCTTTCTAAAGTAATGGAGAAATCAATTAACCGCCAACTCTTAAACTACCTAAGAAACCTTCCGTCTGATCAACAGTCGCCAGTATGGGTTCTGTCAGTGTCGATCCACTGGTGATATTCTGGCTTATGTTACCCATTTATGGACTAATTCAATGGAAAGGTTCGGTGAAACACAAGTAGTTGCTCTTGACATCTCAAAGGCTTTTGATCGTGTTTGGCATAAAGGTCTTCTAAATAAGCTTCCATCTTATGGTTTGCCAACTGTTTTTAGTAATTGGTTATCCAGTTTTCTCTCTGATCGCTCACTGAGGGTGATGGTAGATAGCTCTCTGTCTTCTAACTTCTCCACTAATGCCGGTGTCCCCCAAGGTCCAGTTCTTTCCCCCACTCTTTTCCTCTTGTATATTAATGACCTTCTTCCATTGACTGTAAATCCAATCCATAGTTTTGCCGATGATAGCACACTGCATTCCACTTTCCATTTTGAGAAACCTTGTCCTGCTCAAACAGCTTCAACTTTTCGAAAATCTGCTGCCGGTTCCTTAAATGCCGATCTTCAGGTAATTCTCAAGTGGGGCAAAGACAACTTAGTTGATTTCAACCCTTGGATTCTTCTGCTCCTATGCTTATCTTTAGTGACTCTTCGATTTCTAGGCAAAATGATATATCTCTTTTGGGGATTACCCTTACTTCTAATCTCTCTTGGCACAAGCACATTACAAATATTGCTTCCTCTTCATCTAAAAAACTTGGTTTTCTCTTTTGCTCTCGACGTTACTTTTTTTCCAAACAGCTGCTCACTCTGTATAAATCGCAAATCCGCCCTGCCATGGAATATTGTTCCCACATCTGGGGTGGTGCCCCCAAAACCCCTCTCTCAGGCTTCTTGATTCCATTCAGAAGAGGGCACTTAGGTTAATTAATGATTCATCTCTAACAGAGTCTCTCCACTCGCTTTCTCATAGACACACTGTTTCTGCTGCATGCTTCTACAGATACTTCCATGGGCATTGTTCTTCTGAATTGGCTTCTATAATTCCCGCTCTCTCTTTCAAAACAGTCCGAACACGTGCCGCCAACATCCATTTACTGTCCAACTTCAAACCCACAGAACCAACTTTTCATCTTCCTCATTTATTCATTCAACTGCCATTATCTGGAACAACCTTCCTTCATACGTATTTCCTGAAAATTACAATCTCCAGAAGTTCAAGTCCAATGTCAACAAATATCTTCTTTTGTCTTCTCAACCTCCAACCCAAGCACGGTACTAAGTACTATAGGTTCTAATACCTCTCGTGTTTGGGGTTCACATAAAAAAAAAAAAAAAAAAAAATTCTGGAAGTTTCTGAAAACAGTCAGTAAAGGAATCCAAAGAGATGATGTTCATTTCAGTAATTATGTCCTCAACGTCCTGAAATCTTTCCCTTGAGGGCAGTTTTCACCTTGGGAAAGAGGAAGAAGTCCAATGGTGCTAGATCGGGAGAGTAGTGTGGGTGGTTGATCTGTACAATGCTATGTTTTGTCAGAAATGTCTTCACAACAAATGTGGAATGGGCAGGGGCATTGTCATGCAACAAGAACCAGCTGCCTTTCTCTCAAAATCATGGCTTCACCTGGGAAATGCACTTCAATAGTTTTTGAAGCACCTGTATAAAAAATGCAGAACTGACTCTCTCCTCTTCAGGTACAAATTATTTGTGAATCCCACCATTTGTCATAAAACATAATCAGCACAATCTTGATCCTGAACTGTAAATGAAATGTTTTGGGCATTGGTGATTATTTTGAAGTCCATTGCATGCTCCGTTGCTTCATCTTTTAGTTGTACTAAAACACCCAACACTCATCTACAGTGAGAATACAGTTGAGGAAATTAGGATTGTCTTGACAAGTTTGTTATTTGGTTTTTAGGAGCATTAGAAACTAAGGCCATATTGCTTCAGGGATATGCGGTGGTCATTCCCTGACTTTCCGCATCCTCCGCATTTGGTGGTCACAGGCTCAAACCCCGGTCTAATCAAGAAGTGTGTGCTATGCCCTGCTACTCCTGCCCACGGAGGCGCCCTCAGTCTTGACAAGTCTCAATGAAATGTTTGCATGACGTCACTCTTTGTTGGTTCTTGTCATTCATGAGGCTGTGTGACAAATTTTTCACAGACCTTCCTTTTCTCCAAATCGTCATGCAGAATTTGATAGATCATCTCCTTATTCAATATCCAACTCATCAGCAATCATTCTGCGCATAAAACAGCAATCTCTTGCCACAATTTCCCAAACGTTTGCAACTCTGGCCTCACTTTGAGGGGTCAATGGATGCCCATTTCTTGGGTGATTGTGAACATTCTTATGTCCATCTTTGAACTGCTTGTACCATTCAAACACACTGGTACGACTTATTAATGACCTTTTTACTTTCCTAAAAACGATAAAAAAAACCCATCTTATCTGAATCCATCTGTTTAGTAGACAAAACATGTACCAACTAAGACTGTAATATGCATTATGACATTAGTAACCATTGCATCAATAAATCAAATAAACAGCAGCAGCACACAGCAAATATTATTGACTTGAATACTGGATTGTAAAGTAAGTCAAGCAATTAACTGACAACTTCACAATCTCAACATCAGTTCTCCACACCAACAGAAAATATAAAGGAGTTTGTTTATGCATGGGCACACCATCATTTCTACTACCAAGGTAGTTTTAATTATATCTCATATCGTGAATATCTTCACAATGAGTTGCCATGGTATTGCACTACCTTGAATAAGTAACACTTCACCTATGGAAAATACTATTGTTACTTATTCTTGGCAGATGCCATCACCCAGACAGCACTGTTTCAAGGCATTTTAGCCCCCCTCTTTGGTGAGTGGGTAGGTAGGTACCCATGACGCAATAGTGAAGATCCAGTTATGAAGCTTGAAACGGTGCCATCTGGGTGGTGGTATCCGCTGAGAATAAGTAACAATAGTCTTCTCTGCAGGTGAAGCGTTACTTATTCAAGGTAGTGCAATACCATGGCAACTCGTGAAGGTATATTCACAATATGAGATATAATTAAAACTACCTTGCTAATAGAATGTGTGTGCATAAACAAACTCCTTCATACTCTTAGGCATTTAGCCAAGAAATATCTTTTAAACAGAAAATATAAATTAAAACTGTAAATATCTACCTGCCAGCAAAACTCATTATATGGGATGTAATCAGTTTTGGTAACAGGTGGCTGTTGCACTGAAGAATACTTAAGCTCGATTAACCAACACCAGTTTCTATAATGCCCTTGTCATAGATCCTATAAATTTTGCAATGCTGATAGCTACAGGAAACATATTCAAGAATACTTAACAATTCATTGATATATAGCAGAGCAACCAAATCCAGTGTCAGATAGGAACAAAGTAATGGTGAAGGCTGATTTATCATAAAGTGTAGCATACTACTGGTAAACTTCCAGTATAATAAGTATGATGAAGTATTGCATCTTCAGAAGAATTGAGTTTTCAAACTTTGAAGGTATATTGGCTGCTCTTTATAATTCAGGATTTAGCTATTCGTTGTTCCAATTTGCACACAGTTTTTTTTTAAAAATCTCCTCAGCTTTTTCTTAAAATTCAACGTTTGTCCCCTTTTCCAAATATGTGCATGTATTCAACATGGCATCAATAAATTTTATTGATGCCATGTTGAATAAATAAATTTTATTGATGACAGCATGATCATTATATTACTACTACATTTATTACATTTATACAGTAATATTCAAGATATGGTTAGTTTAATTTAATATATATTTTTTTAAGTTGGTGCCAAAAAAGGCAAGTTGTACATTAAGTGTGCACGATTTCAACTTGAATGTAAACCAATGCTTAAACACTGCAAAAAAGCTAAAAAAAAAAAAAAAAAAAAATTTACCTACCAAAATATCGATGAAAAATAGCCTTCAAAAAAGGCTCACTTATACCACTTTCTGCTAATAGTTACCCTTTGGATTCCCTTTGAAGCCATGGGGTTTAACTGTGTTTACTTACACACACACACACACACAGTGGTCACTGAATTGTCTATCTCATCTGTAATGGATTGAGTTTTTCCATATAGGAAACAGCACATCTTGTCATGTGGTTATAGTATACAAAGAATGGTATCAAACTGGTCAACCCACCGCCTCTGACAGAACTGTAAAAGATTACACAAGGTGGATGTTTATGGTGAGTGAAGGTGCAGTATGTTGTATGGGCTCAACAGCATGTCACAGTGGGACAGTTGCCATCACAATAGAATATGGGGAATGTGAGAACAATATCCCAAATGATGTGCTGCACACTCAGATGTATGGTGTCCCACAGCAGATGTCCAAGAGACACCACCTCCTCACTGCTGATCATCACTGATGGTGAATGCTGTGGTGTCACATGGTGGTTGGACATTGGAGGACTGGAAATGAGTGTGTTGGTTGGACGAGTACAAATATCTGGTGCAACATGCTAACTGATTGATGCCTTTGTGTGTGGTGCAGGCAACGAGAATCCATGGACCCCACCATCTGGGCAGCTGACAGCGGTTGCTTAATATGGGGCATGTTTTGCTGTCAAGAAGTAGGACAGCCGGTGTTGATGGACGAAACCACTGTTGATGAACCACTTGTGAGGTCTGCTGGCAGCACTTAGAAGACCATGTGCACCCTGCTGTGCTGCATTTTTTCCTGGACAGAAACTGGACCTTCCAAGACAATTCACTGTGTAATCAGTCCTGCAATGCACACAAATGGTTCAAGAAACACAATGAAGATATCATCCATTTGGATTGGCCTCCAAATTTGCCTGACCTCTATCCAATTTGAAGACCTGTGGAATGTTTTTGAATGGAAAGTGAGGTGTATGGATGTGCAACTGTCATCTGTTCTGACACTTTGGAAAGATTTTCAAGGAGAATGGTTCTGCAGATCACTACAGATTTCTTCAAACATCTAATGAAGTCAATGCCTAGGTGAATAGTGGCTGTTATCTGTATGAACAGTGGCTCAACACTGTATTAGGTGGATGGTCTCAATTCAGTGACTGTGGATTGTATATATATATATAGTTATGAGTTGTAAGCATCAACAGAAATAGTTGATGATAATGGTTATTGTATGGGTGGAAATATATTAAATGAATGTAGGATATGGAACAACACCTTCAAGATTAAGCTGCTGAAGAAGAGTGTAAAAGTATAATAATATAAACAAAATTTTAATGTCAAATTATTAAGCTTAAGTGTTCATTGTGCAGGATGCCAACCTAAAAGAACAAGGGGAAAGGAAAAAGAAGATAAAAGCCAAATGAATATATGAAAAATGCTAATGATATCAGACTATTATGTAATATTATGTATACATTCAATATGATAAATGATATATATAGATATAAACAATCCTGATAATCAGAATTGATGTACGTACACCTAATGTAAATTTTTTTGTGATTGCTTATTATTTAGCAAATAATACAAAGCCTGGGATGAAGATTAATGAATCAATGCCACAAAGAAAGTAAGGTAAAATGGAACATCACAGCAAACTTTGTTAGGGGATGACAACTATAGGGATCCAGTGGGGGGCCATGATGTTTCCTACATTTGGAAATAATAGGAAAGTAGGAATGCAAAACTCATGAATTTAGAGTATGCACTGGCAGAAATGGTGGTCCCAACACCATTTTTTTTTGTGTTAGTTGTTGGTGAAATCTGCTTCTGTGGCCATAATGCACCTCCCAAAGTCTTTGCATTTTCTACTCTGATCCAAGCCTGAGGTGGGATTTCAACCAGCAACCTTTGGGTTGCCAGGCAGGCACTTTACCCACCTGGCTAGCCCAGTTGGCTCCCAACATTATGGACTGCATGATAATATATTGGCAGATACAATACATTACTATCTTTTATTTTGATCTGTTTGCTCTGACAGAGATGTATGAAACATTATGGCTCCAATGGTTCATCATAGTTGTCTTCCCTTAGCAAACGTGTGTGTGTGTAATCATATTGATTGTATATTATATTATTACATAATACTGTAATATCATTAGCATTTTTCATATTCTGAGTTTTCAATATCTTCCTTTCTTATATTTTTGCTTTCCTTCCCCTTGTTCTTTCAGGTTGGCATCCTGCACAGAACACTTCAGCTTAATATTCAAGCATTAAAAATTTCATTTACATTTTATACACACACTGTTTCAGTAAAAGGCACCAGGGTGTTGAACACTGCATCAACAAATTGCATTAATGACAGTATTTATTATTATGTTAATATTACATTTATTACACGTATATTTTAGGTTATCATCCTTGGATATTTCTTGTGATATTTGGGCTGAAATATCTGAATTTGATATTAACATTGGATAAGTGCTACCATTTAGATTTTGATTTCTAAATATAAATTTTCTCATCAACTGCTTTTTCTCAATGGTAAAGTTGTTCTCCAACTCTGTTTCTCAAATATAGTTAAGAAATAATTAAACTTTATAATAATGGTCTTCACTTTGTGTATGGGGTTTTATGTTCTGTTAAAGTAGTTTTTTCCCAATTTGTTCCTTAAAGTATGAAATTTATTTAAGGAAGAGAGAAATATTCTGTTCAGATATGCGAGTTATATAACAAAATGGCACAGAAGTTATAAGGAATCTTCTTGGTTGGTAATGGAACTAAGAATTCCTTATATTAAAGTTCTTCTTTGCGAACCTTTATTTAATTATTGCAACATATATAAAGCATGGGATCATGGCTGGGGCTGGATTTAGACTAAATGAGGTGTAAGCAAGGACTGAGCAGGGGTGAAAGTATTGAAGTATGCCGACTGATATTTTAATGATTATCCCCATAAGATGCAGTAGAATATTGAGTTTCACTCTACTATTTACATTCTTCAAATGTTAAAATTCATGTACATTTTCATTGTTATTTAGTCCACTGTTGCACTGGGATCTGACTTTACCTTTATATTTCATTACACTATCCAGATGACATTGCAGTTCTTAATGGTCTTTAAGATCATCTGAGATATGGACTGAGTCTCAGCTGTACTTTAAGTGATTTGAAATAATCAAACAAAAGCCCCCTTTTTTTTTTTTTCAATGCTTTTTATTGGAACTACAATAAATAACTATTACACAAAAAATCTTGAAAGTTATACAATTAGTCTTCTTAATACCAAGGTTACAAACCACATGCAGTAGAATATCGCAGTACCAAAGTCTGTCCCAAAAAATTCACTAAAGAAAATAACAAAAATGCACATATACAAAGTTTTTATAAACAAGAAAACGTGAACTAGTTCTCTGCACAATAAATATTGTAAAAACCGTCGCAATAAGCTGATAATGATACACAAAAAATTAACAACTTTCCCACAGTTTACACAAATACTAGTTACCATCCATATGGGATAATCACCCCATACTCTTTTAGACTATCATGGCCCAAAAAATATTTTTTTCACTTGTTAAAAGTAACACAAAATATATATTTTTATATTAAATTAGCTTTAAATAAAACGCATTTTATACCATGTGTTAAATTAACTCACTCTCACACACACAAAAAAGATTGCCTGTATTTTTGTTTCCGATACTTTCCCATAAATGGGCAAAAAATATCAGGCATCTTTAGGAAATCTATATGGATATTTGTCAAGATTAAATACAATCAGTATTATAGGAAATCATACTGACTGCATTTCTACACAGCTACATAATAAGTTTCACTGTTTGTCTATTTATTATTATTATTATTACACTAAAATAGAAGCCATATGGAATTGTAAACTTTTAGGATAACAAAATTTTCGGGAAAATAAAATTGCTATTTATGATCAATCTTTGGCAATCATTTACGTGCCAACAAAGAAAGACTTGGTACAAATATCACAAATTAAACCGAGGTCTTGATGCCTCCAATGTCTGTACCAAATGCACATTTCATATTGCACACTGCTACAAATAACAAGGTGTAGCAGATATGGATGGTTACATGTCTAGAGAAATATCAATCTTTAAAGGCCCATCCATAAAGCACAAATATGCAGGCAACATGGAATTAAAAATGCTCATACACATACATCTGAACTTTCTTTTAAAACACAAGTCCATCTCTTTTTTCATTTACACATCAATCGCTCATACACCCAAATATGAAGTTCAAATATCTTTAAACATATATGTAATACACTAAGAGAACTAATGTTCTTAATAGTACAAAAAATTAATTTAGTAGGAAACTGGCATTTGTATTTTTCTACAGAGTTTTCCAAAACTTTTGTAATAAAAGCAGGAAATTAACGTACATTTATAAAAATTTTTTGATATATTTTAAAGCTGTATACATTCTAAAATATACCTTTTTATAGTCAAATATTTAATTTACAATAAGATAAAATATTTTCACAGGGTAGCTATATTTACTTTATCTGCTTCCTTTATCTTTCACACATGTGCTTTATGGATACTGCCTACTTGAAATCCCACATTGCACACACCCCCAACTAGCAAAATAGTTCATCACTTAAGTGCTTCTGGGGAAGCTATGCTTGCAAAAAATGTGTAGCACCATACAAAAAATAAAGTCCCATCTATTGTGAAACAGTGCTCCTAACATTCAGATATCAAGAAATGTTCACTTCCACCCAGAAATACTACAACAATCAGAAAAATACAAAATGTGAAACATTATAAATCTTGAGAAATGTAACGTTACATACAAAGGGTTTATTAAAAGATATATATTCATTCTGATGTATTAGGTTCTATTACAATAAAAAGTTTAAAAAGCTCTCTCAATATTTGTTGGGACAAAGGAGAATAATATCAGAAAAATAAAACAATTCTCACCCACATTCTTATGAAAGTATATATATATATATATATCACACCTAAATGAAATTAAACTGTATAAAATGTGTGTACTGTTCTGAGGATAAATACTTTACACAGCTTGTAAGTGTATCAAGATAAAATGTGATAAATACTAAAGTCCTGAGCAACTGTGTATTGTATGTATGTATGTGTATGTGTGTCTGTGTGTGCGGATACGTGTAGAATTATTAATAACAAGCTACTGGGAAATGAACTAAAAAAGGGGAGATGAGATATTTGCTCAGCAACAAGAGGTGGGGAAAGATGGTGGCATGCAACACTTTTTATATAAAAAACACATTATTTGGCACAACTGTTATCACAAAGATATAAATAAACAACTGGAATTATAAAAGATAATTGAAATAAAAAATATTTGAAACAGCTGTAAAACCTGAATTAACAAACTGAAATCTTTAAAGGGGAGGGGGGAGGGGGACTATGGCAAAATGACTAGCGTCAAAAATTACAATCATTTCAGTGAAAATTGCCGTATTCCACAAGTTTATATTAAATAGTAAATAGGTTTATAGCTCTTTGGAAAATTATCATAAATAAGGGGGATATTAATATATACATGAATTGTGCTATTAATATTTTGAATATTCTAACAACAATAAGAAACTAGATAAAGTATTTTATAAGAAAGTCATCTATATTAAAAATACACAAAAGTTATCACACTATTCTAAAAGGTTAAGTACTTAAAGATGATAAAGTGTTATTACTTTATTATTTAAATCTACAGATGAAAATGTATTTATCCAATTGACAAAATAATATGAAATATCACAAATGACAGATTCAATGCAATAGAAAATTTAAAATAAAGTATAATTTTAAACAGGTACAAAATGAATAAAATGATTATTTGGCTTAACTTAATGAAAAAAAAAACAAACAAAGCATAAATAACAAAGTTCAACTGTTAGTACTTATCTTTACAAGTGGCTTTTTTTTTTTCTTTTTTTTTTTACAATTGATCCCCCTTGAAGTGGCATTATGTGATCAAAAATTACTGCATTTGTCACACTTCATTTAAACAAAATTAACTCTAAGAAATGGCAAAGTACTGAATATTTGATGCTTTGATAAAAATATTTGTGGAATAAAAAAATAAAAAATCTCTTCCAAAGCTATGGGATTTGCAAAACTTAATATAAAAATGTTTTACAGTTAGAAAAATTTGTACTGTATCTATAAATTGCATCCAGAGAAAACAGCATTCAGCACTTAGATGATATGTGCCTTATGTTTTAAGTACATAAAAATGAAACCTCTATTTCCCATAATTTTTTGAAGCTGCTCGCTTCAATTAAGCCCGAATTTCTTATGTTCAAATATAGGCTATAGCAAGCTATAAAATATCATACAAACAAGGGCAAGAGGTGCTAGGCAGAAATAGTGCATCAACTAGAAACGCTATCTGGACTGTAAAAACAAGTTTCCTAACAACCTTAAATACTATGATTTTTTTCACTTCAATAAATCATATTTTGCACTAGCTAGCTACTGCATTTAGCAGAATACAAGATTTTATAATTAACTAGAGCCTACTAGAAAAATTCAGTGATAGCTGACTGATTCAAATTTGGTGGTCTAAACATGAAAGACACTCCAAGCAGCTCTCCTCCAAAAAATGTGAGCAGATAAACTATATGATTAATGACTTGTGCAAAATTTTATCATAAATACACTGTATGTATATATATATATATTAGATACAATAACATTTTACTTTAAAAATAACTCTAAAAACAAACATCAAAATGCAAAAACAAAAAATTGTGGCATGCATAAAAACCTATGAAATTTTATTTCCTTAAGTTAGGTTTGGTTTCAGATATGATGCCAGAATGAGAAGAATAATATTGAAAGGGGAGAACTGCATTGCCATCACCTAAGTGATATTTTGATGTTCAAATATTTATATGGAAAATGTGGAGAACAGCTAAAAAATTACTTTCATGTACAAGGAAGAGGGTCCCAAGCTACAACATTATGGCATAAGGACATAGAATACAAAAGGGGTGTACTAGCAAAAACCATTACACTTCTGTACAAAAGCACTATTACAAAATGTTACAATATTAACTAACATGTCTGTATGGTTAGAGTATGACAAGAGTTTAAAAATCTCAATTTTATATTGACTAGATTGACACTCAACACTGAAGCTTCACCATGTCTGATTGTCCCTAACCCTACTAGAAAAGGATGTGCTATTGAACAATTTTGATACTGAAGACTGTAGTTGATCATAGTCAACTTACACTATGTGCACTAGAAACATTAATTACAATGTCTAAAACATGCCCAAAAATGTCAAGAAAACATTATTCAGATCCAGTTAAGTATAATGGAAGTTATTGATATCTAAAAATAATTTAAAACAATGCCTATGAATGAGATACATGTAATACATAGATTTTTATCTAGCTGACAAAGATTTTTATCTAGCTGACCAGAGATGTCAAAGATTTGCATGCATATTGTTTTCTTTTGTTAAGGTGTTGAATCATGTTTACAATTAATAACAATACACAAGGATCTACATATTATTTATATTAGATGCATGGTGAAGTACATCTATATCTTACTAAATAATTATGTAAAACCACTTCTAAGAAATGGAAATCCTATAATCAACATATCTTACATAGATTATAAAATTAAAACAGGTCTAAGAAAGTAAACCTGAGAACAACATTTTACATCTTGACAGGAAAATTGTCAAGGACTAGTACGTTTCAGGAACATGTTAGGAACCAACCACAACTTTACTAGAAATATAAGACAGATGTCTGGATATGGCTCACAGTGATTAAGATTACAACAGCTAAAAGGAATAATGCCATAATACTATTTTTTAAATAGCAAATATTTTTGTAATGGGGCAAAATATGATGTCTTACATCCATAGTATGAGACACTGTACAACACTTGAAAGGTAATAAAAATATAAAAACAGCTACAGTGGAGTTCCAATCCTTAGAAGAAAATTTTTGTTGTCAGCATTGCATACAGCACATACTAAGGCCACAAGCTGACAGTTAACTCTCTGTGGCACAGAGCTTTGCATTTTGCATAAAAAGTATTTATTTGCCTCAAAATATCAGTTAAACATTTTATTTTATTTTATAAAATAAATATTTCAGCACTTTTGAGTTAAATGCAGTTTATATAAATATGTCACTGCCATCTATTAATAAAGAAGATGAGCAGTTCAAAGTATATCAACCATGTAGTGGTATTTCAATATGCATCAAACTCTTGAACAGCAAGATGAGCAGCTTCACATTTTATCTTTATCATAAATTAATGTTCTTGATACACAGATTAACAATTAAGTCTACACTTTCTACGCTTGCTAAACGCAAACAAACACATCTAAGTTTATAAAAATATCTTTATAGTATAAAAGTTAAGGCAAATAAATAAATTTTATGTATATACATGACTTCACATATCAAAGTTATCCATACAACATATATGCCATATCTAATAATATTCACCCTCTCATGTTTCCTTCTAAAATAGCCTTATCAGAAAAGTCTCCACTGCCACATCTGCTGACAGAAGAATGAGATAACAGGTACCACAGCGGTCTGACAAGAATTATTGCTCAGGTGAAAGAATGGCTAGCAAAATATCACAAAAGGATTTAGTAACATGACTGATGCTAAGGAGGACATTTCTAAGGCAACCACTTACACCACAAAGGGTTTACAGGTGTATGAGAAAAATAATCATTGCAAAAATGATTTGACTAGTAAAACTACTGTAGGAAAACTATAGGTTCAGAATCACATGAGAAACAATGCCTAGCTCTAGGCAGTTCACAACAACAATTGTATTAATGTGGTGTGTTATTAGATTGCTAGAAATCTGTAATATCCAAGTGTATAGGGATTTGCAAGACTAACCAACTCTTTTTGAAAAGAACTTTAGTGTACCCTACTTTTAACACCAACGAAAGGGTACTGCTCGTGGGCGATCAGCTCCCTCTTTGACTAGGGGTTTGTGAAATTCCCGACCAGGCCGAGAATGAATAGTGGCCCAACAGTGTTCACAATAATACTGCAGGCAAGTAACATTGGCGCAGAAAAAAGGAGCAAATTTACCACCACATCGAGTTCCCTGGCATTCATCACACATCTGATCATCTAGGACATATGGTTTAACTTCAACCTATAAAGAGAGAATATAAAATTAATTTGTATAAAAAAAAGAATACAATGGATCCAATGTGATTATGATTTATTTACCAAAATTGCATTTAAAGGTATTTAACCTATTTAAATAGATAGCCAGCTACCATATACACTAACTACAATGCTAAAAGTAACTGATCACCATGTTTCAGAGAAACTTTTGATACAATAATGTGTTGGCCCACCTCTGGCTGGACATGGTGGCCTAACTAATTAGGTCACTGAGAGGTTAAATTTTTATATATTACCTGGTCTTGGCGCATTATAGCCTTAGTAGCTAATGCGCCAATAAAATCCAAACCAATCAATCAATCAACCCACCTCTGGCCTTAATTGCATACTGTGTCCTCATCAGTAAGCACCAAAAAAAAATTTTCAATAACAGGAAGGTGGCATTTTGGCTCATTCCTCTTTCGTATTGGCCAATTCAGCTACTGAATATGGGAATGTCGGCCTGGTCCAAAACCAATGTTTCAGTGTGTCGTGGAGTTAATATAAGGATAAAGAACAAATTAATATGAGGATATGAGGATAAAGAACAAATTTAAAACAACTTTCCTTCTAAAGAAGGAAAGTCTTTTAAATTTGTTCTTTAAAATTATTTTAATTTGATTTTGTTGCCGTAATCATCTTCACTTGGTTTTAGTTATGGACATAATGTCTTCTTCCACTCATAGCTGCATGTTTGTGGTTTGATCTGTTTTGGGGGTCCTTAGCCTTCAATTCTGGTTGCGATAAATCATTAATGTTGTTGTGAGTGTGAGAATTCATTTGATGTAATTTCATATTCGTTTTAAATTCTAGAGAGTGCTGTACAGAAGTGTTCTATGGATCATACTGAAGTAAATTTCTCTTATTTTCTACACATTGAAATGTAACGTCGTAGAACTGATTGAGTTGAAGCTTTGTTTTATATTAAAAACAGAAATGCACACACTTGGACCATCTATATATATATAGATGGTCCAAGTGTGTGCATATAGATGTGATATATATATAGATATATATATCACAATAAATTTTTATAAAAACTATTTTAAATTATTTTATAAAAATTTAATGTGATGATTGAAATTACATGTTAAACTGTAAATATATAATAAAAAGGAAGGAATCCTATTTGGTAAAATACATGTTCTTGTTTATACTCCAGCACGACCACCAGGTCAGTGGAGTTTACAATAAATCAATCAATACTAATATTAACTGTATTTAGTAGTTGCGGGCTTGAACCCTGGTCCATTCAAAGAGGGTGTGTTACTGCATTCACGCTCCTGACCATTCATGGTTGCATAATTAGTATTAAGGGACTATTCTTGTAGCCTATGACCATCGGCATTTTATCTGTTTTGGCCCATTGCCAAAAAAATATCAAGTGCTTCCGTTGTAATTTATTTTATTACTAGAACTACTATTATTATTTGTTTTTATTTTTTTTTTTCATATTTTGTACATTGTATAAAAATTTTTATAGAAATATAGGCTTAAATTTCAGTAGTACATTACTTTTATTATCTGCTTAATTACTGTAATATTTTGAAAAGTAATATTTGTAATATTTTGTAAGTTTAATTCTTACCTTAACAATAGTTGTGCCATGTCCACTTCAAATGATTCATCAAAGGATAGCATGGCCCAGGGAATGGATGCAGGTGATTCCTATGTAAGTCAGAAGTTCATCATTTGTATAGCCTTTGGCATATAATTCTAACTCAACTGATTATTCTTTTTCTTTTCTTGATGTACTGACCTTAAATTATCACTTGGTGCACTACTTAGATGAAATTCAGTCACTGAAGAAATAAGTGGATCTCCCAGAGACAAATAAAATGACAGACCCATCAAGAACTGAAGTATCTAGTCAACTGCTAGGTGATGCATTTCCAATTTGGGCCCCAGAAGAGACAAGTCGAGTGCACACTGCTCTGGTTCAAGAGGATTTAGTTTTAATGAGTGATTTCATTGTCAAGGAAACAGGTAACACTTTTTGTAATAAGGACAGATTAGTCTTGAATGGTCTGAGCAAGCTTGATGCTGATGGGATTTTTCCTCTTCTCAGATTACACACGTGAGGGGGGCATAAATTCAAATTGAGGAAAAACACTTATAGAATAGATGTGCAGAAATTTGCCTTTAGTCAGCAGGTAGTTGATAGCTGGAACAAACTTAACATCTGTTGTTGTTGTGGAAGTTGATAGCTTAATTAAATGGGAAGGTTTTTTTTTTTTTTTTTTTTTTGGCTGATGTTGTATAAGCTTGCTTTCTTGCATCATATGCCTTAATGCTAATGTTAAAGTACCTCAAATTCAAGTTCAGGATTTTAGATGGATATTAGATGGATTTTTAGATAGTAGTCAGGCAACCTTTTAATACTTCAAAGGTTGACTTATATGCAGGAATATATAGTAGTTTTCTTATTTTCATTGTCCGAGGACCTATATTTTGGATTTTGGATATAAAGATGGGAACATATTTATATGCAAAAATGTCACAAACTGACGAATTAAATTTTTTTTTCTACTAATTTTGAATAAGTAAATAAATAAATTTTTATTTACTTATCAACCTCCTGCTATCAACTGGATAGCAGGAAGCAACAGTTCATAAAATGTAGCAACAAAAACTCAATTTTTTCTGCTGCCCCTTCCAGCTAGTAACTGCCTGCTGACTTAAGGTAAACAAATCAATTTTAGTCCTAGACCAATAAATAAATTTATTGGTCTAGGACTAAAGTAATACAAGGTACAAATTTGGACCACATGACTTTGCCTTCTATGGTTGAAGCCAGAGGAGCTTATATCATTATAAGGGTATGATTTAGTTCAATTGGAAAGAGAGATCAAAATGAGTTTTTATCTGGTCCTCCTTGGGAAATGTACTTGCCAATTTTTTTCCATATGGATAGGGACACCTGGAGTAGTCAGCAAACAACTTAAAGAATACGATTTTACAGAGCTGTGTTAAAATCAAATCTATTCAAATCTCAACTTTACATTTGCCCATTTTTTTATAGCAAAAACTCAATTTTTTCTGCTGCCCCTTCTTTAAAATTGAGGAGCAGCAGCAAACCAGACTTCTGATCTATATAACATGAGAATGTGTAGATGCATTTGGACATATTTTATGAACTGTTGCAAATTAGAAACATTGATGGCTACTTTTAGAGAGTCCCTGTCTTTAGAAGAGTAATATGAACATTAAACAGATTTTTGAGTCTTTGGTCATGGCAAGACTATGAAGAGAAGGGGTCTTTGAGATCAGCTGATTGCAAAGTCAGTGTTCAAAGCACACTGGGAGAAGGCAACTTTTCTGGTCAACAACAGATAAGTCATTTTGGAAGTATTACTGGAGAGCCTAAATTGTATAAATATATAAAAGATTAAGAATGATGGAAAATGAGTTAGTTTATGGTTTCTTCTACTAAGTTGGAAGTGCCCAGATTTTAACAACAATGCGCGTGCACGTGCGCATGATGAACCAACAAAAAGAGTTACTTAATAACTCCAGTAAGTCTCACTACTGAATTTTTCTAACAATGCAACCCTTTCTTTTCCATTATAGACATACCTCTTTCTATGTTTTTAACCACTACAATTCTGTGGGCCACTTGCATTTATTTTTTTTAAGCAGCATTTAGGAAAATACAAATGGATGAAAGTTGTGTGCCAATGTTGTTTACACCATGACAATTGAAAAGCTGTTTAGTGAATACATTGTAGTTGGTAATGGGTGTATAATTTGTCAGGCTGTAGGTTGCAACCCATCAGTGGGACACAGGAAAATGAGCATGTTGCAAAATTTTGATAAAACACAAGGATAACATTAAAAATAAATATAATATTTAATAATAGATAAGTACTTTTTTTCTTCTTTTTTAACTGTTTTGGATATGAAAAACAATAGAAACCAGTGACAAATTCTTCTATGTCTGTAAATACGAGTTATAAGATGGTGAATTGTAGGTCCCCCCCCTTTTTTTTTCCAGTTTAGGTGGGTCACATTATAAAAAAGACTGTAAAATGCTGGGATAACAGACCTTGTATTTCAGAGGCACTGTAATGGCAGAATAAATGCTGAGAAAAACAATTAAGCAGCCTTGAGGGATGGCAGCTAATATTTTATTCTAGATTAAAGAGTATTGTGTTCCCACAAAGGAGGCTGCTTTAATCATAAAGAGTATGTCACACCATAAAAATTTTTTTTTTTTTTTTTTTTTTTTGTTAGTTGTTGGTGTATCGGCTTCTGTGGCCATAATGCACCTTTCCTAAGTTTTTGCATTTTACTCTGATCCAAGCCTGAAGCGGGATTCGAGCCCTCAACCTTTGGGTTGCCAGGCAGGCACTTTACCCACCTGGCTAGCCCGGTCAGCATAAATTCTGTACAATTATTAAAGTAAGTTAATCAGAATGGCAGATCCACAGTTTCAAATGCTGATGAAATGTTCCAGTAAATCAGATCAAGTCAGTCATCGGCATGGAACTCATCAGTAGCCAAGAAAGTGATTGATCAGAGAGTTGGCATTTGTGATGGAGCCATATCCAGAGTTGCCATAACTGCCAACTCTGGATTTACAAATTATCCATCTTTTTTTTTTTACTCAATCATAATATAAAGGGTTTCTCCATCTTTTTCCCAAAAAAATAATAAAACTACATTAAAATTGAAATTTTTTAAAAATAATTTTGAAAATTTCTGCTTATTTTCATTTTCAAATTGGCTATTAGATATACAGCTCTATGTTGTTCTCTGTAATGCACAATAATTTCATCATACTTGTATGGTGCAGAACTAATTAACAATGTCTTTCAGTAAGATGCAAAAGAAATACAGGTGACCCCCGCTTAACGCTGATCATTCGTTCCGGAAAAACAGAGCGCTAAGTGAATCCGCGCTAAGCGAGTGCCGCTTTCCCATAAAGTAACATATGTATTTATGAGCTGCAGTCAGTGCCATAGGATATTTCCTAATGAATAATAAACAGTAATGAAAAGATGCACAGATGTTGGTCAAAATATTTAATATTCAAATATTTGCACATATAAAATATTCTGCATTGCATACGTATAATTATGTGGTAACTACTTGCGTATCAAAAGTAAATTTAAAATTCCAATTAAAATAATGAATTTAATTTAATTGATGAATTTAATCATGAAAAATGTGTGGATTTTGAGTTGAACTTTGGCCCTCTTCCAAATAAACTAAAAGGGGTATTAATTTTAATCCCCCGCAGTGTTAAAACCAACAATAAAGTCAACTGATCCTTCGCCGCTTTGAAACCTGGCATATTTTTTTCTTCTTCCAATATGAAACTTCTTTTAGGCATTCGTTTCCACAAAAGTCCTGCTTCATCTATGTTAAAAACTTGTTGAGAAGTATAACACATAATACCCCTCTTCAGTAATTTTAACAAAAGTTCTTTTTTGAAAGTTTCGGCTCCTTGATCTGCACTTGCGGCTTCTCCCTGGATTTTAAATCTATTCAACCAGCCCTTACCAGTTTTAAATGGTTCCACATTTTTTTTTTTTTTTTTTTTAGGCGAGTTTTCTTCAGATCATCATATTGGCTAATCTCTTTCTCTCTCTTTTTAATATTTAACTTAACTGAATTCTGCACTGGAATATTATCTTCAATAAAATTAAAGTCTTTCCATTTCAATCCTAATAGCCGGCCTAGTCCTAGTTGCTTGCAGTGGAACAGCTATCTTTCCCGCTGCAAAAATTAATTCTTTATTTTTTTATAATTGTTCTTACAGTTAAAGTTGCAAGTCCTAAATTATGGCACACATCCGTTTGTCGTTGACCGGAATCGATTCGCTTCAAAACGTCTAATTTACTTTTCAAATTCAGTCTTTTTCTTACATTTATAGTCTTCGTACTGCGCCCAGACGTTGTTGCTTTTTCATTCCTATCAGTCATTATTAGCTCTTCGAAAATGTAACTGCGTTGGTTGAATTAATTACGATACAATGTTCAAGTAAACTTTCCGTTACGCAAGATGTCTAATACTCTACTGAGTGATGACTAGACTTCGGATAAATGCATATAACGCAAATATTACAAGCAATATACTTGATCATTTTTTTAAAATGTTGATCGCGGAACTACGTTACAAGTCACTGTACTGAAACTAAATTAGCGTGCGAGAAAATTTTACTGAGCGTGGGAAAATTTCTCAAGTCGGCGTGGGAAACGTTTTAATACTGTTTTGCTATTCATTTTCAAGCTATCGACTCCATCAAATGAAACGATTTTGTTAATATGTCAAAATTGTAATCTGTAAAAGAGCGTTATAGTGATCTGTGACAGCGTTATAGTCAAATACGGGTTATAATATAAGAACAGCGTTATAGCGAATCAGCGTAAAGCGAACCGCGTTATAACAGGGGCCTGCTGTACAATGTAAAATCTTCTTGTCAGCAGGTGGTTGATTGCTGGAACAAACTTCCGTCTGTCATAGAAGTTGACAGCTTAAATAAATTCAAGGCAGAACTAAACAAACATTTAGAGTTAATGGATAGGTTTTTTTTTTTTTTTTTTTGGCTAATGCTATATAAACTTGCTTTCTTGTATCATATGCTTCTATTAATGCTAATGTTAAAATTTCAGAAAACACATAATTAAGATTTTCCAGATAATGTAAAATCTGATATGTATTCTTAAAACTAAAGAGTTCACAATCAAGTACTTTGCAGTTTCAAGAAGCAAGAAATGTGATGTAATCATATATTTACAAAAAATAAACATAAGGTGTGCGGGTACACAGAAAAAAAAAAAAAAAATAGATGTAGCACTTCATAGTGATGATGGGCTCCGGTAGCCATATTAGCAAGAGTGTAAGGCTCTACTGAGTGGAATGTGCAGAGTTCAAGACCAGCTGTCGGTAGTCATGGATTTCCTCCTCAGTATCTCTTGAGTTAGTCAGTCTCAAGGCCGGGTGCTATTAGCAAGTCAAATCGAAGAATCCTGACTAGAAATGCATTCAAATTAAATAAATAGTGATGATGATAGATATCATACGTGCCAAATATTT
The DNA here is from genome assembly GCF_048544385.1 of Mastigoproctus giganteus. Classification (NCBI taxonomy): domain Eukaryota; kingdom Metazoa; phylum Arthropoda; class Arachnida; order Uropygi; family Thelyphonidae; genus Mastigoproctus; species Mastigoproctus giganteus. The sequence goes on from NC_143585.1 coordinate 123,110,287, forward strand.
ATTTGTTCAGAATATAATCTTCCTTTGAGCTGTACTAATCATAGCAGGTGTGCTGTTCTGATGTTTCCCCATAGTGAAATAGCAAAAAAAAAAAAAAAAACATGGACCATGGTTGTGGAAGAACAAGAACCATTGCTAGTGAAACTGCACAGACAAGGAAAGAAGAGGTAGTCATGGCTCTTGAAAATGGGCCATTTTTGCTTGTAACAGACAACAGTAATCAAAGTGATTCCAAGCTATTTTAGACCTACCATAACAGGTGCATTATCAACACTAGGTGCCAGACAGTTTTTCTGAAGGAATTCCACATGCTTGCAGCTTGCAGGGTTCTTTCAAAATTTGTCCAATTTGTACCCTTTAGAGCGGAGTTGGGCAACTTTTTTCATCAGCGGGCCGAATGAAATTTTTGTACCATGATGCGGGCCGAATGAAATTTTCGCATCATGATGCGGGCCGGAATAGATTGAACGATTTAATAAAAAAAATCAGAACCTAAAAAATGTTATATTACTTGAATTACCAAATTATTAATGTATTTTTAAAAAAAATATCTGAATGTCCAATTATCATTGAAAATGCGGCATTCGGCATCAATTTTTTTTTTTTTAATTGGCTCATTTTATGGGCTATAAATTATATTAAATTAAAAATTGTAATAATTAGAAAAGGCATAAAACATAAAATATCTCGCACCAATATTATTTTTTTCAATAAGAAGTCAAACCCAAAGGAACTTCGTTCAATCGATGCTACAATAATAATTAGGAAATAACTCTTTGACGCTGCGTAGAATTACTTGGTTACTGTTGTACTGGCCACGATTCCCGATTGAACCGAACGTTTACGGCGAGTGTAGTCAGGTATGGATTTTCTATATTTATGCATTTACCGAGGGGGCCGGATTCAACATCGTCGCGGGCCGACTGTTGCCCACCCCTGCTTTAGAGCATTTATCAGATTCTCTACAAGTTACAACATTATGGCATCAAATAGGCACCAAATTTTTAGCTTTATAAATGAAATCAAATCCTCCAGTGTACGTTTGCCCACAAATATTGTTTAACTGGTTATACAGTATTTTTTGCCTTCACTTTGACAAACTATGAATTACGAGACATTAAATTTTTGTTTGGTATTTGAGAGTTACCAGGTGAGCAAAAGCATGTATCTTTCTCTAGGATGTGCCAGTGACAGGTGTCTAATCTTGCTATAGAGCTTTGGCTTAACTAGCTAAACGTGAAAAGCTGGAAAACAAAAAAAAAAAAAAAACCAGATAGTCACATTGCATCTACCAGATGCCAAGCAAGAATTTCTGGTGGTGTGGGGGAATTGCCTTAAAAATTTTTAAATTATAATTTTTTTTTAAATTTTAAATATTACTCTGGTTCTCTTGTTTATTTTTATTTAATATTTTTTGAATTTAGGTGTCTAATCTTGCTATAGAGCTTTGGCTTAACTAGCTAAACGTGAAAAGCTGGAAAACAAAAAAAAAAAAAAAAACCAGATAGTCACATTGCATCTACCAGATGCCAAGCAAGAATTTCTGGTGGTGGTGGTGGTGGGGGGGGTTTAATTCAGTAAAACAGCTAAGAATTGATTTTTTTTAAAATTTACATGTGGCATGCAACAGTTACAACTGTTGCATGCCACTCAAGTAAAAATGATTTTGAAGCATGTGTGTACACATTTGGCTGTCTTTAGTTGAACATGGAACTAGACTGGCAGAGCAGTGGCAACCTTTGACAAGGCTATTTAAAAAAGAGGTTAGAAGTGGTGAGAAAATTCATATGAGCACTTTTCAGAATTATCAAATTGAAAAGTACAGGCAGTCACTAGTGAGTGCCAGTGACCCATATCCAAATCCAATTCATAATCCAAAAGAAGTTATGCAGTATATGAATTCCCCAAGAAGAACTAAATTGCACACTGGTGAAAGCAAACCTAAACAGGCCAAGCAAACATAATTCTAGGCATGTTATCCTCAATTTTGTTGAAAGTCTATTTAACTTGAATAAAGCAATTTGCTTATTTCTTTTAAATATTTGCCAACATTTGAAAATCTATAGCTCTTCAATCTAATGTACCTCGACATCGACGTACTAAGGTCATTACCCTTAGATATGTTGAAGAATGTTATTTGCAAATTTATTATATCAACAGTTTTTAAATCTTCCACTTCCTTTTTGGAAGTTGATTGTCATAGCAGGCTATAGATTCTGACTGAGTCATTATTATTTCCACTGCATAATAATCACGATTATTTCCACAAGAGAAGGAACAGAGGATTCTGTTCTTTAGTTCAATACAGAAGTATTATTATTATTATTAGATAGCCACAGAATACTTTATTACTGCATGTGACATGGTGCACAAGTTCCCATTGAAAAATAATCAAATTTCAATGCAATGAATCATTTTCAAATTTTAAAATTTTTGTGGGCAAGTTTCCAGTACTTCCTATTGTCATTAAAGATAAAGAAATAGATGAAGCAATGTATGTTTTGCAGCATCAGGTCTATTTCAGTGATAACTTATCGGATGCTATTATAAGAGAACTGATGTACAGTGGTCCTTGATTGTGTAACCGGTAAGTGCACAAAGAAGCATAAAATATAATAAATTATCCCAAGAATTATTAAAATATTCTGGACATTTTAATAATTTCTTATAGCAATGCAGAGTATCATAAAATATTTAATCAGGTGTTAAAAAAAAAACAAAAAACAAATTTAGATCTTTTCTTTCTTGATTGGAAATGCTCTTGACAGGTAAGTCTGAACAGCTGTGCCACTGTTATTAACAAAACTTAACTCAACATTTTTGAAGAATGTGCAAAATCTGGAACGGTATCTTTCTCAAACCAATTGTAATCAGTTGATGTCTAACAACAACAAAGTAACAGCTATGGTCCTTATGAAAATGACTTGCTTTTTTTGGGGGGACACCCATTTCCCCCTCACATTTTTTTGAAGAACTCTTGTTTTTTGCCTCCTTTGACACAAAATCTGTTTTCCTTCTGCTTACAACTGCCTGAACTCCACTGTTTGAAAGCCAATTTATGGAATTGCAAAGGTTGGTAGCAGTGATAATGTATATGTGAGAATTGGGTGCATAGAGTTTTATTACTCAATGATGGCACAAGCAGCCTTTGAAATAACCTCTAAAGGGGGAGAAGACAGAGTGGTAATCAATGGACACTGCTCATCATGGACTAATGTTATTAGTGGAGTCCCTCAGGGTTCAGTGTTGTTTTCTGTATTTATAAATGATATTGATGATGGTATATCAAGCTTAATGTCCAAGTTTGCAGACAATACAAAGGTTGGCAGGGTTGTTAAGGACACTACTGACAGTATGCTGCTGCTGCTGCTGCAACAGGATCTGGAAATGTTGAGCAGATGGGCTGAGAGGTGGCAAATGAAGTTTAACATTGACAAATGTTAAAGTACTGCACATGGGAAACAGTAACCCCAGAGTAACATATCAACTCTGTGGTACTACACTGACAGTGGTAGAGAATGAAAATGACCTGGGGTGTAATTGTGCAGGCAGATATGAAGTTTTCTGAGCAGTGAAAACAGGCTGCAAGAGTAGCTCATGGTGTCTTGTCAATGATATACAGGAATTTTTCTAGCAGGGATAAGGAGGTGATTATTCCCTTGTATAAGGCAATGGTCAGGCCACACCTAGAGTACTGTATACAGGTCTGGAGGCCTCATTTCAAGAAGGATGTAGAGCTGCTGGAACAAGTACAGAGAAGGGCAACAAGATCAGTGAATGGAAAAAAGGGGTGCTCTTATGAAGAAAGGCTTAAGTTTTTCAGAATAATCACCTGAGAGGGCATAAATTCAAATTGAGGAAAGACAGACGTAGGATAGATGTGCGGAAATTTGCTTTTAGCCAGCGGGTAGTTGGTTGGTGGAACAGACTTCCATCCCTTGTTGTGGAAGTTGATAGCCTAAATAAATTTAAGGCTCCTGAACAGGTATTTCGAACGAACGGAGGGGTGAAATGGGAGTGGGTTTTTTTTTTTTTTGGCTGATGCTGCATATGCTTGCTTTCTTGCATCATATGCCTCTACTAATGCTAATGCTAAAAGAGCAGGCACAATTGAGATTTGCTGAGGAATTTCATTTCTGATAGGCCACTAAAAAACCCTATATCCCACAGCTATGGAGGGAAAAATACCTCTCAGAAAGATATTACTTGTGATTTTGGTGTGAAGTGTGTGATATTCAAACACTAAGAGTTTTTACTTGAATTCGAAACTGGAACCAACCTAGAATTTGAAAGTGGAAAGAGAATGGCTCAGGAATGGATTGGTTGACCAAAAGTTTATATCTCCCAGAATGCCTTTAGTAGTGTTGAATTGAGAAGTGCAATTTAGTCATATCACCTTGTAGTTTACTAGCAGCAGATTCTTAGGAGTACAACACCATGCCTTTTCTACAGTTAAGTATTCTAAAAGTAGCATTTACACCTCCCAAAAAATTCATATACAATGTTATTTTAATATTACCAGTTCAAATTAACAAATGTCCTACTGTTAGTTTTATTACTATCCACTTGAAGATACAAATAAAAGGAAACTAGACAGTTTCTAAGTTAAAATAGAACTTGATTTTTTGCATGTGCAATAACAAATAAATTAATATATTGGATATCTACCTCCAAATATTGAATTTCTGGATGTACCCCACCACCACCACACCACTAAGCATTTTCTTGCGTAGGAAATGATTTTAATTGTGGATTCTATCTAGCTTTAGTGACAAGTATCAATTCCTTTCATAATGAGGTAATTCCTTTCATTCCATCTCCAAATGACATCCTTGTCATCTGGAGATTAGGATTGCAGCTGCATCAATCAGGCACTTGTAAATTGCCCTCTAGTAGGCATGCCAAAAAAAATTTAATATTTTAAGACAAAATATTTTAAACTGGGGCACTTTATAATTCTATTCTTTATTCTGACACTATATTGAATAATAAGAATAAATAATACCTTTAGTAACAGCAGTTTTGTTATCCAAAAAAATTATTTCCCAACAATGCACTTACAATGCACAGGGAAAGAAATTGCAGTTGATATAAAAACTGGAAAATTGAAGACTATATTAGGGAGTATTAAATTTCCACTCATATAATTCTGACAGACATTTGAATATTTTATATTCAAATGTCTGTCAGAATTATATGAGCAAATATATTCTATATTTGCAGTAATTCAAGAACAGCCGAAAATGTGGAAGAAAAAATGTACATTATGTTACCAAATAGACACCAAATTTTTAAATTTATAAATGAAATCAAATCCTCCAGTGTGCAATTGCTCACAAATATTCTCTAACTGGTTATACAGTATTTTTAAATTTTCATTTCATTTTGATGTACTATGAATTACAAAACATTAAATTTTTATTTGGCATTTAACAGATACCAGGCAAGCAAAAGTATGTATCATTCTTCTAGGCAATTCCCTTTCTTATGGGCATCTAGGAGATGCCAGTAACTTTTTATCTACTACTGCCAAATTTAAATATTTTCAGGTTATTGTGGGAGAATATTTCTTGAACTGGCAGTTTACTGTAGTTGCAGTAATAAAATTAGGCTCTACATGAAAGATTTATGGGAAGATATAGATTTTAAGTTACAGCTATCTCCCTCACCTCCTCTCATGTACACACGATTCAGGATATCTTCTCCCCCCCCCCCCCCCATCAGAACTTGGGAGAAATGGTACAACAGCAAAAAATACTTGTTACCATACCAAAATTTCTTTCTAAAATACTAATATTTTATATCGATTAACACTCTTAAGTTTCAATTTAAATATATATTTGGGATCAAAAAACTTGTTACCTATACACTCTATTTCATACCATGACACTCTATTTCATAATTTTAAGGTTAAGGTTTTCTGACTACATACATTGAAATAAATGATATAACTATATACAAAAATTTGTTTACAAACACCAACCCGTTTTTCAATGTCTCCATGCTGTAGCTGTACAAAGCGAGCACTGATGGCAGCAATATAGCTTTGCTGATTAGAGAAGGCCACTCGGCCAGCTCCCTTAGGATATTTCAGTTCTGGATCTGTGTCTATTCCTGCATAGCAAACTCCTCCATATAAACGATCCATGATCATGGCAAGTTCAACTGTTATGAATTATATATACATATATAAATATTGTTAATTCATGGAATTGGAGGAATCTGTTCAAGTATATATATATATATACACAAATATATGAAGCATTTTTTGATAATGGTCTTAACATATCACTGTTTTTAGGTAATTACTAAAGTTGCAGTAATAAAATTAAATTCTGCATGAAATAAGATTTATGAGAAGATATAAATTTTAAGTTACACATATCTTCCTCACCTCCTCTCATGTACACGATTCAACATATCCCCCCCCCCCAATGAGAACTTGAGAGAAATGATATAATAGTGAAAAATACTTGTTACCACACCATTTTTAACTTTAAACATCAGTGAATGACAGTAATTATGCAATTGTTACTTCATATGGTTCCACATGTCAATGCAAAGTAAGGCAGCTACCATAAAAGGAGAATGTGGTTGGCAATCACAACCTATAGAGACACTATGGATAATGAATTTAAATTAACTTAATGAACAGAGCAATATTATTATTGTCCTATATAGAGCTGATCTGGCCAGCAAGTCAACTGATTCATTAGCTCAAAGAAAATCCTTTCACCCAACTTTTTAAAACCAAGCTAAAACCTAACTGCAAATCTACAGCTAATATTTTGCTATCCTGATTATCTGAAGAAATTCATTAAATTCAATACTGACTTAGCTAAATACTGTATAGAATATATTGAAATTATTTATACAGGAACTCCCTGACTTACGTAAGAGTTGCATTCTGCGGAACGCTACGTAGGTCGGAATTTTCCCCATGCTTGTGCAGCACTCGGAACTGTGCTTGCTGAATTGATTGAATCAAAAAAGAAATATTCGACGAACGTGTGAATAGAATTATTTATTGCATTTATTCAATTTTTTATCTCATCCGCAGGGAAAAATTACAAAAGCATGCAATTTAAAAAAATTTCAAAATTATAAAATTACAAAAAAAAGAGAGGAGACAGGCATAACATTAGTAAGTTTTACCTCTCAAGCATCACTGCCAGAATCGATGTCTTCAGCTGATAAGTACGTCACTGTGGAGGTTGAGGGCTGTGGAGATTTAGAAGGGGTCAGCCGCTCAACCTTACAAAAGAACATATAAATGGATGACTGGACGGTGGCTTTTTTCTTTTCACTGTAGATTTCTTTGTAGCAAGCAAGCATATCATTCACCCCTCTGTTAACTTTTAAGAATCGTTCGCTGTCGGGATCCATCTCAAACTTCGCCATTGCCAATGCAATTTTACAAAATGCCATCTTTCTGGTGATGAAGCATCTCGGCTTCTCATTTGGTTCATCTTGAGCTTCGTCAGCATTTTCTTCTTTGACTATTGCTGCTTGCAAGTCAATAAGTTTTTCGTTAGATAATTCCTTCTCTTCTTCCTCTATTAACTCCTCCATGTCTTTGGCATCAACCTCCAACTGAAGTAGCTCTGCAACCTTTATAATCTTATCTGTAACTTCTTCATATGATTCATCTTTTTCAAACCTTTTTACGTGCTGTGGGCACATTTTCTTCAGCGCCATTTAAACAACTTTTGGCAATTTCCACCCAGGTCTTATTAATGTGTAAGATGGCGTGGTAAATATTGTAAGATTTCCAAAAGTCTCTTAACATAAAATTTTTCTCATTGCCTACTGCAGACAATGCCTGAGCGAATGTTGTGTGTAAACAGTATGCTTTTAAATTCGAAATAACACCCTGATCCATAGGTTGGATGAGTGAAGTCGTGTTTGGCGGTAGAAACATGACTCTCACGTTCGAATTGAAATCATCTAGGTGCATAGGATGTCCAGGAGCATTATCTAATAGAAGCAAAATCTTGAAAGGAATATCGTTGTCTTTACAATATTTTTCAACCTCGGGAATGAAGCAGCATTTAAACCAATCCCCAAAGAGAGAATTGTTATCCATGCTCTCAGGTTCGATTGGAAATGCATGGGTAGGGTGGCTTTATTGATGCCTTTAAATGCATGAGGATTTCCAGAATGGTGCACAAGCAGTGGTTTTAATTTGTAATCCCCCACTGCATTAGCCCCAAGCAAGAGCGTGGCCCTCTCTTTTGACACCTTGATACCCGGCATTGTATTTTCCTCTTTGGCAATGTATGTTCGATCCAGCATCAATGATTTTTTCCAACACATCACAAAATTTCTGTGCAGCTGCACAGAAATTTTGTGATGTTGTGAAGTTGCTAGTGCATACTATAAAGTATAGTGCATACTTTAATGATGTGGAAACCAGTGCAATTCTTGTACCTATTAAACCACCCGTTGCTTGCCACAAACTTGGGTTTGGATTTAACATACTTATCCTTAATATCTTTATAAATACTTCTTGCTTTTGCTTGAATGGTCATTAAACTCAGGAGCACCCGCTTCTGAATCTGATTTTCCATCCATATTATTAACAGCTGTTCATCTTCAATATAGCACCTGAACGCTGTTTTGTGATTGCTGTTGATCTTAAGTGCATTGATCCTTTGACATGTTCTTTTATACGCACACTGGCCTTTAAAATAGTATTCACTGTTGAAGCAGGGAGACCTAATTCCTTTGCAATAGATGACAAACTTTGTCATGCTTCTTACTTTTTTAATCATTTTCATCTTCATTTCTAAATCAATTTTGTTTTGTTTTCTGGCACTGCTAGCACTTGCACTTTCTGTTGGTCCCTTTCCCTTCATCATTATAATACGTAATTAGGAATGAAGAGAAGTTTCTGAAATTTTTTTTTTTTATATATGATTGAAGATTTCAGTGAAGGTTAACACATTTCACCATATTAGTGTAATTATCGGTATTATTGCAAATGCAATAAGATCACATTTACTACCCATTTATAATTAGATGCACTAACAGAGAAGCCCAATAAACCAGAAAGCAAATTGTTTTTATTGTTTCATGGTCATGACCTCCAGAAACGTGCTTTAAAAAAATATCACAAAGGCATTCAAAATTGATTCATATAATGGGAATACATGATAACGATGAAAGGGTAGCGCAATTTACATTGTAAATATGACCTTTTAGAGAGATAAATAACTTAGTAATATAGCAAAATTTTCAAATTCCAAGGACTTGGAACGAATTAAAAAAAAAAAAAAAAAAAGTGTTATTGGGTTCACATTACGATATTTTCACGATACCTCCATTTATTCCTATGGGATGCACAATAATTACGTCAAGTTGAAATTCCATAAGTCGGGGAGTTCCTGTATATGTGACTTCTTGAATATAACTATCTATGATGTAACCTAAAATATTGATTTTTTTTTTAAGAAGTGAGTATTGATCCACTGGCGATATACTGGCTTATGTTACCCATCTATAGATAGATTGAATGGAAAAGGGTGGTTTTTTTTCCTGACTCCTCAATATTTCTAAGGCTTTATGTTTGACATAGAGGACTTCTAAACATACTTCCATCCTATGGATTACTGACAGTCTTTTGCAATTGGTTATCCAGTTTTCTCTCTGACCACTCGCTGCTGGTGACGGTAGATGGCTCTCTGTGTTCTAACTTCTCAACTATGTTGGTGTTCCTTTGGTTCAGTTCTTTCTCCCCTCTTTCCCCTCTTATATATTAATGACCTTCTTCCATTGACTGGAAATCTCATTGAAAATTTTGCTGATGATAGCAATATTCCACCTTCTGGTTTGAGAAATGTTGTCTTGCATAAACAGTTTCAACTTCTCAAATATCCATTACCAATTCCTTATATGCTGATCTCCAAGTAATTCACCAAAGGGACAAATATAACTTAGTTAATTTCAATCCCTTCAATCCCTCTAAAATTCAATCCTGTCTTATATCTTGCAAAAAAAGAGTCTATTGCTCCTATGCTTATCTTTGATTACAATCAGATCTCTAGACAAGATCACATATCTCTATTAGAGATTACCCTGACTGCTAATCTCACTTGGCACAGGCTCATCATGAATATTGCTTCCAAACATCACAAATACTGCATCTAAAAAACTGGTTTTTCTCTTTTGCTCTCAGCATTACTTTTCTTCTAAGCAACTTCTGACTATACAAATCTAAAATTTGTTCTACCATGAAATATTGTTCTCATATCTGGGGTGGTGCACTCAAAACCCCCTTCTCACTCTTCGACTTTATTCAAAAGAGGGCAGTCAGGTTAATTAATGGCCCATCTCTTACAAAGTCTCTTCACCCTCTGTCTCATAGATGTTCTGTTGCTGCTGCATACTCTTTCTATAGATATTTTCCATGGGCACTGTTCTTCTGAATTAACATCTATAATTCTCCCTCTCTGTTCCAAATCAGTTCAAACACTTGTTGCAACCAGTCAGTAAGCATTTACTGTCCAATTTCAAACTCACAGAATGAACTTTTCTTCTTCATTTATCCTTTAAACTTCTATTTTCTGGAATCCTTAAAATTACAATCTATAGAAATTAAAGACTCATGTCAACAAGTAACTTCTGTCTCGTCAACCTTCAACCTATGTACAGTACTAAGTAGTATAGGTTCTACTACCTTCTGTGACTGGGGTGTTCATGAAAAAAAAAAAAAAAAAAAAAAATTAGGTTAATAAGGTTAAATATTCAATGGACCATATCTGTATAATATTAAGTTTAAATCAAAGTATGTGCATTTGATATTGATTTCATATGAGCTGCAAGACATGATTAGCATAAGGACAAGTGAAAGACAAACATAATGCTGTGCAGTTAGTTGTCAAGTTGTTAACCTATTATATGGAAGACATGGAAAAATGTTTTGTTTTATGTATTTTTAAAAGGACTATTTAGTCAACTACTGCTGAAATGTTTTGTATGTGCTCTCCCAAGAAAGCCTAACGTTATTTTGAAATAAAATTTTATTTTTTTCCTGTATTGTCCTTTAGTCAGTTTCCCCAATCTTATCATGCAAAACATCATCATATTAAAGTTAGGTTATTAAATATGCATGAGCTTGTAATTGAGAAATAAAGAAATGGTAAAACCTAAAATTGTGATGATGCTACAATGATCAAACTGAGTTTCCCACCATACTGGAGAGAGTTGCTTTCTTTGCTGTAGCCACCTGTCTATCAAACCATAGCAGACTGACAAACAATCTTATTTTTGTATAATTTTTATTGCAGAGTATGCCCTATTTGACAAAGAGTATTTATTTTTATTTTCTGAAGGTGTTAATGCATTCTATAAATACATAAATTACCAAAATCAAATGAATTTTATTTGCTGTCAAGGATCATTATATTTTTTTATAGATTGTTATAGCTGTGTTTCCCTTTAATAAGCTCCACTAGATATTCTAGGACGCATTGTGCAAATTCATGCCATCGGGGCTAATTCTCCTTTCGTAGCTGTTACAGCCACATTTCATGGCAAATTTGTGCAGCACTGTACCTTTCAGCAACAGGAAACTGATACACTGACAGTGTAAAATTTTTATCAGTGGTCTAAGAGATAATTTGTTCATCAACGTATCCCCTTGTGCCATTGTTAAAAATTTTCCAAGCCACATGTAACTTTTTGATTTTGATAAGAGCTATTTTATGTGGGAAACTCAGCTATGCTTCATTTGTCACTGGAGCTAGTTCTTCTTCTGCATGTGTCAAGAAAAAGAATAAACTTTTGCAGCCCACTGCATTTTTCAGCAAAGCTAAAGTGATACACTGTAAAATTTTTACCAATGACATAAGAAGAGATCTAGGCTTTTAACTTTTGTTCCTCTATGCAGAATATCCCCCTGGTCTGTTAAAAAATTTAAGCTGCACATGACGGTGTAATTCCAACTGGTGCTACTTCTCATTACTAATTTATGCATACAATTGCTTTACAAGCCATGGCTGGCCCACACCAGGCATTCTAATTTTTATGAATAGCATAAAAGGTTGCCAAACTTTTAGTAGTAGTAAAAGCAAATGATACAAGAAAGCAAGCTTATATAGCATTAGCCAAAAAAAAAAAAAGTTCACCTATCCGTACCCTTCAAGATTTGACCAGATCTCCCTTGAATTTATTCAACTCATCCACTTCCACAACAACAGATGGTAGCCCGTTCCAACAAGAAACCATCTGAAGGCAAACTTCTACACTTCTATCCTGCAATCATCCTTCCTCAACTTGAATTTATGCCTACTCATGTGTGTAGTCGTAGCAAGACATTAATATCAATGACATTAACATTTAGCTTACTCAATCCATTCAAGGCTTAAATACCTCAATCGGATCTCCCCACAGATGCCTAGTCTCAGGACACAACAATTTGCAGAACTAAAGCCTTTCTAGGTAACAACACCATTTTGTTCCCTTCACCAATCTAGTTGCCTTTCTCTGCACCCATTCCAGCAGTTCAACTTCCTTCCTAAAGTGAGACCCCCAGATCTGTATACAGTTCTCAGATGCAGCCTAACCATGGCCTTATACAAAAGGATAATCACCTCCTTATCCCTGCTAGCAAAGTTTCTGTATATCATTGACAAAACTCCATGAGCTGTACTGGCAGCCTGTCTGCACTACTCAGAGAATTTCATGTCTGACTACACAATTACCTGCAGGTCTTTCATTCTTCACTACCCTGAGTGTAGTACCACACAGTTGATGTTACTCTGGGGTTAACTGCTACCCATGGGCAGTACCTTGCATTTGTCAATGTTAAACTTCAACTGCCATTTCTCAGCCTAGAAAACTGCCATTTTCCTAGATCTCGTTGCAGTGGCTCACCCTGATGACTGTCATTAACCACCCTGCCAACCTCTGTATCATCGGCAAACTTAGACATTAAGCCTGATATACCTTCATCAATATCATTAATAAATATTGAAAACAACAATGGACCCAAGACTGAACCCTGGGGAACTCCACTAACATTAGTCCACAAAGGGCAGTGCCCACTGCTAACCACTCTCTGTCTTCTTCCACTTAACCATCCATTTATCCATAGCAGTAACTTGCCCGTAATTCCAAATTGCTCCAGTTTGTATAGCAGTCTTTTATGTGCAACAGTATCAAAAGCCTTCCTGAAATCCAAGTATATGATGTCAAAATTATTTTTTGCATCCGGTTCCTTGGTCACTGCATTTAGTTAGAAAATTGGTTTGTTCTTCTTTTGTGAGGTATCCCTTTGGGTTGTTGTTTAAAAACTTCCAGTATTATGTGACTTTTAATTTCAACTGAAATCCTCTGTAAAGGTTATAGTGGTTTTACTATTTGTCACTTGAAGAAGTCTGGGTTTGAGTACATTCACAGACTGAAGGAATTTCTTTAATCAGGGCTGTAGTTAGCTGGACAGAGTAGAGTTTCCCCTTTGTGAGTTATTCTGGGTTTTTTAGCATGCACAACAAGCAAATCATTCTGTAACACTTGCATGGACATAATATAAATTTCCATGATATGGTCCAAGTTACTGATGAACCTAAAACCCAACAACAACAATTTCAACTGAGGCTTTTTTTATATATGAAAGTCAGGCATGCTTGCTGCTTTACAAAGTTATCACTATGGGAATTTCTGTTCTATCTACCAATGGAAAAAAGAGGATATTGATACCCCCCCCATCACAATTGAAAATTTTTGTATGACATGAGCCTATATTTCCAAATGGAACTGTTTTTCATGTAAAAATTAGCCACACTTGGCTGTGGTCAACATGATTACATTTTCATGGCAATAAATTTTGACTAATGGCCCAAGAACATGCCAAGCTTAATAAATTTAGTCTTTTTCACTGAAATTTGCCCAAACTGTAAACAAAACTCTGACCTGAAAAACTGACAGACAGGTGGGTGCAACAATGAAACCACTGGGCCTAATCAGCAGTTAGTAGTACCACATATTTGGATTTTACTGGATACTGCAGTTTGCTTTGGTATCAAATACAAGTTAGTTAATGTATGCAGTATGTTGCATTTCAGGAGTATTAAATTTTTTCTTAAATTAAATGAATTTTTTTTTTTCTTTTTCTCCTTATATCACTTAATTACTAAGATTATAACTTAATAAAATACTACAGTTTTACATTCTCTAAACTTAATCATACACATAAGCATGTATGGACTGTCTAAAGCTAACGATACTACGTTAAAACTACATTTAATCTCAGAATTTCTTTTTTTTTTTTACATACAAGTTGTATGGAAAAAAGAAATGACTGGTGGATTTCTAATTGGCTGATCTAATTGGCTGGGAGTTGAGCTGTTAGATGAGGATGGATGGACAGACACATGGTGAAGACAATATTGTGCATATATATATAAGAGATCTGTATACGCTTTTACTAGTGGGATTGGTATTCTGTCAGGAGAAGCTTGAATACACAAACAGAATTATAATGTACAAATCTTATAAACACAATCTTATAAAAGCTCACACAATCTTATAAAAGTTATTACATTATTTTTAACCATTTTTTAGTACAATCAGTACTTATGCTTTTTCTATGAATGAAAAATAGTCATAACAGAAGTTATACTCTGTATTTGCTTTCAGAGGTTGGAAAAGATTATTCATATGTTTTATAGATATTCAAATGTTTTATACATAAGTTATAACTTTCCCATCTTTATTTTTAACTATAGCATTTTCTTATTTTAAAAAATCAGAAAACCAACAATAAATAGTAATCTTTTGTTATGATTACTCAATCTGTTTTAATTTTTTTTAAATAATTGAATTAAAATTCAATTTAGCTTATCAAATTCAAATAAGACTGATCATGATTAATTACAAATCAGGGTTAACAGTATCAAGTTTTCACTGAGATTTATATTAAGATTACATGAAATTTTGGTATACAAATATGAAACAATTCAAATTTATTTTAATTTAATTTATACCTACCTGCCTTCAATGGACGAGGTACTCCACCCACAAATACAGTTTTACGAGGATCTAGAGGCATGGAAGCATCCAATACAAAGTCTGCATCACTTAGACGCCATGGACGTATCTGAACCTTCAAACATAATTACCTTACTGATGAGAATAATCCAAACTACAACTTACAAAAATAGAAAACTTTTTAGCAAATTAAAACAAATTCTCAGATGCCATAAAAAGAGTATTAGATGATATTACTAATATAATCCATTGGTCATATCTTTTCTAATTAATTGACTTTAATTTGTCAGAGGTTATGCTCAGTTTAAACATTTATAAGCACAACCATTTATAAACATTCCAAATCAAATATCAATCAAACCATATCGTATTATTCACGATTTTTCAAAATGTAAATTTTATCAAAAGATTATAAAATATCAGCAAAAAAGAAAAAAAACACCCTCAGATCTGATTGTAAAACCTAGTAGTTGTAAATAGTTCATATTCACATCTCAACATCCAAACTCTTTTTAGAATCTATTATAAATACCATGAATAAAGATTTCTCACTGCTTCCCCCCCCTCCCCAAACACAATCAACAATACCACATGCACTAAAAAAAAAAAAAAAAAAAGGCACCTCCGTAGCCAGGTGGGCAGGAGCAGCAGTGCGTAGCACACACTTCTTGATTAGACCAGGGTTCGAGCCCATGATCACCAAATACAGAGGATGCGGAAAGGTCAGGGAATGACCACCGCATATCCCTGGAGCAATATGGCCTTAGTTGCTAATGCTCCAAATAACAAACAAACAACAAACTAAAAAAAATGCAATAAAATATTTCTAATGTATAAAGAAATAAATTTCCAAAGTTATTAAAGATGATTAGAAGGCATGACGAACTGGATAGTGTCTGCTATTATGCAAATTAGGCTGTGCTGATTGGAGGAATGAATGGGCAATATGATGTACAGAAAAGAAATATTCTCGGTTCTCAGCTTGCACACATGAAACACTGCTTTCTGAGACGCTTTTTATCATTATTATTACCCCAATTATTATTACCCTGATTAGGGTAATAATAATGATATGAAATAAGTGTTATTAAAATCCAGGAAGAAATAATTAAAGAACATTGCAAAAGTGTTGAAAGCATATAACGATCTGAGGTGCTGCTATATATTTTTTTATTATATCACAGGCACAAAATGTGTTATACAGTAATACCCCGAAGTTACGCGATAGGTGGGTCCGACGAAAATCGCGTAAGTCGAAATCGCGTAAGTCGGGGTACAACTTTGCATATAAATACATATAAATTTTGCTTAATTGGGACCAAGGACTAACAAAAACACTAGTTTAGAAGAAAAATATTAATAAAATTGCAGTTCTGCATACATATTAATACAAAATATGTATTAAAAAAACAAATGACTTACGTTAAAAAGTTATTTCGATGTCGATGGCTTCATAAAATCTAACAAATTCGTCTGACGACACAGCGCCTTCTTTTTTTCACGCAGAATTTCTTCGTAGCAAGCTAATAATTTTTTTATTCCTTGCTTTGTAGCTATAACGCGTTCTTCGTTGGAGTCTATGTTTTCTAAAATTTTTAAGCCCTTTACAATTGAGCCCTTTTCAATTTTCAACCTGTCAAGTTTGCAATTGTCATGTGCTTTTCGCCGTTGCTTCATTTAGGCCTGTAGCACGTGCAATATCACATGGTCTTTCATTTCGCTCAAAGCGTTTCACAATTTCATATTTTTTCTCTATCGACAGAGGCGGACTGGCCATAAGCCTTACCGGGGAAACCCCGGTGGGCCTGTGTGATTTTGGCCATAAACCATAGTATGAGGCCACTATAAATTTTCCCGGGTAAGAATTTTTGATCCAGTCCGCCTCTGTTTATCGATAATTGCTTTTCTTTTTCTCTCTGAATCTGCAGTCTTCACCAGGACGCTTCCTTTTCACACCTTTTAAGTATTTTACTCATTTTTAGGGAATAAAGCACAATTACAAAACGAGGAGGCACGCTTGATACGCATAAACAAAGCTGCGCGCATGTAGCAACTGAATAAACAACACCATAAAGGCAGAGGTACACTATTAACACCTCACATTTCTAGGGGTTACTACCATAAAACAATAAAAATCCAGTTGCGTTTCTGCTAGTGAAATCTGTTATAAACTGGTAGTAAACTCGATCTAATTGCATTTGCGATTATACCGATAGCTGGAATTGTGTTGGTTTTTACGTTATTATGGTGAAATGTGTTTCCCCTTCACTGATATAAAAAACATAAAAGCAGCAAAGTTGAATTTTGTTCATCTTTCGCTCTCAATCTCCGCCGTCGCACCGTATATCGATAACATATGAAAAACGACCTTGAAGATAGTGGGCGGCAGCGTTGCCAAACGAAAAAATCAAGAACCGCGTAACTCCGAGTTCGCCTAAGTCGGGGTAGCGTAAGTCGGGGTATTACTGTATTTCAAAATTCAGAAAGAAATAAGTATATTACAAAAAGTTGAGTGAATATTATGTGAAATGAAAATAATTACTTTTATGCATTATTAGTTAATTACTAATTAACTAGTAACAAATTAATTAGTTATTTACTTCTCAGTTCTATTAAACACAGAAAATAAAAATTGAATTCATTTAAGAAAAAAAAATAAATAAATACAATTGAAATGTAATGTACCACCTAACTTGTTTTGAATAAATCCTGCATCGCTGCAGCATGATCACTGCCGCCTAAAGGTTCCTTCACATGAAGATTCTTAATGCATGATGAATCACTGCTGATAACGAGATCAAGAAATGTTCTTGATCTGGTTATCAGCTTTCTTTTGATGCCTCTAATAACCAGGGAAATATTCTGCACCCACTCCAACAAATCCACATCCTTCCTAAATGAGGCTTTTGGACCTGTATGCAGTACTTAAGACGTCACCCAACCATCACCTTATAAAATGATGTAATGACCTCCTTATTCCTGCTAGCAAAATTCCCATATATCACTGACAAACCCTCTTGTCCTAGACATCTAACAAATAGAGAAATATTGTGCTACTGAGTGACCTTTCAACCCATGATTTCTGATCGTTATCTAGAAATCTAAAATCCCCAATGATAAGACATTCTGATTTATTGGACTGCCCTATTTATCTGTATAGGTGTTCATTACACTCTTTGCAGTCATTTGGTCTGTAATAGACTTCTACTCCCATCTTTGTTTTTCTAGTGGTTATGTCACACTATGTTCACTCAATATTATACTGGCGTATGTCTAGTGGTTGTACCGTTTCAAAATATATGTGCCTCTTTATCAAAAGCACAACTCCTCCTGTCCTTTCTGTACACATTATTAATTCATTCATGAGCTTATTCCTTTAAAGAACCTAACCAACTCTACCAGGTCACCAGTGAAGTGTATAAAAATCCAAGCTTTGCAGTCCACATCTTCTAAAGTGTTCCTCATAGAGACAACCCAGAGTACTCCCAACCAATCTAGTTGCCTTTCTTTGGACCATCTCTAAAAGTTCTATGTCCTTTAAAAGGTGAGACTTCCAGACCTTTTTTTTTTTTTTTTTTGGTAGTTGTTTGGTGCATCAGCTTCTGTGGCCATAATGCACCTCCCAAGATTTTTGCAGTACTTTGATCCAAGCCCGAGGCGGGATTCAAACCCGCGACCTTTGGGTTGCCAGACTTCCAGATCATCCAATTGGAATACCATACTCCAAATCAGATCTGACCATTGTCTATAATGAGCAATAATAATAATAAAAAAAATAATAATCTAATTCATTCAGAAGCACAAAATAGCCTGGTCCTGATTGTTTAACCATCCTATCTACATTTAAATTATCAGCAAACTTTGACAGCTTTGTTATATACCATGAATATTGTTGTGGAAAATCAGAAACGAGGGGGAACCCCAACACAACCTTAAGGGACTCACTTGCTACATTAGTCTGCTGAGAAGAATGCCCATTAATTACCACCCCTGTCTCCTTTCCAATTAACCACCAACTGGTTAAAGACAAATTTCCGCACATCTATTCTACATCTGACTTTTCTTAATTTGAATTTATGCCTCCTTAGGTTCGTAATCTGAACAAGTGGAAGGATCCCATCAGAATTCAGCGTGCTCAACCCATTCAAGGCCTTATACACCTCAATCAGATCACTGCGCAGGTGCCTAGTCTCCAGCCACTGCAATTTGCAGAGCTTAAGCCTCTCTTGGTAAGAGGATCCCTTCTTTCCCCCCTCACCAATCTTGTTGCCCTTCTCTGTACATGCTCAAGCAAATCTACATCCTTTCTAAAATGAGGCCTCCAGACCTGTACGCAGTATTCAAGGCGTGGCCTGACCATTGCCTCATACAGAGGGACAATCACCTCCATTTCTCTGCTAGCAAAATTCCTATATATCATTGACAAAACCCCATGACCTGCGTTGGCACCCTGTCTGCATTGCTCAGAAAACTTCATATCTGACTGCACAATTACTCCCAGGTCTTTTTCATTTTCTACCACCTTAAGTGTAGTACCACACAGTTGGTACGTTTCTCTGGGGTTACTTCTACCCACATGCAGTACTTTGCATTTTTCAATGTTAAACTTCAGTTGCCACTTCTCAGCCCATCTGCCCAAATTTTCTAGATCCTGTTGCAGTAGCACACTGCCATTACTGTCATTAACAACCCTGCCAACATTTGTATCATCTGCAAACTTCGACAGTAAGCCTGATATACCTTATCAATATCATTGATAAATATACAAAACAACAGAGGACCCAATAGAGGAATAAGCTGTATATAACTTTTCTAGTAGAGCAGGAGAATGACATGACATATCTATTCAGTTAGTAATTAATACAGCATTACATAAAAACATATTTTACTACAATAAACCTTTGAGAGTCAGACTAAAGCAATAAGCCACTAATCACTCTGACACTATCAAGAGTGGTGCTGCTACTACTACTACTACTGTTATTTTCAAGAGCACACATTTATTTCGTTGGAAGGTTTTTTTACACGTGCAGATGTTAGTTGTGTGTGTGTGTGTGTGTGCAAGATTCCTTGAATATACTGGTATTCCCCTTAAATATATATTTAAACAAACTGTTAAGGAAACACCTAAAGTTACCATATTCAGTTTTCCAAAAGATCCAAAACTTTCAAGGCAACTTATCCATGCCGTTAAACAAGAATTCAAAATTACACAACACAGTAGGGAATCTAATTTCTTAAATATATTATTTAAATTAAGTTTATATTATGAGGTGAAAAAAACAAGTTTATGAATATTTAAAAAAAAAAAAAAAAAAAAAAAATTCACACAACCATTCCCTCAAAACGTTTGTCCAGCTTCTCCTTGAATTTATTTAAGCTATCAACTTCCACACGACAGATGGAAGTTTGTTCCAGCAATTAACCATCCGCTGGCTAAAAGCAAATTTCTGCACATCCATTCTACAGCTGTCTTTCCTCAATTTGAATTTATGCCCCTTATGTTTGTAATCTGAGCAAGCGGAAGAATCCCATCAGAATTCAGCGTGCTCAATCTATTCAAGGCCTTATACACCTCAATCAGATCACCTCTCAGGTGCATAGTCTCCAGCTGCTGCAATTTGCAGAATTTAAGCCTCTCTTGGTAAGAGGGCCCCTTTGTCCCCCTCACCAATCTTGTTGCCCTTCTCTGCACACATTCAAGCAAATCTACATCCTTCCTAAATGAGGCCTCCAGACCTGTACGCAGTACTCAAGGCGTGGCCTGACCATTGCCTTATACAAAGGGATAAGCACCTCCTTTTCCCTGCTAGCACAATTCCTGTATATCATTGGCAAAACCCCATGACCTGCTCTGGCAGCCTGTCTGCATTGCTCAGAAAACTTCATATCTGACTGCACAATTACTCCCAGGTCTTTTTCATTTTCTACCATCCTAAGTGTAGTACCACACAGTTGGTACATTCCTCTGGGATTACTTCAACCCATATGCAGTACTTTGCATTTGTCAATGTTAAACTTCAGTTGCCACTTCTCAACCCATCTGCCCAAATTTTCTAGATCCTGTTGCAGTTGTTGTTTGTTGTTTGGTTTTTAGGAGCATTAGCAACTAAGACCATATTGCTCCAGGGATATGCGGTGGTCATTCCCTGACCTTTCCGCATCCTCCATATTTGGTGGGTCACGGGCTCGAACCCCGGTCTAATAAAGAAGCGTGTGCTACGCACTGCTGCTCCTGCCCACCTGGCTACGGAGGCGCCATCCTGTTGCAATAGCACGCTATCATTCTGTCATTAACAACCCTGCCAACCTTTGTATCATCTGCAAACTTCGACACTAAGCCCGATATACCTCATCAATATCACTGATAAATATACAAAACAACAGTGGGCCCAACACCGAACCCTGTGGGACACCACTAATAACGTTAGTTCCACAAAGAGCAGTGTCCATTGATTACCGCTATCTGTCTTCTTCCACTTAACAAACCTTTTATCCATTGTAGCAACTTGCCCTTAATACCATTCTGCTCCAATCTGTACAGTAGTCTTCCATGCACAACAGTGTCAAAAGCTTTTCTGAAATCCAAGTAGGTGACAGTTAAACTCGAACCCAGGTGATAACAAATGGTTGGGTTTTACAAACACTCTTAAAATAGCTGTTATACGGCTAGGAAATTTATATAGTTTGAAGGAGGTTAATATATTTGGAATAATATATTAATATGGTGGGGTGAAATGGGAGGTTTTTTTTTTTTTTTTTTTGGCTGATGCTGCATAAGCTTGCTTTCTTGCATCATATGCCTCTACTAATGCTAATACTAATATATTATTCCAAAGGTTAGAAGCTAACTTGGTTTACACACATAAAATACTTTGAAGGGAAAAAACCTTACACTGAAAAAATTAACTACACTAAAACCTTACTAAAAAAAATTACTTAATGTACTGCAAGTTTAATTGTATACAGAAGTACCAAAATCTTCAGTGCTTTTAAAAGAAATGGAAATTCTAACAAGTGGATAATATTTTATTTATCAATAAATTCCACTTTAAAATTGTACATTCATAAATTCCACTTATTTATATAATTAAATTAGGTGTTTTAATTATTAACTTGATTTAGATCACTTCGACTGTTGGTCTTCTTTGGTTGTGCTGCAGCTTCTAAGGTAACAGTGATGGTTGCTGTGTGATTGGAAGTTGGATTCTCTTCTGTTGAATATTGATGTTGGTTGTTTTGGGAACTGCTAGGATCCATTCAAATGATATAAGTTCTGATAGCCTGCTATCAGAATATGTTTTTGTGATGATTGTTTTGCTTGAAGAAGTGGAGAGTGGAGGCACTCTTGCCTGAGGTTGGCACCTTATTTTCTGTTGATTTCTGTGTCACTGTGGAATTTGATGAAATAACCTTCTTTGAAGGTCCTGTTTGGAATCTATGGACAGCACTAAGATTTTGTTAAAACCCCAAAATATATTCCAAGGAATGCATGAGCAGTTCAGATTTGTCCACTCTACCATGCCGGATGTCTTTTTGTATTCTTGCACTCTTTTTTGGGGTCTTCTAAAGATTTGGCTATACAACCTTGTTTGTAGTTGCCAACTAATTTACTCCTCCCAAAGTAATCCATAAACAGTCAACAGGTAAAACAATTCAAAACCTTTCAACTGATTGGCAACTGCCAATATGGATTTATCAGTGTGGATCCATTGGTGATATACTGGCTTATGTTACTCATATCTGAATAAACTCAATGGAAAAATTTGGTGAAACTCAAGCAGTTGCTCTTGATATTTGTAAGGCTTTTGTTCGTGCATAGAATAAAGGTCTTCCAAACAAGATCCATTTTATGGTTTGTTTTCTATTTTTTTGCAAATGGACAGCCAGTTTTTTCTTTGATTGCTCACTGCTGGTGATCGTAAATGACTACCTGTCTAACTTCTCAACTAATGCTGGTGTTTCCTAAGGTTCAGTTCTTTCTTCAAACTTTTTTCATTCTGTATATTAATGACCTTCCCACACTTTCCAGGTGGATGTAGCATGCTGTTATCAATAAAACCTTTCAAATATCCATGACCAATTCCTTAAATGCTGACTTCCAAGTAATTATCCACTAGGGCAAAGGAAATTTACTAAGTTATCCACTGGATAACTTAGTAAATTTCAGTACTTAATTCAGTCCTTATTTTTTACGAAGTCTACTGCTCCTATGGTCATCTTCGACAACACTCACATTTCTAGACAAGATTATTATTACTATAAGGGATTACTCTGACCTCCAATCTCTCTAGATAGAAGCACATCACAAAAATATTGCTTCCTCTGTATCAAAAAAAAACTTTTCCTTTTTGCTCTTAGCATTACTTTTCTTCCAAGCAATTACTCACTTTGTACAAATCTCAAATTCACCCTACTATGGAATATTGTTCCAATACCTGGGGTGATGCTCCTGAAACTCTTTCAAGCTTCTAGACTCCATTTGGAAAAGGGTAGGCAGGTTAATTAATGACTTGTCTCTTTTAAAAAGTCTCTACACTCTTTGTCTCATAGACATTCAGTTTGTATAGATTCTTCCACGGGCACTATTCTTCAGAATTGGCACCAGTAATTCCTCCACTCTTTTACAAACTGGTCAGAACTAGTGATGGGCATAACTGAAGGATTAATGGTTACCAACTATAATCATCTGAATGATATAAGTGAGTGATTTGTCATAATGAAATGATTTGCTATAATCAGTTAAAACCCTTCATTTATCCCTTCTACTTCTGTGCTCTGCAACAACCTTCCCTCACATTTATTTCCCAAAAATTACAATCTATCGGAATTTTAGTCAAATGTTAGCAAGTATCTTCTCAGCCATCAACCTATGTACAATTCTAAGTACTGTAGGTTCTAATACCTTTCATATTTGCTTTTTCATGATTCACTATCAGGTCTAAAGGAAGAAATATACATTTCTTCCTCTAGACCTGATAGTGATATCTACAAGGATTTCAAAACATCAAACTAGGCATAAAATTGTTGAGTCATTAGAGTGGGGTTTTTTTTTGTAAAATTTTTTATTTTCAACTTTCGATAAACTTGATTATTTTTTTTTTTCAAACAATTGTGGAGTGCAGTGTTTTTTATTCTGTAATAATTAAAAAATAACGTGTGTTAAAACACTATAAAAAGTGTAAAAAAAACTTGAAACTGTGACCGTCAACAAGTATGAGTTTAATCATCTAGGATTAAACTTGATCAGTTGCTGTATTTAATATTTAAACAACAAAAACTATCTTATTTAAAAGAAAATTTACATACTGGTTTGTCTTTTATTGTTGGACTGGAAACACAAAGATAAAGTTTGTCATCCTCTTGTATGCAAGCATCAATAAGTGCCTGAACTGATGATTCATCTTGAAAAAGCAGAAATGCATAACCTAGGAATAAACAAAGAAAAAATTTAAATGGACATATTTAATATTACAAGTAAAGAAAAATGACCAAACTACAAAAAAAAAAAATAAAAAATAATAATAAGTCAACTTTTAACCATTAACATTGATAGGCTCCAAGATCTGTAGTCAGAAAGTGTATCTGACAAGGTATACTTGTGAAACTGGTGTTCTACAACAGAAGCATGATATCAGAAACTACTAAAACATGTCAAAATACTGGATACATATTCCCTTTACATAACCTGATGGGAATTACACTCATATTTTTATGTTTGTATGTGCAGCACACACAAAGATGACACAGAAAGCATAAACATAAGAGTTAAATATGCACATGCATTGTGTCATCTGTGGCTGCTTCAAACACTTAAAATTATGAAAAAACAGAAAACTTTTCATCAAAATCATGAGCAATATATATGGTATATTTATAATGCAGACCTTATGGTATATTTATAAGGGCTCACTTGAAAAACGTTGGAAATTGGGCACCTATAAAGCAAGAGGATAATGGGAGATTTTCTGGTGAAAATAGGAGCTGCTTTTTTTTTTTTTTTTTTTTTTGGAAAAAGCAGGTTTCTTAGAGTCCATAATGCACAAAATATTTAATTTTACTGATAACATACACATTTTATATTAATATATAAACATAGTATTCAAGGTATTCCTTTAGCAGCATGGTGCTAGGTAAACTGTTGTTTGAAAATAATAAAGCACACAAACCTACATTGGTATAATGATGTTTATTTCCAAATCAGAAATATTTACATAATGGAGTCAAATATTTCATGGTATTTTCTTACTACTTCTTCAGCGAGTGCAAGGAAGTAGCTAAGGGTTATTATTACAGAATTCATAAAATTTATTAGAATTAAATTTCAAAGTAGAATTAAAAGTTTTTAGTAAATCAAACTTACTCAAACCAGTGGTTTTCAATCAGGGTACTGTGGCACACTAGGATGCCGCAAAAATATTCCAGGGGTGCCATGTAATTTTGGATTAAGTTACTTAAATTTATTATTTATTTATTTTTTTTAATTTTTATATTTATTTCATTATAAAAAAGGTGTACAGTATCTTTTTAATTTTGTAGTGATCTATAATTGATGTTTATTTAGTACCTCTATATAAAGAATAAAATTATTATATAAGTATATATAATTTGCATTATGAATTTTAATTTTGTTTATAATTATATTATTATAATAACTATCATATAACATATATTTTTTTTAATATAACACACACACACACACACACACACACACACACACACACACACACACACACACACACACACACACACACACACACACACTGTGTTAAATATTTCTTTTGGCCTAGGGGTGCCATTAAAAAAATTACTGGGATGCTAAGGGCACCGTGAACCATGGAAACTTTGGGAACCTCTGCTTCAAACCATTACTTGGCAGCAGAAACCACCTCAGCATCAGCAGCAAAGTGTTTTCCACGAAGAAAGGACTTCAAGGCTCTTTCCTGCCCTGAAGGAATCTGAGGGTGCAGGATGGAGGAATAAGCAGGATGTGGCAATATTTCAAACCCACATTTATGAGCACACCTCACCGCAGCATGCAAGGAATATGCAGGGACATTGGGGGTAATTGTGCAGTAAGATATGAAGTTCTCTGAGTAGTGCAGACAGGCCACCAGAGCAGGTCATGGAGTTTTGTCAACGATATAGTAATTTTGCTAGCAGAGACAAGGAGGTGATTATACTTTTGTATAAGGCAATGAGCAGGCCACACCTTGAATACTGCATATAGGACTGGAAGCCTCATTTTAGGAAGGATGTAAAGTTGCTACAACGAGTACAGAGAAGGGCAACAAGATTGGTGAGAGGAACAATGGGGGTTCTCTTACCAGGAGAGGCTTAAACTCTGTAAGTTGCAGCATCTGGAGACTAGGCACCTGCAAGATGATCTGACTGAGGTGTACAAGGCCTTGAATGGTTTGGGCAGGCTCAATGCTGATGGGATACGTCCACTTGATGAGATTAAGAACCTGAGGGGGGATAGATTCAAATTGAGGAAAGACAGTTGTAGAATAGATGTGCAGAAATTTGCCTTTAGCCAGCAGGTAGCTGATTGGTGGAACAGACTTCCATCTGTTGTTGTGGAAGTTGCTAGCATAAATAAATTTAAGGCTGAATTAGACAAACATTTGGAGTGATCAGATTGGTGAAATGGGAAGGTGTTTTTTGTTTTTTTTTGCTGATGAGCTTGCTTTCTTGCATCATATACCTCAATTAATGCTAATGCTCTCCACAGACCATACACTTTTGAAGCTCTGCAGCTAGTTCTTTGATGCTAATATGGAGATTTCTTCACCATGCACTGAGGTTCTTCCACATTTGAATTGTTTATACCAACGTGCAACAACACTGTAACCTGGGTAGTCTTCTCCATAAACAGCAACTATTTATTCGTGGATTGTTTTGGATGTTTCCTCTTGCAGAAAGAGGAACCAAATTACTGATCTGTATTCTATTTTATCCATTGTGACATTTCACTTCATTCAGGGCTGCAAAGGGGGGGGGGATTGTCAGATCGAAACCAAAATTTGTGTTTACTACAGAGATTTCAAGGGCAAATAAAAAAAATTCATCTGTCTATCACAACTAGAGTATTTTGCATCTACATTCACACATGAGGAATTATTAAGGTTTGAAAATGGCAGAAGGTTATCAAATTGTAGCAGGATACTTAATGATTTTGTAATAACTGAAAGCAAAGTGGAGGAGAAATTGTTGAAGTTAAACATAAGAAAAGCACCTGGGGTGGATGGGATCTATCCAGTTATATTAAAGGAGGCGGCAAAGCAACTAAGCAAACCCTTAGCCATAATTATGAGAGCATCCTTGGACTCAGGGGAGTTTCCCACGGACTGGAGATGTGCAAATTTATCCCCAATTCACAAAGGGGAAACGAAGGGTGACATGCGTAATTACAGACCAGTTAGTTTAACTTCTGTTCCGGGTAAAATAATGGAGTCACTGGTTAAAGATGCATTGCAGGATCATCAAGACAAGACTGCAGCAATAATTCAGACACAGCATGGGTTTGCTAAGGGAAAGTTTTGTCTGACAAATTTGATAGGATATTATGATGTGGTTACAAAGGAACTGGATGCAAAAAATAATTTTGATATCATATATTTGGATTTCAGGAAAGCTTTTGACACTGTTGCACATGGAAGACTATTGTACAAATTGGAGCAGAATGGTATTAAGGGTAAGTTGCTACAATGGATAAAAGGATGGTTAAGTGGGAGAAGACAGAGGGTGGTAATCAATGGGTGCTGCTCTTCATGGACTAATGTTATTAGTGGAGTCCCACAGGGTTCGGTGTTAGGTTCACTGTTGTTTTGTATATTTATCAATGATATTGATGAAGGTATATCAGGCTTAATGTTGAAGTTTGCAGATGATACAAAGGTTGGCAGGGTTGTTAATGACAGTAATGGCAGTGTGTTACTGCAACAGGATCTAGATAATTTGGGCAGATGGGCTAAGAAGTGGCAACTGAAGTTTAACCTTGACAAATGCAAAGTACTACATATGGGTAGAAGTAACCCCAGAGAAATGTACCAACTGTGTGGTACTACACTTAAGGTGGTAGAAAATGAAAAAGACCTGGGAGTAATTGTGCAGTCAGATATGTAGTTTTCTGGGCAATGCAGACAGGCTGCCAGGGTAGATCATGGGGGTTTTGTCAATGATATATAGGAATTTTGCTAAGAGGGAGAAGGAGGTGATTGTCCCTCTGCATAAGGCAATGGTCAGGCCACGCCTTGAGTACTGCGTACAGGTCTGGAGGCCTAATTTTAGGAAGCATGTACAGAGAAGGGCAACAAGATTGGTGAGGGGAATGAAGGGATCCTCTTACCAAGAGAGGCTTAAGTTCCGCAAATTGCAGTGGCTGGAGACTAGGCACCTGTGCGGTGATCTGATTTAGGTGTATAAGGCCTTGAATGGGTTGAGCACGCTGAATTCTGATGGGATTCTTCCACTTGTTCAGATTACGAACCTAAGGGGGCATAAATTCAAATTAAGAAAAGACAGATGTAGAATAGATGTGCGGAAATCTGCCTTTAGCCAGCGGGTGGTTAATTACTGGAACAAATTTCCATCTGTCGTTGTGGAAGTTGATAGGTTGAATAAATTTAAGGAGGAACTGGATAGGCATTTGGAGGGTATTGTGTGATTTTTTTTTTTTTGGCTGATGTTGCATAAGCTCATACACTTGCTTTCTTGCATCACATGCCACCACTACTACTACTACTACTAACTACTTCAGGGTGAATACAAATCTCTTTTGACCCCCCCCCCCACACACACATACATGTTTCACCCATAAACAAATCAACAAGCTCTTGTCACTTAAATGACCTTTTGTGAAGGTGATATTGCAAAGACTTGGAGTGACAACATTTTATATCAAGATACAAAACAGAATTGTTTACCACTGCAATATACCTTCAACCATTAGTGTACTACGGATTTTTCATTCTGTAGGTTTCAGTTTGGATTAATATTAGTTATATAGTACAGGGAGGTACAGGCTTTTGCTGCACCTGTCATAAAATAAAATAAAATAAATAATAATAATAAAAGAATAAAAATAATAAAAAAAATCAAAAATAACAATAAAAATATAAAAAATACAAAAAATTAAAAGAAAATATATTAAAAGTATACAGGGAAATAGACTAATTATTTAATTCCAACCCCAACTATCCACAGGGGTAATTTGTTCCAGTAATTAACAAACTTGAACAAGTTACCAGTTTGTTGATTACTGGAACCAAGTTACCAGCAAGCTGGCTAAAATAAAACTTACAACCCAGTCTAACCTTCTTCTCCCATAATTTGAAGTTATGGCCTATAGGTCTGGAATCAGTGATAATAGTAAAAAGTTTGCCTTCATTCATTTTACTATCCCTTCTAAGATTCCTTACTTACAGATTCAGTCAGACCCTTTCTGGGGTGCCTGGTTGCTAAGCTCTGTATCCCACATAATTGAAGTCTTTCCTTGTACAGTCACCCTTTCGCAAATCTCACCATGCAGGTAGCTCATCTTTAGACCTTTTCAAGAGCTCAATATCTTTTTTTAGGTGAGGTCTCCATATCTGAACACAGTTCTAAGTTCGGTCTTACAATTGCCTTATACAATACAGTGTGATTATGGCCGCCCTATCTCTACAGGCTACTATTTGAGAAATCAGGAAATCTCATGGACACCATGGGCTTTCGGGGCTACCTATCTACACTGCCCAAAGAACTTCATATCCACTCATATTGTAACTTCTAGATCCAAATTTTCGAATACACGCAATATCTTAAATAAGTCAAGTTTGACTGATTTACACGTAAGCCAAGCCAACGCTTCGTGATCAGTGGGATAAAGTACTGGGCAGACTGCAAGCGTATTCGGGCAGAGCGAGAAAGAAAAAGGCAGGTGCGAAATTTCATCACTGGAATGAAATAGGAATAATATGATGTTCACAGATCAAGTGTTAAAGGAATTATGACAGTCCCCTCCACTATAATTAGATTACCTAATTAGTTACCACTGCACAAACGTGCGTTTGTGCAGTGGTAACTAATTAGGGTATTGAGAAAGATATCATGATTTGTATGTACAAATGAAATTTATTAGTTGCATTTGAATGTACACTTGTATGTTAATATCATAGTGTAAAACATGCAATAAATGTCTACAGTTTATATAAGGTACGTAACTATAATACTATACACACATTACTTTTGAACAGTCATGTTTACCGAATGCAATTTTGTTAAAATATTAAAACTAAATTTTGAATGTACATGTTAAAATTTTCAGCTACTATTGGTTTTTTTTTTTTTTAGAGAAAAGAACCCCAATGATTGATATATGTTTTTTTTTTTTTTTATCAAGAAGAGAAAGGTGAATGAAGATAATGAGAATGAAGAGAAACCTCTCGTACTTTCTTCCACTTCTTAATTTCTATTAACATTATCTGGGGAGCCTTTAGAAAAACCTCTACTAAGTGATTTAGATATTGGCATATATTTAAACTTTTAAAAATCCCTTGGACACTCAGTGTACAATATAATTTCAATAAGGATGTCGATAGTGCAGCAAAACAAGCGTTTTGTCTGGAATGGTTAGCATTGTATTCATGGTTAGAGTACTCTGCTGCTGGAAAAGGGCCTTTCTGTCGCATATGTGCATTGTTTCAACCAGTAGTGCATTCCAGTTCATTGGGAGCTTTTATTGAAAACCATGCATAAAATATAATAAATTCAATGACTTGGCAAAAGCTTATGCATCCACAATGACATTGTGATGCAATGAAAAAAACAGAACATTTTATCAACATAATAACAGGAAAACAGGCAAGTGTATATCAGCCCTTAAACATTGTTCAAGAGAAAGTAATTGACGCAAACAGAATGAAACTCCGATCATTTTTTGTGCTAGCCACAATCTTCCTCTTCATGGTAAGACTGACAGTAAATCCAAGTAAACAATGTCAAAATTATTTCCTATATCCACTTCATAAGTGGCTCTGTCAAAGCTAACCAGGTTAGTTAAAAATGATTTCCCTTGACAAAACAATGTTGTGTGTCCTTCAGAATGCCATCTCTATCTAAATGTTCCTGTATTACACACTCAATCGCTGCCTCTAAGATTTTTTCAACTACTGAAGTTAGACTGACCAGTGTGCAGTTACTCGGGAAAGACTGACCAGTGTGCGTTTACTTGGGAAAGATTGCACACTGGTCAGTGTGCAATCTTTCCCAAGTCCAATGATACCCTCAAAATTAACCTCAATGGTTCAATGCACTCTCTGGTTGCCTCTCTCAAAATTACTGGGTATATGCCATCAACTCCCTCCGGGTGCCTTACTTGCCTTTAAGGTGAAAAGTTTTTCTAATAAATAAACATCTGTAATTTCGAAATTTCTAATTTCATATATCTCAGCCTCACTCGCACAGCCACGAAGGGTCTTTTATCAATAGAGATTGATACACAGTCATCAGCAACATCAGCTGGGTTATCTCAGACTTTCCCACACCCATTACACAAGGGTCTGATCAGATTCTTTTTCTTCTTCTTTGTATTGATATACACCTAATTCTGTTTTTGCACGAACTTTTTTTACACGAATTTGGTTTAACACGAATTCAAAATAAATATTTCGTTCTCTTTTTACACGAGTCATTTTGATTTAACACGATTTCTATGAATTTTTTTTTGCCTAAATTCTAAGAAAATTTTTTTTATTTGTGGCATATTAGTATCATTTCTATATTACACGCACCAATAGATTGGATAACAGCTAGTGTATGCGTTTTGAAA
The DNA here is from genome assembly GCF_048544385.1 of Mastigoproctus giganteus. Classification (NCBI taxonomy): domain Eukaryota; kingdom Metazoa; phylum Arthropoda; class Arachnida; order Uropygi; family Thelyphonidae; genus Mastigoproctus; species Mastigoproctus giganteus. The sequence goes on from NC_143585.1 coordinate 123,142,091, forward strand.
CGCGTGCTTTTGCTTACCAATGTGTACATCTAGGTATCTATGAATCATCAACGTTTTTATTGAATTTGGTGCACATCTACGGTATTCGTGCATTGTATCTTCGGCAGACATGTAGTAGTAAGCTCTATTTCAAAGTGAAAGAATCTTTAGTGAAATTTGTGCACATATAAATTTATTAATTTTGCCGATAGTCAATAAATTGTAAGTTTACAAAATTTTCATACCTTTTTTTATTAATTATAACTGAGATATTTTTCGGTAGCCCTTATATAATGTCGAATAATTCGCCTATTACCAAAATGAAAAGGAAAGCGATTTCTTTGGAACTTAAAATTCAAATTTTAGATCGTCTTGCAACTGTACAAGGGGCTACGTCTGTAGGAAAGCATTTTGGTGTACATGAAGCTACCTTAAGAACTATTAAGAAAAATGAAGCTGCAATTAGGAAGTCGATATGTTCTGGAACAAAAGTAAGTGTTAATTCATCATCATATACAAGAGATATTGTCAAGGAAAAAATGGAAAAGGCCCTGGTAATATGGATAGAAGATCAGTCACAAAAAAGAGTACCAGTAGATGGAAATGCCATCAAGCAAACAGCACTAAGAATTTACAGACAGATTAAAGAAAAGGAGCCAAGCACTTCATCTCAGTTAAACAGAAAGTATGAATTTTCTGCGAGTACAGGTTGGATGACAGGGTTTCTTAAAAGGAATGCTCTTCATAATATAAAAATTAAAGGTGAAACTGCATCTGCAGATGAATCGGCTGCTAAAGTATTCCCGCAGGAACTTGCAAAAATTATTGAAGATGGAGGATACACTCCTGATCAAGTGTGGAATGCAGATGAAACTGGTTTCTTCTGGAAACGAATGCCGAACAGAACGTATGTAGCCAAATCGCAGAAAACTGCTGGTGGTTTTAAGGTAGCTAAGGATCGTGTGACCTTATTATTTTCCTCCAACGCTTCAGGAGATCGTATGTTGAAACCACTGCTGGTAAATCGAGCCCTAAACCCACGTTCAATGAAAGGTGTAGATATCAATAAACTGCCTGTTCACTGGATGGCAAACAAGAAGGCCTGGGTGACCACTACTATTTTTACAGAATGGTTCAACAACTGTTTCGTCCCAGAAGTCAGACGTTATGTATGAATTTGAAAGGTCTCGAATTTAAAGTTCTTCTGATTCTTGACAATGCACCCGGCCATCCTGTCTTGGAACACCCAAACGTACAAATTTTATTTCTGCCACCTAATACTACATCTTTGATACAACCGCTAGACCAAGGTATAATTGCGACAATTAAAACATACTACGTAAAACGAACATTCCAACACGTTTTGGACAAACTGAATGATGAAACACTAACAATCATTGATGTGTGGAAGAAATTCTCAATTATGGATTGTATCAATCAAGTTGGATTAGCGTTAACTGAATTAAAACCAGCAACTTTAAATGCGTGTTGGAAAGCGGTTTGGCCACAATGTGTAAAAAGCAAAGATCCCATCATCCCTAATACGACCGAATTTCCCAACATCATTACAATGGCACACAAAATTGGTGGAGAAGGATTCGATGATCTATCGTTTGAAGATATTGATGAATTGTTAACCGACAAAGCCCTAAGCGAAGATGAAATATTAGAGGTTGTCCTTGGGACTCCTTATCCCACAGAACGTAGTGATAATGAAGAAAATGATCCTGTTCTAAATGCAGATTTAATAAAAGAAGGTCTGGAACTGGCCAGAAAATTAGGTAATCATTTTGTCAAACATGACCCTAATGAGGAACGCGCTGGGAAGTTTCAACGTGAACTGAAGTTGTTGACAGCCTCTTACAGAGAATTATATAACGGCCTAACCAAAACACGAACACAACGATTAATAACTGAATTCGTTCGTAAAACCGGTGAAACATCAGCACCAGAGGAGACTCGTGCTGATTTTGCTGAAGAGATCACAGAAAGAATTTCATTAATAGAGGAAGAAGACGATGTCCACAACATTTCTAGTGATGACAGTGATATTCCAGTCGTACGCAAACGTATGCGCCGTTTATTATCAGAAAGTGAAAATGAATAAAATCTTATGTGTAAAACAGATTTTTTTTGTTCATGAAGAATTTTTTTTCATTCCATATGCATACAAATTTATTTTAGTACATTTTAATTACATATTATTACATGTGTATTTTGTTGAAATAAAATAATAAGCTTAAAACGAATATTTTATGTGTTTTTTTTAAATTATTTTTACTGATTTTTTTAGATCCGGAACCAATCTTCTTTTCTTCCATAAATACAATGTCTTTTTTTACACGAATTTTTTTTACACGTATTTTTCAGGAACGTATCTATCGTGTAAAAACAGAATTAGGTGTACATGAAAATTTCCTTGTCTCCATTCTTTGTTCTATTAGCTAGTGCTTTCTAATACTTAGCATTTGATATGTTAACATTTTCTATGGTACTAACAGAGATCAACCTGTTGCAGGTATTAGTGCTTTTCCCATGCTATCTTTTTATGCTCTATTAGACTGGCCGGCTCTGTATTAATCCATCTCAGTATCCTCCTCATGCTATATTTTCTTACTGGTATATACATGTGGCTTCTATAACTATTGCTTTAAAGGTATTCCATAATTCTAATGTATTTACCCTCCCTCTACAATCTTCCCAGTTGATAAAAATGGGACTATGACAGTTTAAGATGCCATGTTCACAATGACTGCACGATCCTACACCAACCGTTATAAACTTTTATTAAATAAAATAAAATAAATTAGAGTTGTCTTGTATTAAGATAATAATAATAAAATGAAATAAGTAAAATGAATAGTACAATTACACTGGATAAAACTGATAAAATAAGATACCTGTCTGTACAATAAAAATAAAATACAATAAAATAAAATAAAACAATGTAGAAAAATCTCAGTTCCTTCTCTGAGATTTGCAAATTGACCTCCTCGTCAGTTTGCGAATTTGAGGTCCAACAACAATACCTTGTTTTTGCTTATCTTGGGTGATCAATGGGAATTTAGTACAAAGGTAATTGAAACAGGAACCTTTCTGAGGTAAAGCTTTCATAAACTGTTTAAATGATGTGCAAGAGTGGAAGGAAAGTTTTGGGGTCTACCAGTGGTTTAGGAACTATGTTCTTTGATTGAGGCAACAAACTGCCCCTCTTTGGCTAGGCCTTGATATCCCCATGCTTACTCCTTGCTCGACTGTTCCCCTCACACAAAAAGCAAGGCATTTTTGTGTATCCAGATTGCTATCCAAGTAGCATGTCTATCACGTTAAAGTCAGCAAAGGTCAACCAACCTGTTCTTCATACTTAATATTTGTCAACAACTTCAAGTTCTCATGTGTTTCTTTTAAATGCACAGAGTGAGCTACTGAATTGACCACTGTGGAGTAACACACCTCTGAGACTCCTCTTTGCTGAGTCGATAAAGTCTCCACTGTGTAGGATTGTAATTGATTCCTAAATAGTTCATTAAGTCATTCATACTATTTTAAAAAACCATAGAATCATCTTCAGAAAAAATAGGGGGCTATTTTTCATTCTCTATGTCTGTACCATGAGAAAAACATCCCATGTGCTAGAAGACTGCGGATTCCTTTGGCAAATTTAAATCTCTTACTAGATCATTGGAGTTCATGCTGTGAAAACAGTTGAGGGCTAGACTAAATGCCTCCAGACATTAGACCTCCATTTCATCTTCAAAAGCTTCACTTTCAGTACTCTCTGCTGCTATATTCTCCAATATAAGTGGAGGGCATGGAATTGGATGTTATCTCCATATGGGACTGGTCTAATGGCAGATAGAATATTAGCATACATAATGCCCTTACTCTTTGCATTGTATCCCTCTACATTAACTAAGCAAACGTAACAGTCATCACAGTGGTTTGTAGGCTCCTGCCAAATCATGGGAATTGCAAATGGCACAGACTTCTTTTTATCATTTTTCCACAATATCAATGCTTCAACGTAGGTTTGGCAAACTTTATGTTGAGCCCATTATTTATCTTGGTCACTGAGTTTCACTCCAAAATAAACACAATACACATTTTTACAAATTCTGTAATATCTTGTCTTTGCTTGAGGATTACATAATTTCCATTAATATAACAAAACAAGTTTAGATTGCTCAAGCACTTGCATGAAGGATTTTACTCACTTTTCAGCACAAGTTTGACAATAAGCTGAGCTTACACTGATAAACAGTGCCGCATGAGTTCTCAAGGTCAAGAAACAAATACTGAGGGCAGTGTTCCAAACATGTGAAGATTTAGTTTAAAAATTCCCAGCATTTACTCCTTACTTAATACATTAAATAATACGACTCATGACATCAACTTAAGTGATTTGTGAAAAAAATAGTTGTGTGATAAAAATGAATAACATTTCTGAAATCAGCATAAAAAATTGAGTTGTAAACACTTATTAGTTTACAAACATCAAAAATGATGCAGAGTGACGTAATCTTCGTCAGGGACACCAAGGAGATCCCATTCAGATAAACACCTCTTCAGGTGTTCAGAACTCTGTGCAAGGTTACGGAAACAGGAACACACCAACAGTTGCTTATTTCAACAGCTGTCATGGTGGGATTAGAAATTTTACAAGAAGATCCCCAAACAGTCAACTAACCATTTTAGGATTAGATGTAATGGCCTCTATACCCTACTGAACAAGGAATGAACATTAAATTGTCATTTCTGATTCTCTTTGCTTGTAATGTTTCACATTCAAGAGCTGATCATAAAGTCTCCATTGTTGCAGAGATTAAATGATCTATGTTTACTCGTTTTTGCTATGAGTATTGAATTTATATTCAGGTTACCAACCCAGTCATGGAGACAGGAGAAGTACCACTTGTGAGCAAGCGAGCAGGTAAAATAAGCATGTTTCAAGTGGGAAAATGTAGCAGGAAGAAGACAGCAACATATTCCAAGCAGGATGCAATAGTTAAGCAGTCAGCCATATGGTTCAAGTCATGCCTCCAGAAAAAGAACCAAAAAGAGCTAGTACACAGATACTAAAATAAAATGCTAATTAATGTAACACAATGACATTTAATCAGTTTGCTTGGCACTTGGGGATGGTTTAGAATTCAAAATAAAATGTGCTCAATTCTTAATGAAAGTAAATAACTATTCAAGAGTACATTTCTTTAACCAATCAGTTGGTTGATGAGGAAGATATAGGAATTAGTCATGTGGGGAAGGAATAGAGGTGGAACAGTCTTCTGTAGTTTACTAGAAACAACTCTCTGCACTTCCCTACTTGCATGATCCTTAGTTTGTGTGAGGCTATGGAATTCAGGGCTGTTGTAAGTGCCCAAGTGATGCTGTAATCCATTTGGTGAGTGATAAATTGTGCTTTGTAGATCTGATTATTGTTCTTACAAACTTATGTTCAGTTTGGTGAATGATTGCTTCTTTGTTTCCGCTAAAAGACCTCTGCATTAAAGATATCATCAACATCAAATTCTACATGTTGATGACATCTTTAATGCAGAGGTCTTTTAGTGTGATAGTGAAATTCCAGCATTTTAGAAGAATGACCTTCCCTGAATATTGAGAATGCAGTAAAATCATGGTTGTGTAATGATTCTAAAATGATTCTAGAAGTTCTCTGTCTAAATCTTTTAAGTGAGGCACATTGGGTCTACATAAACTTTACATGTCTGAAGATCCTGCAGGATCTTCAAACACCCAGATAAAATACTTTACTGTATTGGTTATCTATACATATTTATTATATTATGAATAAATTATGCAAGATAGGGGATTACATTATGAGCTTCCCCTAACTAGGTCTTCCTGGGGGGGATTGGGCCAAAGGGGCACAAGTTTTTGATGGTACTTATATTAGTTCTGGAACATATATAATAATTACAATAGAAAAAGTTGTAACTGTTCTTCTTATTGGTAAAGTTCCATGTGCATGACTCCACATGTCTGGCTAGTCTTTTAAACACGGTAGTACCAGTGGCTGCAGTGTCCACATGGTTACTAGTGTTTGATTCATGGTGGTTTGAGATATTATTTATGTAAGCTCTCTGAGGTGTACTGGCAGATGTAATCACAACTGCTAGTATGTCAATGGCGCTACATGATAAAAGCTCTGTCAATTTTCAAATTCTAGATTGAAGCCACAGGTATGGAAGGCTTCAATACAGAGGTACCAATAACTGGTGACATATTGGGATGTGTTGCTGCCATTTCTGCTCATGACCTTGTGGGGGAGGGATTGTATGAGGATTCTTTATGTCTCCAAAAGTAGTAAAAAGTGATATTTCCAATGGGGGGGGGGGATTTTTCTATTCCAGTTTATTCTTGGTGGATTTGTTTGTATTAAAAATGATTCTAGAAGTTCTCTTCTTTTCTTATGTTATTCTTTGGCTAATGTCTTGGAGACCGTTAGATTAAATCTGTTCAAAAGCAGAAAGCAATGTTATTCACTATTATATTGTCCCTTTATTGCACAATGGGTGCTCCTGCCAGTGCTGAGAAATTAAAAATTGGAAGACTTTTTAAGGAGATCCAGCTTTAGCCAGAATGCTGTGGAACTTCATTCTGACACTGTCTGAATGGCATTCCAACACTGTTCTTTCAAACTGATGTTAACTAATTAAGCATACACTGTAGCAGGTATTACACATGCCAACCCGAAGTGCAATAACTGTATTTTAAAGTTGTTTGGCTTGGTGGTTCCCCCCCCCCCTGCTCCTGCCAGTGCTGAGAAATTAAAAATTGGAAGACTTTTTAAGGAGATCCGGCTTGACGGCAAGATCAGCACTCTCATTTCCCGGAATTCCAGAATGTCTCCTGGGATCCAACAAAATGTTACTGACTAACTGGATTTGTTGCAGGAGAAATTTTTCCTTAAGGCAGAGACTGCACCGAGAGAATCTATAGATTAGGTCAGATGTAATGGAACATTCCACAAGCTGGTCAAGTGCTAGCTTTATGGTATACAGCTTGATATTGAAAGTGAAGGTATTGTATGTAGCTGGTAATGAGGCTGTAACTGTAAATATGAAGAAAAAACTGCTGCAGCCTATCGCATTGTCAGTTTTTGATCCATCAGTGAATACTACACAGGCATTGGACTTGTAGCATAAGCTGCGTGCGATTGTCTGATATTGGAAGAAGATAAAACTTTCTTCCCCCACCAGAGAAAGCGATCATCATATGAGGCACAAGCATGTAACCAGGATGGTACAGGAAGAATTGTGTCTCAAGAAATGTCACTTAGATCAACATTCCAAGTTTGAAGAAGTTCTTTAAGTCTGAGAGACTTAAAGAACCATACAAAAACCTACATAAATTGGTTTTCGTGCAGCTTAGTATCATAAAAGGAATCCCATCAGGTTTTATACAGGTACTCCCAACTAGGATGAGATGGGAGAATTTGGATCTTAGCAGCATAATGAGACAGCAATGTTTTTCTGTGTAATTCGGATCATGCACTTCAATGTTTTGCTTTGGATTGGAGAAGTCTTGAAAGCTCCCATGGCTGTCCTCAGAGCACTGTGCTGGATGATGTTTATCTGTTCTAATGTACTTCTCCTAGCAGAGTTGTATACCAGAGAACCATAATCTAAACATGAACGGATTAGAGACTTGTAGGTTAGTTTTCCACGGCACAGATGAGACTGACCAAAGTATGTTCAACTGTTTTAGACAATCAATCAGTAGGTGACTGCCATGTACTTGGAAATTTAGCTTGCTATCTAATATCAGATCCAGAAGTCTGATGGTATTAACTAGTGGTATCAGTCTATTGTTTAACTGTAGTTCAGAATCAGGTGGAGAGCACATCATTTGCAAAAGTGAGTGGTGGTAGATTTCTATTCTGCTAGTCAATTGTGTGAGGTGCAGGATTCAATGCTGGTTATGGCAAGTTGGAGTTTATGTGTGATAGTGATCATGCTTTTGGACTGGCAGAAAATGGTCAGGTCATCTGCAAACATGTAATCTTTAACAGTTTTAGGGATATCTCTTGTCCAACTTGCCATAACCAACACTGAATCCCGGACTTCACACAATGGATATTGACTAGCAGAACAGAAATCTACCACCACTCACTTTGTTGTATTGTTGACTTGAATTGCAAATAAGGTTGCACTGTGTATAGATTTCTGTGGTACTCCCTCCTTCTTCCTGAATATGAGATGTAGATAGTATGTTTTGATAGCAGACCTGAAAGGAGTGCAGGCATAGGAAATTCTGAATTATCTCAGGGAGGTGACCACTTAGCCCTAGATGATAAAGGTCCATGATAATATCACATCATGATGTAGTGTCAGATGCCTTTTCAATATCTAAGCTAACCATGACTAGATATTGTTTTCTGACAAAAGCATTCGGAATATGAGATTCAGCCTTGATGAGTACGTCCAGAGTTTGGAAAGTAAAGCTATATCCTTCAATGGCCAATTTTCAATTAAAGTAATGACATTGAATCCTTGGTGGACCAAAAGCTGAAGGGGTAGTTGATGTTTTTGTTTTGGTTTTTTTTTTAGGAGCATTAGCAACTAAGGCCATATTGCTCCGGAATATGCGGTGGTCATTCCTTGACCTTTCCGCATCCTCCATATTTGGTGGTGATGGGCTCGAACCCCGGTCTAATCAAGAAGCGTGTGGTACGCACTGCTGCTCCTTCCCACCTGGCTACGGAGACGCCGGGATAGTTGACTTATGTTCATACAGTGAACTTTTATCTTGCTCCCATGATATTTTTCTGTGGCTGAATAATCAGAAATTCCAGATAAATGAGAGTATACCTATGGATCAGAACTACAATACTGTTTTAGTACAATAACTATTACAGAAATTAACAATCAAAACCTAAAATACAGTACCTCAAAAACAAAGTAAAAAAAAATCAAAAAATATAACAATACCAAATACTGCTTTCTTCTTAAATTAGAATGATTCAGATATCAAAGTTCCATAGTGTAAACTACATATTAACACAAAACAGCGTTTAAGTTTAACAAGCTGGAGTTCATGGAGTAACTTTTGGACCATGGGGGGGGGGGGGAGTATTAGCTGTCTAGTGGAAAAGATTACTTAAAGAACATTGCAGAATGAAGTGATTAAAAACTTAAATTAATCAGGTGTTGGTTAAACCTAATTAAAAAGTTGTTTAATCTACAACCTGAATTAACTTAAATGGCCACAGAAAAATCTAACAAGTCTGCTCTCACTGTTGGCATATATTATACCTAACTCACCCCTTAGTCATGTAAGTAAATTCAAAAATGGAAAGAAATATTGAAACTTCCACAAAATACAATGGACATTCAATAGTGGGTGAATTTTTTTGGTACATCTGCTCAAAAAAGGGTGTTTGTAGTGAATATGCTAGCATGAAGATAGCACCAGTGTGCACTTTTATTTTAAAATTTATTTTAATCAAACTGTTTAATTAAATAAAAAAGTTATTTGTAGTTGTTTTCATTAAAACAAAGAATAATATTACTAAGTGCACAATTTTAAATAATAAATACTAAGTGCACAATTTTTAAAATAGGCATTCTTTTTTGCTTATTTTAAAAATATTGAATAGCATATAAAATGCACCACACATCCACTATTACATCTAATACTTTAAGGCTCCTACTGCAGGATTAAAACAAAGGCCAGTTACACATGCACTGGTCCCACAGGAACTAGTAGTTATCGGTGACTCTACTGTCAGGGAAACGGGGAACAGTGTGTAAAAAGGATAGGCGAAACAGGACCAGGGTATGTCTGCCAGGGGCAAAGATTGATGACATTGTAGAGCAGATATCATCTTTTAAGGGCACAAAAGGTGATATTGTTGTACACGTTGGCACTAATAATATTAAGAGTAGGAGACCGGCAGAATTACTTAACAAGTACAAGTCACTGTTGAAAAAAAGCCATGAATTAGGGTTGAATTTGAAAGTGTCTGCAATTCTGCCCAGACACAATAGGAAGGAGTATATGATGAGAGCCTTGTCAATTCGGCCCTGGAAAGATTGTGCAATGCTCAAAGGGTAGAATTTTTTTCAGCCTGGTCTGTGCTTGTTAACAGGAGGGACTGCTTCTACAGGGATGGGATACACTTAAATAGAAAGGGTGCAAAAATATATGCTGATGCTATCGAGGCAGTGTTAGGTGGGTCGGAAAACTGCTAGCTTGGAGGGATACACGGACTAATAGATTATAAGTAGCTGGTGGCAGAGGTGAAAGTGATTCTTGCACTGCTCCTATTGGAATGAGCAGCAGCCTGGAAAACAAGGTGCAGAGTATTTCAGTGACTGCTGGGAGTCATTGGGGTACAAGTAAACACATGGATTGTGTTAGGATAGCTAAGAATAGGAACAGGTGCATGTATACTTGTGTATACATCAATGCTAGGAGCTTGGTAAATAAATTTGATGAATTTGAGATGTTGGTCAAAACATCAAAAACAGATATTGTTGGGATATCAGAGACATGGTATCACACAGAATATAAGGAATGCAGAACTGGAATTTTTTTTTTTTTTTTTTTTTATGAAAACCCCAAACACGAAAGGTATCAAAACCTATAGTACTTAGTACCGTGCATGGGTTGAAAGAGAAGTATGGGGGGAGTTGCCGGAAACTTTGCTCTAGAGACTAAACATGGGTTTCACCACTTCAAGCCTCCAATAAGCAAAGTGGTGGTATTGCACCGGTTGATGAGAGTCATCTACCACCCTTAAATTTTTGGGGAGTACAATGTGTACAGAAAGGATAGGAAGGGAGGAGAGGTTATGAAGTGCAGCCAGTTGACATCGCTTGAACAGTGCAGTGTCGAGTCAGTTTGGTGTTACATAAGCACTGGGAGATCAAAATTGGGAGTAGGAGTGAATTTTACACATCAGCATGTTCAGGAGGCAATTAGAGGGAGTAATACTCTTGATCTGATTATCATTAGTGATTCTTCATGCATTAAGAATCTGCACATAAAGGAACCACTAAGTGGCAGTGATCACAGTGTGCTGAAGTGGGATTTACTTGAAGAGGTAACTACCATCGGGGTAAAGCGAAGGGTTTTTGCTTTCGTAAAGGTGACTAGGGTGGTCTGAGACAGTATTTAAATTCTATATGATGGGACCAACTGATGATGTTACTAACAGCAAATTCAAAATGGGAGGCATTCAAAGAATTAAGCTTGGAAGCTACTAGGCTTTACATACCAACTAAGAAATATTGTTCAAGGCTTAAGCCTAAATGGATGTTAGATGAACTAATGAGCCATGTGGCAGAGAAGAAAAATGCATAGGATACATATAAATTAATGGACGACATGGAAGCCTATGATTGATATAAGCTGGTCTGTAACCAAGTCACAAAGGAGTTTAGGCAGGCAAAGGTAGATTATGAGATATCTTTGGCAAAGGATGCAAAGAAAAACAGCAAAGAGTTCTTTACCTATGTAAATTCTAGAAGGAAAGGGATGAAAATCAGATTGGTTCACTGGTTATTCATGATTCAACTGTTGATGATTCTGCTCAGGTGGCTATCAAACTAAATGAGTATTTTGCATCTACATTCACACATGAGGAGTTATTCAGGGAGGGGAATGCCAGAGGTGAATTAAAATCTGGCAGTGAGCTAGATGATTTTGTAATAACTGACAGGAAAGTGGAGGAGAAACTGTTGAAGTTAAACATAAAAAAGGCACCCAGGGTGGATGGGATCTATCCAGTTATATTAAAGGCGGCAGCAAAGAAAGTAAGCAAACCATAACTATGACAGCTTCGTTGGACTCAGGGGAGGTATCCATGGACTGGAGATGTGCAAATGTGACCCCAATTCACATAGGAGGATCAAAGGGAGACAAGTAATTATAGACCTGTTAGTTTAACTTCTGTTGCAGGGAAATTAATGAAGGCTCTGGTTAAAGAAGTTATAACTCGGACAGCAGCATGGTTTTGTTAAGGGGAAGTCTTGTCTGACCAATTTGATTGGATACTATGATGTGGTCACAAAGGAACTGGATGCAGAGAATAACTTTGATATCATATATTTTGATCTTAGAAAGGCTTTTGATACTCTTGCACAGATTGGAGCAGTGTGGCACTGGAAGTAAATTGCTGCTATGGATAAAGGGATGGTTCAGTGTGAGAAGACAGAGAGTGGTAATCAATGGACATTGCTCTTTGTTGACTAATGTTATTAGTGGAGTCCACTGTTGTTTTCTGTATTTATAAATGATATTGATGATGGTATATCAGGCTTAATGTCCAAGTTTGCAGACGATACGAAGGTTGGCAGGGTTGTTAAGGACATTAATGACAGTATGCTGCTGCAACAGGATCTAGAAAATTTGAGCAGATGGAGTTTAACATTGACAAATGTAAAGTACTACATATGGGAAGCAGTAACCCCAGAGTAACGTATCAACTGTGTGGTACTATGCAGACAGTAGTAGAGAGTGAAAAGGACCTGGGGGTTCTTGTGCAGGCAGATATGAAGTTTTTTGAGCAGTGCAGACAGTTTGCAAGAGTAGCTCATGGTGTCTTGTCAATGATATACAGGAATTTTTCTAGCAGGGATAAGGAGGTGATTATCCCCTTGCATAAGGCAATGGTCAGGCTAAACCTTGGGTACTGTATACAGGTCTGGAGGCCTCATTTTAAGAAGGATGTAGAGCTGTTGGAACAAGTACAGAGAAGGGCAACAAGATTAGTGAATTGAACGAAGGGTTGCCCTTACGAAGAAAGGCTTAAGTTTTGCAGATTACAGTGTCTGGAGACTAGGCACATGCGAGGTGATCTGATTGAGGTGTATAAAGCCTTCAATGGTTTGAGCATGCTTAATAATGATGGGATTCTTCCTCTTGCTCAGAATAATCACCTGAGAGGGCATGAATTCAAATTGAGGAAAGACAGTTGTAGGATAGATGTGCAGAAGTTTGCCTTTAGCCAGCAGGTATTTGATTGGTGGAACAGACTTCCATCTTTTGTAGCGGAAGCTGATAGCCTAAATAAATTTAAGACTGAGCTGGACAGATATTTGGAATGAACGGAGGGGTGAAATGGGAGCAGTTTTTTTTTTTTTTTTTGTCTGATGCTGCCTAAGCTTGCTTTCTTGCATCGTATGCCCCTACTAATGCTAAATGCATAATTTTAAAATATTTTTTGCCTATTTTAAAAATATTGAATAGCATATAAAATGCACTATACATCCACTATAACATTTAATACTTTAAGACTCCTGCTGTAGGATTAAAAGAAAGGCCAGTTATGCAAATTATATTCTGATAGAAATAGAGGCCATATATGTGAGAAATGTGATGATAAAAGAGAAGATGAAGCAAAAAAGTGATACCGCACTTAATATCTTCTTTGGAATCTTATTGGCTTCTACTTTTTCCTTTATGAATGTACACTGCCTTCAGATTGATTATAACTTCCCACTAAATTGGAACTTTTCCATGCTGCAGTGTGATGGAGTGAAGTTCCAATTAAATAATCATGTAACCTAGAGAATGGATCTGAAGTAGTGCATAAGAATCAGTAAAAGCAAACCTTGTAAAAAAAGCATTAATACTCAAAACATGAGAGAAAGACATAACTGAAGATATTTAAAGACCAGCTCACATATATGACATTAGGTACTAAGTGCAGCCATCTTGCCGTAGCACCCTATGGGAGAGGGATAAATTTATTATTAGTTTTTCAGTTAATTAAAACACTTACGAGGAGTGTTCAATTAATTATCTACCTGAAGCACTTCCCATAGCTATATTTCAGTGATTCATGATTTATCATGTTCCTACATATCTCAACTTGAATCATACTAATTTTGATCCCACTATGTTTTTAGGTTGTGCTGCTATAACAGAAAGAAGGAAGACACCTGTATCAAATTATGGATTTGCTGAAATTGGAGCATCATTCAGTCATCAAGTTTCTCACCACAGAAAGAAAGGGACAAAAGTCATTCATTAAAGGATGGTGGCTGTGTATGGCAACAGTGCACCTTCGCAGTACCAGGTGAAATTCTGGTCAAAACAAATGAAGTGGTTGTAGAGAGTCCATCGAAGAGGAAAGACTGTGACAGTGACCACTCCAGAAATGTGCCAAGCCGCAGAAACCCTTGTGCTGAAGCATAGACATTTAAAGGTGTCGCAAATCTCTAGGGAATGCGACATACCTGGGGGAACAGTTATAACTATCCTCCATGAACATTTGGGGATGACTAAGGTTGTGCAAGGTGAGTTCTCCAGATTTCTGATCCTGTGCAGAAGCAATTCAGAGTATAACCAAGGAGATTTGAGCGAATTTGAGGAGAATTTAGAGCTTTATGGAAGGGATCCTGAAACGTTCTTCTCCAGAATTGTTACAGGTGATGAAACATGGGTTCATCACTAGGATCCTGAGATCAAGCAAGAAATAGTGCAATAGATGCATAAGGGTTCTCCCCCACCCAAAAATTTCAGACACAACCTTCAGCTGGCAAGATTATGGCCACCATTTTTTGGAATGCTGATGGAATTTTGTATATTCTCTACTTAGAACACAAGCAGACAATCATATGCATACCTACTGTACAACCTAAGGGATATCATGAAGGAAAAACGCTGTGGAAAACTTTCCAAAGATGTGCTGCATCTTCACAACACCACACCACACCAGTGCACAGATCACATGCTGTTGTTGCTGCTTTCAGAGACTGTGACTTTACAGACTTACCCATCCACCTTACAGTGTATGGATCTGGCCTCCCAGTGACTATTTCCTGTTTCAACACCTCAAGAAAAATGTACATGGACATCTTTCTTGATGATAACGAACTGAAATCTGCTGTTTATGCATTCTTTGATGGACAGACAAAGAATTTTAATTGTCTGGTATTTCTTCATTGTCAACAAAATGGAACAAGTGTATTGTAGTTCAGGGGAGTTACATTGAAAAATAAAAACAGAATTTTGCCTCTATCTCATTTCCTTCATAAGTAGGTAGATAATTTATTGAATGCCCCTCATACATTAACAACTAACCTTTACATTAATTATACAAGTATTCTGTGATAAAATTAATTTATTCTAAAAGCAAAACATTCTACAACCTGTACTAGTTCCTTGATTCACTTAACTAAATATAGTCACACGGTATCTCTATTACATTCTGCTCAATTCTGACGACTATTAAAACCAGGAACCATGCGTAATCATATTTCCATACTGGTTATATTTTACTTCCTAAAACATCAATCCATAAATTTTGTATAATTCTGCTTAAATTTCTATTTAATGTTCTGTTGCCAAATTTTCTTATGTACAACCCACCTCATAATTTTAAAATAATTTTCTACTTTTACTTTAAGCTTGTATGCAAGTACTAGTTTGTATTAATTTTACATGTTTTATTCCTCTTTCTAGTAACCTGTCTGTTTCACCTGTACACAACTGCAGATATATCTGTATATGACATATCTCCAGTGTGTATGCATTCAGTTTTCTAAGAATTGTTTCTGCATTTTATTTATAGGTTTAAAGACTACTTCTGTGGAGCACATTTATTGAATATTATTTTCATTTTCTCCTTGATATCTTTTGTGTGTAGATGCACATTGGTGAAAGTTAGAAAACAATTTTAAAATTACAAGAAGGAAAAGACTAGGGAGAAGAAGATTAAAAAGGCTACATACATAAGGAAATTCAGCAATGGAACATTAAATAAAAATTTTGGAAAAGATGTACAAAATTTATGGTGTTTTTTGAAATCAAAAATAAACAACAGGGAACTGCAGTGCAAACTTTCCAAGACATTGATTACTCACTGGGTTCCTCATTTAAAACAAACTGTAGGGTTATTAATATTATGTACTGTTCACAATGATTCCTTATGTGGTTGTGATTTACATGGTCTTATTTTGCACAATTCTGAAATAATGTGCCCTTATAATATAAATAATAATAAATAAATCTTTCTATACATGTAAAAATTAAAATAACACATATGTTCACATATAGGTGAGAAAAAAAAAAGAAGGAAAAAAAAAAAAAAACTTGTAAAATTGACTGCAAACTCAAGAAATTAAAAGATCACAGTGAGTGATATTTTAAATTAAATAAGATAAAGCCCAGTGTTTTACATTTTAATCTTTTAATTTGTTTTTATGTTCAGACGTTTATTTCTTAATTTACGGGTTACTAGTATTTTTTATTTATTTATTATTTTTTTTTTTACTGTACTATACGCGTAACTTTGAGTTCAATTTTTTTATGAAAATAATTTTCTCATACAGTATGCATAAATTTTCAATAAATTTCATTTAATTTTATCTTATTTATGTTAATTATAAAAAAATTTCTATTAATTTATCTGCATAAATAATGTTTTAATTTATTAATTTAATTTAATTTATCTGCATAAAATAAGCTGAAAAATTATTATGCCGCTGACTACCAAGATATTCGCACAAAGCAATCCCCAAATTTTAATGTATTTAAAGTAATGGGATAATGGGTCTTAATTTGTGCAAATCTTTGTTTATGCACATTTTCTGGGAATGCAACCTATGCAGAAATCAGGACCATTCTATATCTGTATTTAGTTACCTTGCATGTGATCAAGAGCCAGTATAGGTTCAGGAACATTATACTTTTAGAATAAATCAGTTTTATCTTGGGGTACTCGTGTAATTAATTTAAAGTTAGCTCTTAGTGGAAATAACCCACAAAGAAGGTATCTGTTTTAAACAAAGGATTAAGGAAGCATACATACATACCTTTGGGAGGAAAATAAGATTTGCTTTCTGCTTTATGGGGCCAGTCAACTACTAATGGTCCAAAGCGTCTGAAACTAGCAGTAATCTCCTCTATTCAAAAACAAATAAGCACTCTAATTAGCAATTATAACTAAAACAATACTTTAACAAAATTAAATGTTCTATTCTCCTATAAAACCGTTCATTTTTATAAGTATTTCAATTAGTCAATTACATCATTAACAACAACAAAATAAAAGTTTTATTACATTTTTGCAGCAATTAATTACTTTAGTACAGAATTAATCATACTAATTTGGGCTTTAATGCAGTTGACTGGTTAATGCAGAAGCACAATAGCACATTTGAGTCGATTATGGGACAAATCCAGTTAATTATAACATGCTTGTGAATTGATCAGAATTACAAACTCTTCTGATCTAAGTGGTTATACTGTAAAAAAAAAAAAAAAAAAAAATTTAAGGTGCTTTTGATGGTGATGAAGTGAACTAGTAAGATTCAGCTTATGCAGATACTAAGCACTAAAGCAACTAAGGTCATGAGATGGCATTATCTCTCTCTAATTGTATTTTTGGTTGTGTTGCTGTTTGCTGGACAAAAATCTGAGTTTATAGGGAGAAAAACTATGCAACTCCTTCCTGAGACCGGGGTTCGAGCACGTCACCACCAAATACGGAGGATGTGGAAAGGTCAGGGAATGACCACCGCATATTCCCGGAGCAATATGGCCTTAGTTGCTAATGCTCCTAAAAACCAAATAACAACAATAATAACAACAACCTTCCTGAGACCAACTAACTCAATATCTCTGCTCTCTTCTTTCCCATCTAGTGTGGGAGGACAGTGATTATAACCACTATGCTATCTGTAAGGGCATGAAATGAACTTCCTATTTCGTGCAGTCACACATCAGTTTCATGGGCACTGACAGTCAAAGTACACGTTTAAAATTCTACTGTTTTGTGAAGAGGGCACGGTCAGCTGCAATATAAAAGACAGTGCCTGTTTATGTAGTTCAGTACAGTATTTTTCGACCATCTTTGTGTAATGGAATGCTTTGGAATGGGCAAGAAATTAGTGGAACAAAAAAAATATATAAAATTAACTTAATGCATTCAATTTCTATTACAAAAGAAAAGAAGAAGAAAAACCCTATTCATGACTATAAAAAAACATTCCAAATTAATTAGATTATGAGAATTTGATTTTAGTACCAACACAGTGAACACGTATAATAGGTCTCTTTAAGTCTGCTTGTAGAAAATTTGGAAGAGATCTATTACCTGCTCAACTCTGCCTTGATTGAGCATTCTTGTAAACACATTGATAAGAATGTAATATTATTTTTTGTCTATCATACATACCCTCAACTAAAGCAATGGTCACATAGAAATAGCCTTCTAAACAGTGTCAGCAACTTTGTACAAAAAGCAAACACAGCTCTAGGCACACAAGAATACAGATTATGCAACTTGGTTTCATGTTTTCATCAGTTGATGTTCAATATATTTTTTCCCCATTTTTTAAAATTTGTTTCAATTAAAGGTTCATATAAGGCGGCATGAAAAATTGAGATTTATATTTTGTCTATCATACATACCCTCAAATAAAGCAATGGTCACATAGAAATAGCCTTCTAAACAGTGTCAGCAACTTTGTACAAAAAGCAAACACAGCTCTAGGCACACAAGAATACAGATTATGCAACTTGGTTTCATGTTTTCATCAGTTGATGTTCAATATATTTTTTCCCCATTTTTTAAAATTTGTTTCAATTAAAGGTTCATATAAGGCGGCATGAAAAATTGAGATTTATATTATTAATTAGAACTGAACTATTAGTTGAACTTTCTTTAACCAGACGGTTGTGGTGGGTAACCTGACATACAACCTTCAAAAATAATGTTCCCACATTAATCATTAATAAATGATTAAAAATTTCTCTGCAAAAAAATAAATGGTATAAAACACATAGCATATTTTGAAATTTTTAATTTTTTTATTAAAACTTAAAAGTAGAGACAATAAGTACAGTAATACCCCGAAATTACACGATAGGTGGGTCCGACGAAAATCGCTTAAGTCGAATTCGCGTAAGTCGGGGGGGTACAACTTTGCACATAAATACATATAAATTTTGTTTAATTGGGACCAATGACTAACAAAAACACTAGTTTAGAAGAAAAATATTAATAAAACTGCAGTTCTTTATACATATTAATACAAAATATGTATTAAAAAAATAAATGACTTACGTAAAAAAGTTATTTCGATGTCGATGGCTTCATAAAATCTAACAAATTTGTCTGATGACACAGAGACTTATTTTTTTCATGCAGAATTTCTTCGTAGCAAGCTAATAATTTTTTTATTCCTTGCTTTGTAGCTATAACGCGTTCTTCGTTGTAGTCTATGTTTTCTAAAATTTTTAAGCCCTTTTCAATTGAGCTGAGACCTGTCAAGTTTGCAATTGTCATGTGCTTTTCGCCGTTGCCTCATTTAGGCCTGTAGCACGTGCAATATCACATGGTCTTTCATTTCGCTCAAAGCGTTTCACAATTTCATATTTTTTCTTTATCGACAGAGGCCGACTGGCCATAAGCCTTACCAGGGAAACCCTGGTGGGCCTGCGTGATTTTGGCCATAAACCATAGACGTGAGGAAATTTGCCTTTAGCCAGTGGGTGGTTGGTTGGTTGGTGAAATAGACTTCCATCCCTTGTCGTGGAAGTTGATAGCCTAAATAAGTTTAAGGCTCAGCTGGACAGGTATTTCGAACGAACAGAGGGGTGAAGTGGAAGTGGTTATTTTTTATTTATTATTATTATTATTTTATTTTATTTATTTATTTTTTTTTGGCTGATGCTACATAAGCTTGCTTTCTTGCATCAAATGCCTCTACTAATGCTGATGTCCGCCTCTGTTTATCGATAATTGCTTTTCTTTTTCTCTCTGAATCTGCAGTGTCTTCACCAGTACCCTTCCTTTTCACACCTTTTAAGTATTTTACTCATTTTTAGGGAATAAAGCACAATTACAAAATGAGGAGGCACGCTTGATATGCATAAACAAAGCTGCGTGCATGTAGCAACTTAATAAACAACACCATAAAGGCAGAGATACACTATTAACACCTCACATTTCTAGGGGTTACTACCATAAAACAATAAAAATCCAGTTGCGTTTCTGCTAGTGGAATCTGTTATAAACTGGTAGTAAACTCGATCTAATTGCATACCGATAGCTGGAATTGTGTTGGTTTTTACGTTATTATGGTGAAATGTGTTTCCCCTAAAACAAATACATTTTCAGAATCTTCTCTTCGTTCCTATCGTGTTGCGTTCGGTTGGGGTGATTCTGCGTTCGACTGCCATTTCTTGTAAACACAAAGGCAAATCGTGCATAAGCCAATTCGGTTTGTGTTATATTATAAGATATCATTACCGTATTTATAAATAGTGTATGATTGAATTTGTGTAGTGTAAACACGTGTTATACGAGGACTGACTGTATACGGCTCGACCGACGCGATCCATTTCTCTCGTGAAAACAATGTAATTTCCGACAAACGTTGAGCACGAATTCGAATGCACACATATAAATATGACAGTTGGAATACAAATTATTGTATATGTGTGCAGCTCATGCGCAGTAAAGTTGAATTTTGTTCATCTTTCGCTCTCACTCTCCTCCGTCGCACCATATATCGATAACATATGAAAAACGACCTTGATGATAGTGGGCGGCAGTGTTGCCAAACAGCGTTGCCCGACTTACGCGAACTCCAAGTTCGCGTAAGTCGGGGTGTATTACTGTACTGCAACTGATTAAAAAATGATGAAATATTGGCAATGCTTGAAGAGAATTCAAAAACTCGAAACATTTTCCAAAAATGAAAGAGAAAGTTGGGTACCTGTCAGGTGACCGGGACACTGTTTTTTATATATTTTGTGCACCACCATTGGGTTCAAGTTGGTAGTAGTATGCAGTAGTTCCTGGAAAATTCACTAGAGAACAAGAATAATTCATGGAACTTTACATGTCCTAAATCTGATGCTCCCATTAGTAAGCAAAATTACAGAAAAGCTGAGCTCACAATTCAGCAGAAGGTGAAAGTTGTGAGTATTTTATCAAAAAAAAGTGAGTGTAATGCTCTGTGGAGAAGATTTTGGTCTGTTCACTCTGCAGAAAATGTTGAAGCACAAGTCTGAAAACAGAATAGTTCAGGAATGTAAAGAAAAGTAGTTTGTGAATTTGCAATATCTTGGCATTCTGCTCAACAAATGCTTCAAATGGATTTGAAAATATTCCTATACAAAATTACAGCATTGCATAAACCTTCTGAAAATAATAAGCACAGAATACCAATCACTACATGGGCAGGGGGGAAGAGAAGATATGAAGTGTATTGTGTAACACTTCATTTCACTTCTGGCATGTGCGCCTCCGTAGCCAGGTGGGAAGGAGCAGCAGTGCGTAGCAGACGCTTCTTGATTAGACTGGGGTTCGAGCCCGTCACCACCAAATACGGAGAATGCGGAAAGATCAGGGAATGACCACCGTATATCCCGGAGCAATATGGCCTTAGTAGCTAATGCTCCTAAAAACCAAATAACAACTTCTGGCACCAGGTTTTCAGATGAAGTGTATTTTCAATGAAGGGTCTTGTAAAAAATCCCAATTTGCTCCAGTTTATACAATAGCCTTTCATGGGGAAAGGGTATTATATAAATCATAGCTTTATTGAAGTCATGTTAAATTTACTGATGTCCAAGTTACTTTAGATACCTAACAAATAAGGTTTGAGGGAGACATAACAAGAAGAGGGTGCTAGCAATGCTAGTAAGAAAGACTACTCATGTCAATCCAAGGAGCGTATTGGGTTTCACTTGGGGCAAATAAGAGGGTAATGCAGAGCAATTTTAAGTACAGAGCAGTGATTCTTAACCTTTATTTCCCATGAAGCCTATTCTTAAAATTATTTTTTATATCATGAACCTAACAAGAAAACATTTACAGCCAGAAAATGTTCACAGTGGGGAGTGCAATTCAATTTCTGCTGAATTATTAAGAATATTTATTTGTAAACAGCTGTTATGATAAGTCAGCTGTTAAAGATAAGTCAACTTACAATGTGAGGGAAAAAAAATTAAGTATTTTACCCTGTGTGATTTTTTATTTTTATTTTTCCAAATATGAAAATATCAACTCAAAACAAGTCAATATAAGGTTTACTTCCAGTGTAACAACACTAGGGCTTGTTTCTTTTTGCACAAATGTTGAATTCTTGGCTCAATTTTTGAAAAATACACTTCCTGTCCTTCCTCAACATAAAGCAGATGATTTTGTTCTTTGCTTTTGATGTTTGTCAAACATGAGGAAGTTTGTTTAGAAATCGGTAAGAAGTCGAAAAATTTTTTTCGACTTCTTACCGATTTCTAAACAGTTTGAGGTAAGAAGTCGAAAAATGGAGTAAGATGTTCACTGCTTTTGTTGAGATCACAGGATACTCTTTCCTTATTGAATCCAAAACACATCAGGTGACATTTCACTGAATTTTATCTTCAAGGTTTGATCACTCTGTACAAGAGGTATTTGAAAAGTTTGTGGCCTGATTATGAAGCATTAATTTGAGGAGTCTTATAGCATGTTACTTTTCAATATAGTCCCTTTTGGAGTCAATATTTTTACCACTGATGCTGCAATGCATTGATTCCAACTGTGAAAAATATTTTCTCTTGGGCCTCCAGGAATGTATCGGCTACAGCAATGACATCACCGTTGGTGGGAAAATGGATGCCATCCAGTATCTTTTCAAATTAGGAAATAGGTGAAAGCTGGATGATGCTAAATCTGGTGAATATGGGGGATGGTCCAAGATTTCAAAGCCGCACTCATGCAGTGCAGCCATGGCATTGACAGACTTGTGAGCACAATGTAAGGATGTGGTTACAACATCGGGGGATTGTTCAATCCTCCTATGTTGTAACCATATCCTTATCTTGTGCTCACAAATTCTCTCTTTCCTCGGAGTTTGTCATTGATATTCTAATGCAAATGCCTTACAAAGCCTGTGCAATATGCCCCTGTGACTGTCTTGGCCTTTCTGAAGGTAATTCACTAGCAATACTCCACATCAGCATCCCAAAAAAACCAATGCCATCACCTTGCCAGCAGAAAAAAAATCAACCTTGCTTTCTTTGGAGGGAGAAAAGAGCTGTGTTACTATTTGGAATGCTCATTTCTTTCTGGCTGAAAATAATGGACCCATGCCTCATCCATGGTCACAAACCTTGCAAGGAAATTTGCTGGATCTTCTTGAATATTATGCAAATGTTCGCTTGACTTGACAACTCTTGTGCATTCTTGATTCAACAACTTTGGGGTCCATCATGCTTATACCCTTTTTTTATAGCGAGAACCTCTGTTATTATGTAATACACATGTTCAGATGAGATGCCCAAGATGGTGACAATGTATTGAACTGTCACTCATCACCAGATCATGCACACTGTCAACAACTTCTGGACTGATGGCCGTTGCAGGTCATCACACCATGGGTCATCTTCCAGGCAATCCCTTCCTCGTTCAAATTCTGCTGTCCACTCAACTTCTTAGCCATGGAATAGGAAGAGGTATCCCCCCCCCACAAATGTTATAACCATATCTTTATGACATTGAAACTGCATGAAACTTGGTGGGTATATTTGAAGAGTATACATTAAGTACAGAAATTTTTAACATTGTACCACTACCCTTTCATACTCAGTCTATGAACATTTCAACTGCACTCATATTTCAGTCAGTTGTTCTTTTGAAGACTGCATAAATCTTGTGAATTTGGTGAGAACTCAACAAAAGGGTTCCTAAACCAGTCATACATTTCTGATGACAAAAAATTTAAGTATTGATAAGGCTTTTCTATCAGTGATTTTAAATGACTGATAATTAATGGGATGACTTCCTTATAATCTATCTGACTCTGAACCTGAAGAAAGAGCAGAAACATTTCAATATTTCCACTTGAGAGGTGTTTTTCTCCCCAAATCTTGAGTTTATTCTTGAATGCAAAACTTCTGGATGTGGAAGTTAGCATGCTTTCCTTCGGGCCCTGCATGGTGTTCAGGGCATTTATGTGCTGATAAATAAATATCTGCTAAAGATTTTGGATCTTCAAGGAAGTCATAAAAACTACCTTTATTATTATATTTGAAGAAAAGCAGTAAGACCTCTCACAACTCAAATACTCTTGTTAAAACTTTCCCTCTTGAAAACATACTTCTCCCTTTTCATACCATCTAACCTTCTCTACAAAGGAGGGTCACATGATCTTTTTTGAATATTTTCACACAGTTTTGCAAACACTGACTTAAGTTACTGCTTTACAAAATTGAGATGTTCACAGCTACATCAGGAAGAAACTTGATTTGTTTTAAATCCGTTTAATAGTTTTGAAACAAAAAGTTCCCAGTTGAGGATGGCAATGGGCCGTTATGAGATGTTCCCATGGCTGTCCTCAGATATGGTTTTTCTTTTCTGACAAATGCAACAAAGCCTGACCTTTGGATGTTTTTGGCAGTTCTTTGCAACAACCAAAATTTTCCATTATTTTACCTTTGTTTTCATATCATATAAACACCACCAACTGAGCTTTACTCATTATCTGTTGACTCATCAACTCGGAGATGAAATTAGAATTTTTAGAATTTCAAACAAGATACTTTTCTTGTTGTGTGACCTGTCATTCACATGTCTACTCATATTATCATTAGAAACAGAAACTTTGTCAATTTCACTTTCAGCCACTTTGCTATCATTGTAAAGGCAGGCATTATTAAGCTTTCAGCAACAGAAAGCAGAATTTCAGATGATACTTTTCTTGTTGTGTGACATGTCATTGAGGTGCAGCATGAGCCTCAGGAAGCCTGAGGCTTATGCTGCACCAGCCAAAAAAAAAATTCCTGAGTTACCCTGAGTTACCCTGAGAGAGAGAGAGAGAGAGAGAGAGAGAGAGAGAGAGAGAAAGATGGACAGAAGTAGAAAGGAATCACCAAGAAAGAGAAGAATGATGATATTATCATTAGAACAGAAACTTTGTCAATTTCTCTTTCAGTCACTTTGCCTATCATTGTAAAGGCAAGCATTATTAAGCTTTCAGCAATAGTGTGACTTTTCATTTTTTGTGCCACTAGCTAAGCTACTAAATAGCTTGCCTCTTGAGCTTTTTCACTTATAGTTACTTTCTTCTCAAAACCTTTATGTTGTTTGCATTGTGGATCCAAAAGTTTTACAAAGTAACAACTGTTTTAAAAATGGGCATGATTAGTTGTGAAATGTCTCAATTTACTTTGGCCAGGGCCATAGCTGTCTTTGTTAGTTTTTTTTTTCCCCTCAAACAATGCACAATGGATACGGACAATTTTCATCTCCAACCCATGGCCAAGTAACCGTTACTGTAAAGGCAAATTCAATAGTTTTGAAACACTATTATTTTAATAGTGTTTGTTTTAATATCAGTCACTTCTCTTCCTGCTTTACTTACTTGGCTCAGATAATTTTGATTCATTTTCACTTTCTTTTTCATATACTTCAACAGCCATATGAAAATGCTGTTATGTGGGATTTTAGATAACACAAAAACAACAATGTTTGGTAAAATGATCATTCAAAAAAAAAAAAAAGAATAAAAATCCTGCAAAGCATATAAATCTACAAAATAGCAAACAACCAACCATATTGTGCACAAAACACCACTCATGAAATCACTCCCAAAAAAAAAAAAAAAAAAAAAAAAAAAACCTTCTCAAACAATCTGGTAGAAGAAAGATCGAGAAAAAAAAAATATAAAAGCATGGAGAATTCTGGGTAATTCAGCAAGCAAAGGGGCTTCTCAAAACATGACCTGCAAATATGGACACAAAGTGCTCACCATGCTGCTCTTTTTCCTTGGCAGTACCTTTCTGTTGTTACTAGTGAGACAGATCTTAACAATACAAAATGAACACAGACACAATAATTAAATACAATCTTAAATATGGACTAACCAAAACAAAATAGGGGCAGTTCGTAGCACACAGACATTAATGCCAAATTGCTAGAACAAAAGTTTCCATATTTTGAGGAATATTTGGAATTTTTTGCAGTATTTCAAAATGTTTATTTATTTATTCATTCCACAATTTCCAATGGAACTCCTGATGTTGTTTGGGTTCCACTGAACACTGGTTGAGAAAAACTGACATAGGAAATCCTCAATACATGCAAAGGTTGCATTCCTCAAAAATCCTCACATAAATGAATATTGCATAAAATGAATAATTAATTCTACAAGGAACTCACAATGCATTTCATGACCCAAAAGGAAGTATTCCAAACAGTATTCCATAAATAATAATTTTATTACATTCAAAACAAAATCAATGAATATTACAGTATTCATAAAATAATACATAAAGCAAGGTTTTATACAGTTATTTAAGGAGAGTATTTACCAATAAAAGCAGATAAATCCCCAATAAATCAGAGAGCATAACATCAAGAGGGCTGCCATCATGGAGGCTGTCCTTAACAGACAGTACCAATGATGGTGGCAATGTGATGGAGCTTAAGGGTCATCTTCAACTCTACCACATCTAACAAGGTCACAGTAGGCAGAATGGAAGAGGAGGAGGAGAAAGGTCTACCATGGCTCAAGCAGCTAGGCAGAAATTGCCACTGAAAAAAAAAAAAAAAAAAAAGTGGGAGATTTGTTGGGAGGCACTGTGGCCAACTACAAGCAAGTCTCCCCGTGGTTTTGCTTTTTCATTATTTTTCAGAACAAACCTCCTTGTAGGGTGTCTAATCAAGACTGTCTATCTATGTTTAATTGCATGCTTCTTTCACAAATGACCATGTCTATCTAGGGTGGCCTCCTACTCTTCTTCCTATAAGCAGTCATGTCAACAAGGTCATCCACATTCATTTTTTCATCATGAGAATCTATTATTCCTTCACATCTACACTATCAGTCAAAGAAGCCTTCTCCAGCTACCTACCATCATATTTCAACAACTCAGTTCTTGAAAACATAGGGAATCCCTTGAAGTTCCAAACAAGTCTTCCCACGGGAATTTCCAAGCACAGTTGATGGAAGATGCCTTCCCTTCATTCCATACCACCATGATGTTGTTAACAGTCTTGCCAAAGGAATTTCCAAGCAGTTCATAGGAGATGACTTCACTTTGTCCCATGTCACCACAATGTTGTTAACAGTATCCATCAAGTAAGATTTCCACCACCCATCAAGTTGGTTTACTGCTGAGATTTTCAAAGTCAACTGTTACCTCCAGAAGCTGAGACAAAGTCTCCTGCAGTGGTTGGCCTTGAATGTAGCAATAATCTCCCTGATAAAGTGGCTAGACCAATGAGGTTGTATTAGGGTGTAGGTATATGATACTGATGTTGAGGAATGAAAAAAAAAAGTGGTAAATGGTTAGAAAATTAGTCCTCAAACACCTGACTAGCCATGTCTTCTTATTTGTTGCTCAATAAACAACCATCGTATTCATGCTGGTTTTAATGCACAGGGAGTAGTAAACCAGCAACAATTTGGGCTTATAGACACCTTCTCTTTATTTATATACACCTTCCAGATAAGGCAAGTTTCATCGGCACTAAAAATCTGTTTTGAGCTATGTATTCTGCCAACCACAGTGGTAGCTTAAATATCCCCTAGAAACTTAGTTGCAGCAGCATGTTACATATTTCCTATTTCTCCACTCTCACTTTCACATTATGGAGATTGTTATTTAATAA
The DNA here is from genome assembly GCF_048544385.1 of Mastigoproctus giganteus. NCBI lineage: Eukaryota > Metazoa > Arthropoda > Arachnida > Uropygi > Thelyphonidae > Mastigoproctus > Mastigoproctus giganteus. The sequence continues at coordinate 123,169,650 of NC_143585.1, forward strand.
ATTTATCATGGCAGTGCTTACTAGAAATATGGGGTCAGCAGAACCATTCTCCAGATACAAGTGTTCACAGCTTTTTAGAGCCTTAGCTCTAATCATAGTGCTGGCAAGCCTGTTTTCATGCTGTATGTACACTGAGAGCATCTTCCCAGTCACTGAATTTTTTACCTTCATTGTCACTTTGGCAGAAAATGATTCTGCGTGCTTAACAGCATCTGAAATCTTGTCTGCATTCCTCTTATTATTACAATTGTAGACTCACCCAGTTTATTAAAAAACAGAAACCTAAATATTGGGGCAAAAAAAACACGAAATCACAAGAATCTACAGGAAAATTATAGTACAGATCAACACAGAACTAAGGCTTTTGTGAGAATGGGGTACAGCAAAATGAAATGAAGTTTATCATCTCATTGCATGATACTCAAGGTTAGTCGATAACAGCCAACCCACCTGCCACTCAGTCACCATGCACCTAACTGCATAAGGCTGAATTCTGCATGCATAAATGGAATTCTGAGAAGGGGAGGGGAGGGGGGTGAAACAGATCGAAAGTAGATAATGTTAGACTGGAAAGGGAGGGGAGAATTGAGACTGCATAAAAGCCATTGCCAGAAAAGTCCCTGGTTACCTTGTCTGGTCAGACAAGATGGAGAGGTGGGCGAGTGGTGCAAATCAAGGAAGTTAGCTGAGAGCAAATAAGGAAGGTAGAAGAGAAAAAAGGTTCACGCCAGTCAGAGGTACAAGGATGGGGAGCAGGGCAACAAAGCAGCAGCCATATGTAATGATAACATATCTCAGTCCAAGTTAGGACAGAGATGATCATACATGAGGAGTGGCAAATTTGCCATATTTTTATTTGGGAGGGGGTGTGACAATTGTTATAATCATGAATACAGTTCAGATTATGAAAAATGGGAAGCAGCCTGGAGGAGAAATTTGCTCCTGCAAGGGGGGAGGGATGCAATATATAGCAGGGATTAAAGGATCAACAGATCAGGTTTCATATTGGTTGCTTTCTTGTAATCCTTTCATATTGGTTGCTTTCTTGTAATGTGCTGATTCAAGTTATATGTTTGTTATACAGGCAGTGTAATAAAAAGAACACACAAAGCAAAGGTGCTCAAAAATGGCTTTATTTTTATTCAAAGTAATCACCAGCTGACTGAATGCCCTTATTACACTGTTCTAAAAGTTTCTGAAAAGTGTGAGCAAAGGTGTACGAAGAGATGACGTTCAGCATGGTGATCAGATCACATTTTTCTTTACGTCCTCAACATCCTGAAATCTCTTTCCTTTGAGGGTAGTTTTCACCTTGGGAAAGAGGAAGAAATCCACTGGTCCTAGATTAGGAGAGTAGGGTGGAGGTTGACTTGTACACTGCCATATTTCCTCAGAAATGTCTTCACAACAAGTGTGGAATGGGTGGGGGTATTGTCATGCAACAAGAACCAGCTGCCTATCTCTCGAAATTGTAGCCTTACCCAAGAAATTAGTTCCAATAGTCTATGAAACACCTGTAAAAAGAACACAGCATCGACTTTCTTCCCTTCAGGTATAAATTCATTGTGAATCATACCGTTTCTTGAAAAAAAATTACCAGCATCATTTTTGATACTGGACTTCTATAAACAAAACTTTTTGGACCTTGGTGATTACTACGAAGTCCACCGTATACTCTGATACGCTTCATCTGAAATACCAACACTCATTCCCAGTGACAATTTTGTCGGGGAAATTATGATTGTCTGGAGAAGAATGGATGAAGTCTTTGCAGGATTACACTCTTTGTTGCATCTGCTTATCCATGAGGCTGTGCAGCACAAATTTTGTGCAGACCTTCCTTTTCTCAAAACCTTCATGCAGAATTTGACAAATCGTCTCCTTATTTGTATACAACTCATCAGCGATCACTCTGAGGGTAAAATGTTGATCTCTTACCATAATTTCCCGAACTTTTGCAACTTCATCCTCACCTTGAGAGGTTGACAGATGCCCACCTCTAGGGTCATAATGAACCCTGACATCCATCTTTGAATTCTTATAGTGTTCAAACACACTAGTATGACAACGTTTCATCACCATAAAGTTTTTAACATTTCATGCTTCTGTTGCCGATTTTCCCAGTTTAAAGAAAAATTTGATATGGAAGTGTTCATTAGTTAGTTACGAGTTTCGTTAGTTAACACTACTAACAAACTGATTGTAACTTGCAACCTGTGAGCCTACTGGACAAGCACTGTACCACCAGCTGCTGCAGAAAGTTTGAACTACAACATACCGCTTCCATAACAGCACCAGTCTGGGAACTTTATTGCCACACCTAGTGTATTATATATGTGTATGTTTGCAATTAATGGTTTTGCACTTTTTAAAGTTGTCTTAATGCTCTTTCATGTCTATGGCTAAGAAGCCATAGACATGAAAGAGCATTAAGACAACTTAGAAAGGATGAAGGTATTATAAAGTTACCTGCCGATAAAGGCAGATCCACAGTTATACTGAACAAAGAAGATTATTATGCAAAAGCTCTGGATCTTTTACAGGATACCAACATATATAAAGTTACCCATCGAAATCTGTTAGCTGGTTTGGAGAGACAAGTTAACAACATCATACAGGGCTGGCATAAGGCTGGTAAAATAACTAAAGAAGTTTATTGGACTCTTCATGCCTCAGGATGTCAATTACCCCGGTTCTATGGCCTCCCAAAGACGCACAAGGTGGGCATTCCATTGAGGCCAATAGTATCATTTGTGGGTAGTCCCACCTATGCCTTATCTGGATTTTTAGCTACAGTTATTGCTCCTATAGTGGGACGTTCCAGTTTAGTAGTTAAGGATAGCAAGGTATTTGTGAACTTTATAAGAAGCCAGTCAATAGGTGAAGATGAACTTATGATCTTGTTTGACGTTGTATCTCTGTTCACATGTATCCCCATTGGACATGGGGTGCATTGTGTAAGGTTGGCCTTGGAGCAGGATTATAACTTAAGTGCTAGATGTTTACTAAGTATTGATGATATTTGTAAAGGCGTTGAGTTTTGCCTCACTAGCACTACCATGATCTTTCAAAAAGTTATGTACAAGTAGGTCCATGGCACGGCCATGGATACCCCCATTAGTGCCACTGTGGCCAATTTGGCAATGGAGGAACTGGAAACTAGGATGTTTCATCAGTTGGATTTCCCCATGCGCGAGTGGAGGAGATATGTGGACGATACGTTCACACCATTTTAAAAAAGGGGAAGGAAGATGAGGTGCTCGGTTTACTTAACAGCTTCTCCCCATTTATACAATTCACCTCGGAGGTGGAAAAAGCTGGGTCCCTCCCGTTTCTGGATGTCCTGGTTAGCAGAGATGGGTCTAGAATTAAGACAACGCTTTATAGAAAGCCTATGTGCCATGGCCAGTATGTTCATTACAGCTCGGCACAGGCTTATCATCATAAGAATAGTGTAGCCAGGGCGTTGTTGAATAGGGTGGGGACCCACTGTAGTACCCCCGAGGATAAGGAAATGGAAATTTGTAGAATCATGGCAGACCTCAGGAAGTGTGGGTACCCCCAGAGGGTCTTGGACAAATATATTTATAGGGTAGAGTCCAATCGTAGGGAGTCACCTACCCCTGTGGCTACCGCATACATTCCTTACTATCCGGGCCTTTCAGAACGCATTGTACGGGCACTGCGGGAGTGTCAGACCCACTGTGTGCAGCTTCCGGGATGGTTGCACACAGTGGTGTCTCAAGTTAAAGATCCCGTAGCCCAGGACTATACTAGTAGCGTGGTCTGTGAGATTAAGTGCCCGGATTGTGAGGAATGTTATGTGGGGGAGACGGGGCGACGTTTAAAGGACCGTCTGGGGGAGCACATGACTGCTATTAAGACTGCTAATTATGGGAGGTCTGCTGTGGCAGAGCATTTCTGGGAGAAGCAGCAGGATCTCCCCTGAAGATGCAGTCATTACAGACCGTGCCCATGGATTTTGGGAACGCAAGTGGCTCAAGAGCTTGCGAATCGGTTCATCCAGTCGTAATACTATTAACAGGGACAGGGGGACACGTTTACACCCCCTGTTTGAGGCGATTGTCCTCAGACGTGATGACCGGTTCTGTTTGACATGCTCCCGAGCCACTTCCGTTTCCGATGCGCACGTGGGGAATGCCGACCATGTGTCTGATGGACCACGTGCATGAGTGCCATGGGTCTGCTACTTAAGGATGTGTCATTGCAGTAATAGTATACTGTTGAAGAAGGAGATAGCAGTCTCCGAAAGCTTCAGGTTTTATCGCTTTTAATCCAGTTTATTTTAGATAATTTTATTGCTTCGGTATATTTTTAACTATATTTTTAACATTTTATCGTAATTTATTGTAATATTTCCGATAATGTATCACATTATTTTTATAGTAAAAATTTTTTATTCCTTGGCTGGTGTTTGTCTTTAATTATTGCAGTATTGTCTATAGATTGGTGCCAGGATGTGGTATAATGGCCATCGGGTGTCTTTGTCGAAGATATTACTTCTCCTTTTGGTAATTTATTAGTTGCCACTTTGTATACAACCCCACCCAGGGGTCCTTATTTCCTGTTATTGAGACTAGTGTCTCCCATGAACATTTTTTCCAGGTTCTTATCAGGGCTGTGTATTTGTTTCTGACCTCATGGTATTGTTGTCTGAGGACTTCTACCTCTGCCGCCAGCCAGGATCTTCTCGCTCACTGGAAGCTTTTATGGTGTGTATTTACTTCATTCCGCAGTCTCTGAAGCTCAGGGCACCACCATGGGACTGAACCTGCGGATGGTTTCTTTCTTTTTATAGCTATGTTTGAAGCCTCTGTGATTAGACTTAGCACGCTGGTGCTGGTCTGGGGTGAGGTTTGTGCTGTCGAATGCTTCAACAGAGTATGTCAGTGTTTCCCGAAATTGTTCCCAGTTTGCCTTGGCTATAGCAAATCTGTTGAGGATTGTTCTGGGTGTGGGTGGTCTATTGAGGGCACGGTGCATCTGGAAAGTTATTACTCTATGGTCAGAGGTTGTCCAGCCCTCTCTGACCTTTTATGAGGATATGTATCCTGCTGTGGAGCGAGTGGCTAGGCTTATGTCTATTGTCGATTCCCAAAGAGTACTTGAGAAGGTCGGTAGATTATTTGGCTGATTCAATACTGTGAAGCTGGTGTTGGTCAGGAATTCTTCCAGGCGCTGTCCATTGGCAGTTCCTCGTCGATCGGGAGTTGTACTGTGCCAGGCTGGTGACCTGCAGTTTGCATCTGCACAGACGATTATTTTAGTATTAGGGAGCTCGTGGAGGACATTTTGTAGGTATTGGGTTGCAGGAAGAATATCTTCGCCGGATTGGCAGTACAGCGATATGGCATAAAATTCTCCCAATGGAGAGATGATCTGGGCACAGGCAGCCCATTCGTTGCAAAAGTGGGTTATTTTAGTAACCGTGACGTTAGGGTTGCAGACGACCAGGGCAGCCCAGGGTGTGTTGCCATTATGTTGTATAATTTTGTACGTGAGTGGGTATCCTCTCACCGCTTTCTTGTGTGTGTAGGGTTCCTGGAGGAAGAGAATGTCAAGGTTGTCCTCGTCTACCTTTTTCTTTAGTTGCACAGTGACTGCAATTGCCCGTTGTGCATTATGCTGTGCAAATTTCACTGTGTTAGAATCTCTATATTTACAAAGAGTTCCCATAATCTGTTCTTTGTTGTTGAGTGCTTCTGGCTTTTAAGTACACGGGACAGCTACTGTCTCTGACAGAGTGGTCTGCTGGTAACTTTAGGGCTTTGCAGTTTGTGCACACTGGTGGAGCGGTTTTGTTTGGGCAGGAATTGTAATTGTGGCCTACTTCTGCGCAGTGCCCACAGGTTGGAGAAGTTTGCGGTTGGGTACATGTGTGTGTGGTGTGGCCAAATCGGCAGCATCTAAAACACTTTGGAACAGCCATGTACTCTCTGAAGTGATGACTGTCCCAATCGATGTAGATTCTTGCCTGCTGCGTTAGTACTTTCCATGCTCTGGGAGCTAGTTATACCACCCAGTTAGTCGAGTTATTATTTCTGGGTTTTGTCTGATATCTGGGTGTTATAAGATTCGATGGGTCCATATCCGGGAATGCTTGCTGCAGGTTTTTGTGATATATCTCACCTTGCAATTGTCTTGGGGATAGGTCATTTCCTGTGTTAAAGATTACAATGCTTGGTCCTTTTTTCTTGGGAGTTTCTGCTTGTAGACCCAGGGATGGTACTTTCGGATTTACTATAATTTTGTTCACCGCCTCCTGTGTTTCTGTCTCGATGATGACACCGACATTGCGGGTCTTCCTATCGATTTTATTCTGGTGTGTTTGAATTCATCGCTAAGGTTAGTAATTACAGTCTTCTTTACTTCTTCACTTGTGTGAAGAGTCTCGGTGTTTGTTGGCTTCAGTATGACCAGGTTGGGTCTTGGTAGTAGTGGTACTTTCTTTTTGCTGGGAGCAGGCAGGGTTGGTGGTCGCTCCATTGTCATTGTGGTCCTCAGTGCTTGGGCATATGTGGGCGCGCGCTGTTGCATTTGGTTTGCCCCACATTCCATGTATGCCTGGAGCTTGGCATTGGCTCTCTCACTCTCTCGAGGTAAGTTTCCGTCAAGAGAGTGTCCAGCTTGTTCCACAGGTTCACGATTTGTGCCCTTAGCCCTGTGGTTACCCTGTTAGATTGCTCCTTAAATAATGTTTCCAAGGCAGCCTTGAGGAACAGAGACTTCTCGTAAACTGTACCCCCTGGCAAGGAGGGATCCAGGGGAGCCTCCGGTGGCTTCTCCTTGCTGGTGTCCTTTTGGTTTTCTGTTATGTCTTTTGATTCAGTTTGGGAGTGCATCTCCCGCTCCGGATAGGTGTTGGCTTTCTATACTTGCATTTTCCTGTTAGTGCGGCCCCCTGAATGGGGTTCTGACGTCTCCTGTTGTTGGTCTATGATGACGGAGTCGTCATTTTGGCTCTGATGCGCGGCAGCTGTGGGTTTTTTCAATTTCCCATCCATCTTTGCAAATTTCGGATTATTGAACTTTTACGGATAATCGGAGTTCATGAGGTCCTGCGTGAAAGAGCTCGTGGAGGTGAGCAAGAGGCCACCTTGATCAAGTCTCTGTTTGAATTTGGCCAAATTGTAATGGCCAGATGACTGGTGGGGTGCTCACAGTTAGTCATGGTTAGTATCTACCAAAAGTGGTCCGAGGAGGGGAAACCCACAAACCGCCAGGGAGGTGATGGATGACCACGGTTCATCGATGCTCGAGGTGAGCAAAGGCTCTCCCGGATGGCACATGGCAACAGAAGGGCGACTGTGGAGCAATTCGCCAATAATTGGAATGCTGGTGATGGGACTAATGTGTCACGACACACAGTACATCGAACCCTGCTGAAAAACCCGGGGGCTCACATCTGGTGAGTACGGGCTTGGCAAACCCAGGGTCCTGACCTGGATATCATCATTCTTCTCTTTCTTGGTGATGCCTTTCTACTTCTCTCTCTCTCTCTCTCTCTCACACACACACGGGTAACTCAGGAATTTATTTTTTTTCGGCTGGTGCAGCATAAGCCTCAGGCTTCCTTGTACCATGTGGTTATTAATAATAATAATAATGGGGCTGCGTAGCTGCAGGCCACTTCGAGTGCCCATGCTAACCACGGTTCACCAGCGACAGCACCTACAATGAGCATGCAAGCATCAAAACTGGACCTTGAGTGACTGGAAGAAGGTCGTCTGGTCTGATGAATCACATTTCCTGTTGCACCATGTGGATGGCCGGGTAAGTGTGCGTCGTTTTACTGGGGAAGTGATGGCGCCTGGATGCATCGTGGGATGAAACAAGCCAGCAGTGGTGGTGTCATGCTTTGGACGATGTTCTGCTGGGACACCTTGGGTCCAGTCATCCATGTGCCAGACACTCAGATGTCTACCACCTACCTAAACATCAGTCCTTACCAGGTACACCCTTTCGTGGCAATGGTCTTCCCCTCTGACGGTGCTGTCTTTCAGCAGGATAACGTGCCATGCCACACCACCTGGATTGTTCGAGACTGGTTCGTGGAACATGAGGAAAATTTGAGGAAATAGCTGACTTTTAAATAACTCCAATTTTGTTTCAAATGCTTTGACATTATAATACAATTCAGTGACAATTTTATCTCGTCCTTGTAGTTTCATATTAAAAAAATTCAGGTGTTCAAATATATCTGTTAAAAAGACAAGGTTCAACAACCATTTGAGATCTGACAGTTCCGGAACAGGTTTCAATTTTTTGTTCATAAAAAGATCTATTTCACTCCTAAGTTCAAAAAATTGCTTCAACATGTTAGCGTGACTCAACCATTGTACTTGTACATTGTACAGTGTGGTACCTCAATTGTTTCAAGAAAATTTTTGAATTACAGATATTTCAGATCAGTCTTGTGAATAAAATTTACTGTTGATATTACAGATGACATGAATGAATCTATGGCTAGGTGGAGTAGAACCAGGGTATGTCTGCCGGAAGCAACTATTAATGATGTCACCAACAGATTGTCAGATTTTAAGGGGGGTAAAGAGAATATTATTATTCATGTGGGGAGTAATAATATTAAACGTACAGGATCTGACAATTTTTTGGAAAAATACAGGACCATGCTGAGGAAATGCCGCGAGTTAGGCCACAATGTCTGTGTCTGCAATTCTGCCCAGACACGATAGGAGGGATTATATGCTAAAAGCCTTATGAATTAACTCAAGACTTGAAGGACTCTGCAAGGCTTTAGGGGGGAAATTTCTATCAGCATGGCCCACACTTGTAGTTAGAAGGAATTTGTTTTGTAGAGACGGGATACACTTAAACAAAGGTGGTGCAAAAGTTTTTGCCAGTATTATTGAGGATACCTTAATGGTTCAGGGGAAACTGCTAGTTAGGGGGGATGCGGGTAATACTGACATGCGTTTATCTGATAATATTGGTCAAAGTAACTCTTGCACATACCTCAAGAGTTCTTATCTGTTACCCCAACTGGACATATTATCTAGATGTTCTGGGGGCAGAAACGTTTCGAGTGAGCGGGTGGCTAATGCCAGGGAAGAGAGCCTAAAAAGCTTCAGGGGTTGTTAGGGTAGTTAAATATACAAGAACAGTAAGTCTTAATTGTTTATATAGTAATGTTAGAAGTGTCATCAATAAAATGAGCAAATTCGAACTGCTGGTTAAAACAAGTAACACGGTCATAATAGGGCTTATGGAGACGTGGTGCCACCCGGAAATTGGGGATGATGAGTTTAAGTATGGCTTGTATAATGTATTTAGGAAGGATAGGGTAGATAGAAGGGGTGATGGGGTAATGCTTCTTATAAGAAGCAGCCTGAGTGCAACAATAGCTTTCCCGGATTCAGACGTTTCACATGCTAGAATAGAATCTGTATAGTGCGAGATAGTTGAAAACAAAGGTATAATGCGAGTAGGAGTAATCTACAGACCAGTCGATTGTGAAGATTATGACGAAAGTCTCTACATGCAAATGGAATTAGCAAGTAAGCGTCAATGTCTTATTATGGGCGATTTCAATTTGCTTCTAATTGATTGGAGTAAATGGAAAGGAAACTCAACATGGAGAACAAAATTTTTAAATCAACTAGATGACTATTATTTGTATCAACATGTCAGGGAAAGTACTAGAGAAAAGAATATCCTAGACCTCATCATCACCCATGAATCATCTGATTCATGGGTGATGATGAGGTCTAGGATATTATAACAGGGCTGACAGTAGAGGAACCAGTAGCAGGAAGTGATCATAGAGTTCTACGGTGGATGATGATGAGAGAGGTAGCAGTAGTAAAAGGCAAAGGAATGGGTTTTAATTTCAGAAAAGGAAATTACGATGCCTTAAGGTACTATATGGCCTCTATTAACTGGGTAGATATCACACAGAGAATGAATACAATGGAACTGCGGTATGCTTTTAAAACATCAATCACAGATGCCTTGAATGCGTATTTACCATTAAAAAAAAATACTCTACGAGGAGGGGGTTCCAAGTTGGATAAATAGTGAAGTTGCCACATTACTTGAGCAGAAAGAGGTGCCATAAAAAGGTTACAGAGCAATAAAAAGTACTGAAGCCTATAACAGCTACAAGATGATCTGTAATAGAGCCACAGAAAAGGTTCGACAGGCAAAGGCAGTTTATGAGAAATCACTAGCAAACAGAGCAAATGGGGGGGGGGGTTAGGGAATTCTTCACATATATAAATGCCAAGGAGAGAAGGACAAACCAGATCAGACCTTTACGTAAGGGAAAGGGGATAGTATTAAATACTCCAGCTGCCGTTGCAGATGAACTCAACAGTTATTTTGCATCGATATTTACAAATGAAAAACCTTTTGTGGCAATGGGAAATTGTGGGAGCGAAGTTAAAAAATATGTAATTAATGATATTGAAATTTTGCAAGATTATTTAATGAAAAAACTTTCTAGCCTACAGGCCAGTAAGGCTCCTGAAGTTGATGGAATATACCCGATAATCTTAAAGGAGGTGGCAAGGGAGTGCATTGAACCATTGAGGCTAATTATGCGAGCATCACTAGACTCTGGGGAGATTCCCTTGGATTGGAAAAGTACCAATGTATCTCCCATACATAAGGGTGACTCTAAGAGTGAAGTGGGAAATTATCGACCTGTCAGTCTGACTTCAGTGGTAGGGAAAATCATGGAGGCAATGATCAAGGGTAGAATTCTGGATCATTTCGATCGAATTGAAATTATCAAGGATACCCAGCATGGTTTTGTAAAGGGAAAATCATGTTTAACAAACCTGGTTCGCTATTTTGAAAGGGTCACTCACGAGATGGATTTAGGGAATAATTTCGACATTGTTTATTTAGATTTCAGCAAAGCTTTTCACTCAGTCCCACATGAGCAGTTGCTTTATACGCTGGAACAGATTGGAATCACTGGGAAAATCCTTAGATGGATAGCAGGATGGCTTCAGGGCAGGAGACAGAGGGTTGTGATAAATGGCTATTCCTCAGATTGGGTTGATGTAAGAAGTGGGGTTCCCCAAGGATCAGTATTAGGACCACTGATGTTTTTAATTTTCATAAACGACATCGATGAAGGGATAGAGGGCGTGATGTCTAAATTTGCAGATGATGATAAAATTGGTAGAGTAGTTAATGATCACTGTCAAGCTGAGCTTCTTCAGAGAGACCTAGATAGACTTCAGGAATGGTCAGAAAAAATGGCAGCTATAGTTTAATCCAACAAAGTGTAAGGTATTACACCTGAGAAACAGTAATCCAAAAATAATTTATTCACTTTGTGGAGTTCAACTAAACCCAGTACTGGAGGAAAGGGACTTGGGTATTAGGATACGGTCAGATATGAAATTCTCTGAGCATTGTAAACAGGTTGGAAGGAAGGCCCATGGTGTCCTATCGATGATCTATCGAACTTTTGCAAGTAGAGATAGGGATGTGATAATCCCATTATATAAGGCTTTTGTTAGACCACACTTGGAATACTGTGTTCAAGTATGGAGACCGCACCTAAAGAAAGATATCGAGCTTCTTGAAAGGGTGCAAAGATGGGTAACTCGCCTGGTGAGATCGGTAAAAGGACGTCCTTATGAAGAAAGACTTCAATTATGTGGGTTTCAGAGTTTGGAAACTAGACACCTTAGAGGAGATTTGATTGAGGTGTTTAAGGCTCTGAGAGGCATCAGTAAAATGAATGAGGACGAAATTTTCAAGATTATAAATGATGCTGGAACTAGGAGACATAAATTCAAGTTACGGGGGTAAATGTTTAGATTGGACTGCAGGAAGTTTCATTTTAGCCAGCGAGTTGTAAATTACTGGAATAGGCTGCCTACATGGGTGGTAGAGGCTGACAGTTTGGGGAAATTCAAAGGTCATCTGGATAGTACCTTCGGGTGAGGGAAGCACATAAGGATGATAGGTTTAATTTCCTTTTCTTATTATTATTTATTATTTATTTATTTTTTCATTGTTTTATTCGGGGTGTTTTTTTTTTTTTTTGGCTGGTGCAGCATAAGCCATAGGGTTTCTTGCACCATGCGGCCATTACTAATACCCAAAAATTTTCCACACAAATACTGCTGGTGAATTAAAGAATGAAATTGCATCGGTTTTTCGTTTTTTTGTAGTTTTTTCATATTTTTTTACTCTCAAGATATTTATGAAGCCGACCAATTAACGACCAATTTTAGTACCTACCATATTTTTAGTGCCCTCCATCATAACGGCTGATAGCAAATCCCAATTCAATTTGATGCCATTTCGCTGATCCATTCATTCCAAATGTTTGTCTAGTACTGCCTTGAATTTATTTAAACTATCACCTTCCACAACAACACAGATGGAAGTTTGTTCCAGCAATCAATTACCCACTGGCTAAAGGTAAACTTCTGGACATCTATTCTACAACTGTCTTGCCTCAGTTTGAATCTATGCCCCCTCAGATTTGTAATCTGAGCAAGAGGAATAATCCCATCAGCATTAAGCCTGCTCAATCCATTCAAGGCCTTATACACCACAATCAGATCATCTCGCAGGTGCCTAGTCTCCAGAAGCTGCAATTTGCAGAACTTAAGCCATTCTTCATAAGAGCACCCCTTTGTTCCCTTCACCAGTCCTGTTGCCCTTCTCTGTACTCTTTCTAGCAATTCTACATCCCTCCTAAAATGACGCTTCCAGTCCTATACACAGTACTCAAAGTGTATCCTGACCATTGCCTTATAAAATGGTATAATCACTTCCTTGTCTTTGCTAGCAAAATTCCTGTATATCATTGACAAGACCCCTTGACCCAATCTGGAAGCCTGTCTGCACTGCTCAGAAAACTTCATATCTGACTGCACAATTATGCCAAGGTAACTGTGTAGTCAGGAGAAAATTTCATTCTCCTCTACCCTGAGTGTAACACCACTTGGTACATTTATCTGGGGTTAGTGCTACCCATATGCAGTACTTTGCATTTGTCAATGTTAAACTTCAGTTGCATTTGTCAATGTTAAACTTCAATGTAAAACCCAACTTTTACAGATCCTTACAGCAGCATACTGTCATTACTGTTATTAACAACCCAGCGAACCGTTGTATCATCTGCGAACTAGAAAACACAAATCCAGACAATTTACATTGTTCTCATCGCATGAAGATGATCATAAATGAAATAAAAATTTCTTTAAACTTAACTCACCTCTTGATATTGTTTACTTAAATTCCATATAAGTGTAAACTAGGAAGGATAAAATAAAGAGAACTGAAGGGTGGAAAAGCATATCTATTAAGTGCTGCTAACTGGAGTGTAATAAAAAAAAAAAAAAAAAAAAAAAAAAGAGGAGAACAAGGGGGCAAGGTGGTAGGGGAGGAAATAACATCAAAAGTAAAAATGATAAGAAGGCTGGTCCATTTTGAGGTCACTGTCTAAGTTTCAATCACTCACATGATCACTAACTATGAGATGATAACCTCAGAAAAGGCCATTCCTCTTCTCAACATTTGACTTCTGAATTCCCCCCTTTTTTTCTCTTTTTATGGTGACAGGTTAAATCCCAGTGAGGTGCACTTGATGGACACATACATTTCCAACCTTCAGTTTTCTTTCACTTTCTTTTATTCTTCTTGGTTTCCACTGCTTATAAGGAATTCAAATAAGCAGTATCAAGAAGTGGGTTATCTTTATAAAGATAATTTTATTTTATTTTATTTATGATTCTTATTTGGATAACTAAGTGCACTCAGGCTATAATTCACTAAGTGTTAACTACATATTACGACAAATTCTTTGGGTTTAAAAGTGGGAAACAATGTACAAGGTGTGGCTATCAAATAACAAGACTGTAGCAATAAAATAAATCTAATGAAATATTTTGTACCTTACAAAATATTCCCTTCAAAATAATTGTCTTCGGCTTGCACACAGTGTTCCGTAAGTTTCTTCAAAGCATACAAACATTTTTGGACGCCATCTTCCATAAGCCCTTTTAACATTTTGGTAATTTTTTCTGAATGTCTTCAGTAGACTGAAAATGGGTTCCCTTATGTACACTTTTCAGTCTAGTTCTGGTGAGTAGGGTGCATCATGTTCCAGACAAGGACTTGATTTTTGAGTAGAAACTGGTGAACAAAGAGAGAGTTGTGTGCTTGAGCATCCATCAATCCTTCGACAATTCAGGTCTTTTCCTTTGAATTTTTTCATGTAGGCCCTGTCAGAACTTCAAAGTAGTGTGTGTGATTGACAGTCTGATTTTGTGGGATATATTCAGCCACAATAATTCCTTTAATATCGAAGGAAAGAAGAACCATGGTTTTCATTTTTCGTTTTGACATTCTTGCTTTTTTGGTCTGAGGAATTGTTTTGTATTCCATTGTACTGACTGTCTTAGTTTCTGAGGTCATACTCGAATAGCCAACTTTTATTGCAAGTAATTACAGTACTCTGGATTTTTTTTTTTTTTTTTTTTTAAAACAACTTCACAAACCTGGAGATTTTTCATTTGTTGATCTTCATTCAAAAGTTTTGGTTGGCACTATCTTGGCACTTTTCTCATGACTAAATTCCAGTCATGAATTTAAGGTAATTAAATAGGTTCCAATGCACCCTACTTTTCTTCTAACTCTAGTATTGATGATCATGGTAAGCTGCCTTCTAATACATCCACAGTTTTCTCCCCAGGACCTATCTAATGGGCACACCACCCGGTGAATTTAACTGACTGCCCTGCTAAAATTTAAGTGATTCTCACAGCACTGTATGGTACTGCTCACTGATCTCAATCAATATTAATTTGAACATACTATGCAAAGTATTACACTTCCCCACCCAGCTACTTCATAATGCCACGTGGCTGGAAAAATTTTTTTGGGGAGAACACTGACCCAGTATACTCCACCTAATGCCTTCTATGGTCTTCCAACAGAATGAGTTAGAAGAATTCTGAACAATCTTGATGCCAAGAAAGCTCCAGACCCCAATAGAATTTCTCCACTTGTTCTCAAAACATATGCTCCTGAGCTTGTTCTTCCTCTGTGTCGTCTTTTTACATGTTCTTATTCCATTTGTTTTTCTCACATTCAGCCAATTTCCCATCCAATTATCACCCTATTGCACTTACTTCTACTCTTCCAAAAGCAATGGAGAAATTCATCAAATGCCAATTCTTCTTGCCAATTATCTTGAAGCCTTCCCTCTAATCAATGATTGTCAATGTGGATTCCACCAGTGCCAATCTACTGGCTTATGCTACTCAACTTTGGGAAAATTTGATGGAAAAGTTTGTTGAAAATTAAGGCAGTTGCTCTTGACATTTTTAAGGCTTTTTATTGTGTCTGGCATAAAGGCTTTCTAAACACACTCCCATCTGATGGACTGCCAACTATTTGTAATTGGGTATCCAGTTTTCTCTCTAACCACTTATTGCAGGTAATGGTAGATGAGTCACTGTCTTCTAACCTCTCCATTAATGATGGTGTTGCCCAAGGTTCTGTTTTTTCCTCCGACTCTTTTCATATTAATGACCTTTTGCTGACTAGAAATCCTATCCATAGTTTTTCTGATGGCAGCACATTGCATTTTACCTTCCAATTTGCCAAACCTTTCCTGCACAAAAAACAGGTTCAAGTTTTTGAATTTCCACTACCAGTTACTTAAATTACTTATCCTCTGCCAAGTCCTTAAATAGGGATCTCCAGGTAATTCTTTAGTGGGACAAAAGAAAACTTGGTTAACTTTAATCTCTCTAAAGCAATTATTCCTCCTGTCATATTTCTTGCAAAAAAGAGTTTACTGCTTCTTTCCTTGTCTTTGATGACACTCGGAGATCCAAACAAGATCACATCTCTACTAGGAATTATGCCAACATCTCATTTCCTTTGGCATAAGTAGATCAGAAATATTTCTTCCTCTGCAAACTGTGTTTTCTGCTAAACAACTATGTACAAATTTCAAATCTGCCCTACCATGGAATATCTTTCCCACCCACAACTGGGGACGGGTGCCCCCGCAACCTCTCTCTCTCTCTCTCAAGCTTCTAGACTTCATTCAAAAGAGGGCAGTTAGGTTAATTAATGACCCATCTCTCTCTCTCTCTCTCTCTCTCTCTCTCTCTCTCTCTCTCATAGACATACTGCTTTTTTGCTACAAGACCTTTTTAGAGATACTTCCATGGGCACTGTTCTTCTAAACTGGTATCTATAATTCCTCCCCCACCCTCCAAAACCAGTCTGAACACATGCCACAACCATCCATTTTCTATCCAACTTCAAAGTCACAGAACCAATTTTTTCTTTTCTTTATTCATCCCTTTTATGTCTGCTTGCTGGAGCAACCTTCCTTCACATGTATTTCCCAAAAATTCAATCTACAGAAATTGAAGTCTAATGTCAACAAGTATCTTCTGTCTTCCCAAGATGCAACCCATACATGGTACTAAGTACTATAGGTTCTAAAACGTTTCGTGTTTGGTATTTTTATAAAAAAAAAAAAAAAAAAAAGTAAGAGTAATATTATGAAAAGATCTTAATGTCTATTGGCCATGCTAAAGGCAGAATATGAGAGATCTATGAGAGATTTTATAATAACTGAGAGCAAAGTGGAAGAGAAATTGTTGAAGTTAAACATAAGAAAGGCATCTGAGGTAGATGGGATCTATCAAATCACATTAAGAAAGACAGCAAAGCAAGTAAGAAAACCCTTAACCATAATTACGACAGTATCTTTTGATTTGGGGGGGAGTCCCATGAACTAGAAATGTGCAAATGTATCCCCAATTCACAAATTGGGATCACAGGGTGACATAATAAATAATTACAGACCTGTTAGCTTACTTTCTGTTCAAGGGAAAATAATGAAGTCACTGGTTAAAAAAAGTAATGCAAGACCATCCAGATAAGACTAGTTATACTTCACACACAGCATGGGTTCATTTAGGGGAAATCTTAAATAACCAATTTCAATGAATACTACGATGAAGTCACAAAGGAACTGGATGCAAAAAATAAACCTGATATCACATACAGTAGACTCTTGATTTCCCGGGATAGATAGTAAAAAACAAATCCCAGATAATCGATTTCCCGGTTAATCCAAAAATACAAAAGTCCCCTATGTTCCAGGACTTCTTACTTCGTCGAGTTTTATGTAACTCAGGAATGACTACTAACATATTGCTACTATATTATTATTGACAAATCTGAATTCTGCACAATACCTGTTAATGTTTGGCCATTTTGATACATCTTTATTATAATGATTCCTTAGATATTTAACAGATGCACCATTTTCAAACTTTTGAATAATTTCAAGTTTTTGTTTAACTGAAAATGTAACTCTTTTGCGTTTACCATTCATTTTCATGATTCCTAAACAAAAAAAATAAATAAATACTATAAAAAAAATTCCGACATACCTGACATAAATAACGAAACAAAATTTGCCCTTTTGTGCTGCAACGGAACACAACAATCGACGCGACACACTAAAACAAACTAAACATTTGGTCGGTCTCTCTCTTTTTTTTTTTTTTTTTTTTTGAGCAGCGGGGATTGCAAGATAATAGGTACACTAATCTCCCAATGACGACTTATAATGCCGCTTGTCGCTTATTTACGACTTGCAAAATATCTGTTTATACCTATTCTAGTTATTACATGAATTTTTTGATTTCTAGTTGATTTTTTTTTTTTTTTTTTTTTTTTTTTTTGTTCTTTAATTTGGAGTCTTGAAGTGTCCCGGTTAATTGAGAGTCTGCTGCACTTGGATTTCAGGAAAGCTTTTGATACTGATACACATAAAAGACTGCTGTACAAATTAATGCAGTGTGGCATTAAGGGTAAAGTTATTGGTATGGATAAAGGGATGGTTGGGTGGGAGAAGACAGAGTGGTTATCAATGGACAGTGTTCTTCTTGGACTGATGTTATCAGTGGAGTTCCCAGGTTTCGACGTTGGGCTCCTTGTTGTTTTCTATGTTTATTAATGATACTGATGAAGGCATATCTGGGTTAATGTCAAAGTCTGCAGATGATACAAAGATTGGCAGAGTGGTTAATGACAGTAATGATGGTATGCTACTGCAACAGGATTTAGAAAAGTAGATATGCTGAGAAACGGCAATTGAAGTTTAAAATTGACAAATGCAAAATATTGCATACAGGTATCAGTAATTCTGGAGTAGTAGTAATAATAATAATAATGGCAAATGATGCAAGAAAGCAAGCTTATATAGCATCAGCCTGGAAAAAAAAAACACGGTTCACCCATCCATACCATGCAAGAATTTGTGTCGTTCTTCCTTTATCAATTAATATTTATCAATCTACCCACTTCCATAACAGACAGAAGCCTGTTTCAATAATTAACCATCTGCTGGTTGAAAACAAACTTCCACCCATCTATCCTGAAAACATCCTTCAACTTAATTTATCCCCAATCATGTGTGTTGGGTCCTTGAGGTTGTCACAGACATTCTCTCAGATATGCCAGAAAAGCTGTTCTTGCTACCTGGGAGTCTAAAACGCTGATGGAACTGATATTCGGGTGACACTCAAGTCAAGTGGACCCAATTTCGGCGAAGTCCGGACGGTCTATGACAGCCAAATCCTCTGCTTGCACCTTCACGATGCTGGGACTGTTAGTAATCCTGGGTATAACCTTCATACACAAGTACATGGTGGGTGACCACCCAGGTGTGAACCAACGTAAGCAGGGGTCGAGGTGTGGCGCCCACACCACATGGAGGAACGCCGCCCCTCTATGTTACCAGGCAGTACTAGGTGGTAGATGACTCTCATCAACCAGTGAAATACCACCACTTTGCTTATTGGAGGCTTGAAGTGGTGGAACCCATGTTTAGTCTCTAGAGCTAAGTTCCGGCCAACCCTTCCCTATCTCTTCCATCATGCAGTATGATTGATGATTTTTGAGGTTATGATGAAAGTCGTGGCGAGATCCAATATTCCTTACATTTCGAGGGTACAGCTCTAAAACGGTGCTCGCAGGTCGGCCGCTAGATAGTACACCGGACCAAACCTATTGGTAACTCTCTAGGAGGCTTCCGGATCAGCTAGTGTATAATCTTGCTACCTATACTCTGCCAGATAGTGACTGGAGGGAGTCCGAGTAGTGTGTATGCAGGGAGCATTGTCGAGGCCACGTTATGTCAAGGATCTGGGTATATTCTTACCACATGTACACCATATCCAAAAATTTCATTACTTCATACAGCATGTCCCACCCACTTTTTCTTACTATTGAATACACCATGAATTGTCAAAATAATAGAGCAAGCTTATCTGCGAAAAGATCTAAACCTCCCAAGGACTTCCTAATTCATTTCACAAATATATGTGGTCTCAATTCCAATCTCAACGATGTCCATTTCCACTTGCAGTCTCCAAACCCCATGTACTTTTTCTGACTGAATCTCAGTTATCAGTTGATTCAACTACTGCTCATCTCAGATGTCCAAATTATTTGCTGTATGATTCCTTTCGTCTCAAAGGTGGTACTTGTGCATATGTCCGTTCTGATATTCCCTGTCAGAGACTTGGCAATTTGGAATCTCCTCTCTTTGATCTTCTCTGGCTTAAAATCTCTCTACCTCATTGTGTAAAATTCATCTGTTGTCTCTACCGATCTCCCAACTCCACTAATCACTTGGAGCTCTTTGACTTCCTCTCTTTGCAACTTGACTTTCTCCAGTCCAACTTTCCTAACAGTGAGGTAATTTTCCTTGGTGATTTTAACATTCACAACTCCAGCTGGCTTCCGTTTTCTAGTCACACCGACCCAGCAGGTCGAGATGCTGAGGCTTTTGCAATTACTAATGACCTAGCACAGATTGTTCATTTACCTACAAGAATACCGGACAATCCTAATCATACAGCCAATACGCTTGATCTTTTTCTCACAAACAACCCTTCTAAGTACACAGTCGAAGTGAGAGGTCCTTTAGGTACTTCAGATCACAACTTGGTGATTGTCTCTTCTCCAATGGAACCTTTATCTCATGGCTATTCCCAACCTCGTATTGTTTGGCATTACAAGAATGCAAAATGGGATGACCTGCGAGACTTCTTTTCTTCTTTTCCTTGGTCTGATTACTGTTTCAAAACTTCTGATGTCAACGTTTTCTCAGATCGTGTCAGTGAAATTATTCTTGCAGGAATCGAATCCTTTATCCCACACTCCACTTTAAAATCTCGTCCTTTATCTAAACCTTGGTTTTCCAATAAATGTGCTAAGGCTGTCCAAGAGAAGAATGTTGCATATCATAATTGGCTTGTTTCTAATTCTTCACTTTCATTTTCTGCCTACACCAAAGCTCGCAACAATTGTAAAGCAGTTATTAATCAGTCCAAACTAGAGTTTGAACAGGCTAAGAGTAGAAAACTTGCTTCTTGCCCTAATGGTAGCCGAGCATTCTGGTCCCTTGCCAAAGCTATTGGCCGCAACTTTTGCCCATCTCTGCTCCCACCTCTGTCCAAACCAGATGGTTCTGTTGTCACTTCAGCCAAGGATAAAGCTGACCTGCTAGCATCCCATTTTTCTTCCAGCTCATGTATTAATGATCTTGGTAAAACACCTCCCACCATTCCTAACACGCTCCATTCAATGCCTCCTGTGGTCTTCCGTCAAAACGATATCAGGATTTTGACGAATCTTGATGCTAAGAAAGCTCCAAGTCCCGATGGTATTTCTCCACTTGTTCTCAAAACCTGTGCTCCTGAACTTACTCCTATTCTTTGCCGCCTTTTTTCACTTTCTTATTCCAAAGGTGTTTTTCCTTCTGTTTGGAAATTTGCTCATATCCAGCCAGTTCCTAAAAAGGGTGACAAATCCCTCCCATCCAATTATCGTCCCATTGCAATTACTTCTACTCTTTCTAAAGTAATGGAGAAATCAATTAACCGCCAACTCTTAAACTACTTAGAAACCTTCCGTCTGATCAACGATCACCAGTATGGATTCCGTCAGTGTCGATCCACTGGTGATATTCTGGCTTATGTTACCCATTTATGGACTAATTCAATGGAAAGGTTCGGTGAAACACAAGTAGTTGCTCTTGACATCTCAAAGGCTTTTGATAGTGTTTGGCATAAAGGTCTTCTAAACAAGCTTCCATCTTATGGTTTGCCAACTGTTTTTAGTAATTGGTTATCCAGTTTTCTCTCTGATCGCTCACTGAGGGTGATGGTAGATGGCTCTCTGTCTTCTAACTTCTCCACTAATGCCGGTGTCCCCCAAGGTTCAGTTCTTTCCCCCACTCTTTTCCTCTTGTATCTCAATGACCGTCTTCCATTGACTGGAAATCCTATCCATAGTTTTGCCGATGATAGCACATTGCATTCAACTTTCCATTTTGAGAAACCTTGTCCAGCTCAATCAGCTTCAAGTTCTTGAAAATCTGCTGCCAATTCCTTAAATGCCGATCTTCAGGTAATTCTCCAGTGGGGCAAAGACAACTTAGTTGATTTCAACAGTTTTAAAACTCAATCTTGTCTTATATCTCGCAAAAAGGATTCTTCTGCTCCTATGCTTATTTTTAGTGACACTCCGATTTCTAGGCAAAATGATATATCTCTTTTGGGGATTACCCTGACTTCTAATCTCTCTTGGCACAAGCACATTACAAATATTGCTTCCTCTGCATCTAAAAAACTTGGTTTTCTCTTTCGCTCTCGGCGTTACTTTTCTTTCAAACAGCTGCTCACTCTGTATAAATCACAAATCCGCCCTGCCATGGAATATTGTTCCCACATCTGGGGTGGTGCCCCCAAAACCTCTCTCAGGCTTCTTGATTCCATTCAGAAGAGGGCAGTTAGGTTAATTAATGATTCATCTCTAACAGAGTCTCTCCACTCGCTTTCTCATAGACGCATTGTTTCTGCTGCATGCCTCTTCTACAGATACTTCCATGGGCACTGTTCTTCTGAATTGGGTTCTATAATTCCCGCTCTCTCTTTCAAAACAGTCCGAACACGTGCAGCCACCAGCCAACATCCATTTACTGTCCAACTACAAACCCACAGAACCAACTTTTCATCTTCCTCATTTATCCATTCAACTGCCATTTTCTGGAACAACCTTCCTTCATACGTATTTCCTGAAAATTACAATCTACAGAAGTTCAAGTCCAATATCAACAAATATCTTCTTTCGTCTTCTGAACCTCCAATCCAAGCACGGTACTAAGTACTATAGGTTCTAATACCTCTCGTGTTTGGGGTTCTCATAAAAAAAAAAAAAAAGTCTCAGTAAGTCGAAGAATACCACTACTGTTCCATTCAAGGAATATTAATAATATTCAAACATTTCTTCTAATAATATTTTCACCTCAAAAATGGTTTTTGAGGCATTTCTTAGATCCTATGTTACCGCCTGAAGATTAAGAGTGGTGCCAGATCTCACCACAAGTTACACTGATATGCCTATTGGATATCAAAGGCACTGAGGATATTGATTGGTGGGGGCAGTTATGTGGAAAATATTCTGGAGAACTGTCAGAAGACAACTGATTGACAACTTTTTTATTAAATGAAAAGCCCAAACACAAGATGTATTAGAACCTATAGTACTTAGTACCATGCATGGGTTGGAGGTTGAGAAGATAAAAGAAGGTATTTGTTGACTTAGATTGTTTTTGCCACTTCACAAATCTTTTTTGTGACATGAACTTCTTAGATTGTAATTATCAGGAAATACGTATGGGGAAGGATGTTCCTGAAAATGGAAGTTGAAGGAATAAATAAGGAAGAAAAGCTGGTTCTGTAAGTTGGAAGTTAGACAGTAAGAGGATGTTAAGTGGTAATGGCACGTGTTCGGGCTGTTTTGAAAGAGAGAAACTGATCTTCAGAATTGGCTTCTAATTATAAAGATCAGTGCCAGTGGAAATATCTATAGAAAAGGTATGCAGCAGAAACAGAACGTTTATGAGATTTGTTATTTGGTTTTTTTTTTTTTTTTTTAGGAGCATTAGCAACTAAGGCCATATTGCTCCTAGAATATGTGGTGGTCATTCCCTGACCTTTCCGCATCCTCCGTATTTGGTGGTGACGGGCTCGAACCCCGGTCTAATCAAGAAGCGTGTGTTACACACTGCTGCTCCTTCCCACCTGGCTACAAAGGCGCCCACGTTTATGAGACAGAGAATGGTTAGACTCTGTTAGAGATGAGACATTAATTAATGTAATTGCCCTTTTCTGGATGGAATCTAGAAGTCTGAGAGAAGTTTTAGAGGCGTCGCCCAGATGTGGGAACAATATTCCATAATAGGGCGGAATTGTGATTTTTACAGAGTGAACAGCTGCTTGGAAGAAAAGTAATGCTAAGAGTGAAATGAAAACCCAGTTTTTTAGATGTAGAGGAAGCAATATTTTTAATAAGCTTATAACAAGAGAGATTAGAAGTCAGGGTAATTCCCAAAAGAGAAACATCATCTTGCCTAGAAATCGGAGTGTCATCAAAGATAAGCACAGGAGCAGAAGAATCCTTTTTGTGAGATATATGACAGGACTGAGTTTTAGAGGGATTGAAATCAACTAAGTTATCTTTGCCCCATGAAGAATTACCTGAAGATCAGCATTTAAGGACGTGGTCGTGGATATTCGAGAAGAAGCTGTTTGAGCAGGGCAAGGTTTCTCAAACTGGAAGGTGGATATGATTTCCAAGTAGATATGAAAACTACGGATATGATTTCCAGTTGATGTAATAAGGTCATTAATGTACAAGAGGAAAAGAGTGGGAGAAAGAACTGAACCTTGGGGAACACTAGCATTAGTGGAGAAGATAGAAGACTGAGAGCCATCTACCATCACCCACAGTGAGTGGTCAAAGAGAAAAATGGATACCCAATTACAAAAAACAGTTGGAAAACCATATGATGGAAGCTTATTTAGAAGACCTTTATGCCAAACATGAACAAAAAAACAGTTGGAAAACCATATGATGGAAGCTTATTTAGAAGACCTTTATGCCAAACACGATCGAAATACTTTGAAATGTCAAGGGCACCTGCTTGAGTTTCACCAAACGTTTTTAATGAATTTGTCTATAGATGGGTAACATAAGCCAGAATATCACCAGTTGATCGACAATCACAGAATCCATAATGGCAATCATTGATCAGATGGAGGTTTTCTAGACAGTTTAAGAGATGGCAGTTAATTGATTTTCCATTACTTTAGAAAGAGTAGAAGTAATTGCAATGGGGTGATAATTGGATGGGAGTGGGAGGGAACTGTCACCCTTTTTTTTAGGAACTGGCTGGATATGAGCAAATTTCCAAACAAAAGGAAAAACACCTTAGGAATAAGAAAGTGAAAAAAGGCAAAACAGAACAGAAGTAAGTTCAGGAGCACAGTTTTTGAGAACAAGTTGAGAAATAACCTCAGGACTTGCAGTTTTCTTATCATCAAGATTGTTCAAAATCCTTTTGACGGAAGACCATAGCACAATTGAATGGAGCGTACTGGGAATAATGGGAAGGTTTTTTTTACCAAGATCATTAATACACGAGTCGGAAGAAAAATAGGATGCTAGCAGGTCAGCTTTATCCTTGGCTGAAGGACAATAGAACCATCTGGTTTTGACAGAGGTGGGAACACAGATGGCCAAAGTTGCAGCCAATAGCTTTGGTAAGGGGGCAGAATGCATGACTACCATTTGGACAAGAAGTAAATTTTCTACTCTTAGCATGTTCAAAATCTAGTTTGGACTGATTAATTACTTCTTTACAACTGTTGTGAGCTTTGGTGTAGGCAAGAAATAAAACTAAAGATTTCGAAACAAGTCAATTACGATATACAGCATTCTTCTTTTGAACAGCCTTAGCACATTAACTGGAAAACCAAGGTTTCAATAGAGGACAATATTTTAAGGTGGAGTGTGGAGTAAAGGATTCTATCCCTACAAGAATAATTTCATTGACACGATCTGAGCAAATGTTGCTATCAGAAGTTTTGAAACAGTAATCCGAACAAGGAAAAGAAATCTCACAGATTATCCCATTCTCCAATGGAGCTTTTCTGCCATGAGAGAAAAGCTCCATTGGAGAAGAGGCCATCACCAAGTTGTGATCTGAGTTGCCTAGAGAACCACTCACCTCGACCATGTACTGAGAAGGGTTGTTTGTGAGAAAAAGATCAAGCATGTTGGCTGGTGGTTAGGATTGTCTGGTATTCTCGTAGGTAAATGAAAAATCTGTGTGAGGTCATTAGTAACTGCAAAAGCCTCAGCATCTCGACTGCTGTTTCCGTGTGACTAGAAAATGGAAGCCAGCTGGAGTTGTGAACATTAAAATCACCAAGGAAAATTACTTCACTGTTAGGAAAGTTATACTGGAGGAAGTCAAGTTTCAAAGAGAGGAAGTCTAAGAGTTCTAAATGATTAGTGGAGTTGGAAGAACAATAGTGGCAACAGACAAATTTGACAGAATGTCGTAGAGAGAGATTTTAAGCCAGAGAAGGTTGAATAGGGTTTGGCAGACTAAGTGGAAATGGACATCATTGAGATTAGAACTGAGACCACATATATATATGTGAAATGAATGAGGAAGGGCTTGGGAGGTTTAGATCTTTTCACAGATAAGTTTGCTCATTAGTTTGACAATTTGTGGTGTATTCAGTAGTCATAAAAAGTTGAGGGGGGGGCATGCTGTATGAAGTAATGAAATTTTTGGATATGGCACACATTTAATTATTTTTCCCAAAAAAAATTAAGGGGCCCAAAAATAAAACCTTGCACAGGGCACATGAAAAGCTAGTTACAATGCTGGGTGTTTCGATGGGTATTAAAAAAATTTTAAGGTCAGGTATGTACATGTAGGATTTAGGGCTAAGAAGCCTCAGATTGCGGGAAGAGTTTACTGTCATAAGTTAGTGCATCATCATTTCTCCAACTCATGAAGGAATTCACAATATGAGATGTTATGTAATGATGCCACTGTACAACTTCATTTAGTTTATGAGTATAGAAATTATGATAATGCACGAACTTATATGACAGTCATGTATGTAATAAATACACTAACCACATTAAGGTTATTAAAATGTTATTTAATAAGGTCTGTTATAAAGTTTGATTTGTGTCAGCAATAGCACTAAATTGTCAGTAATGATCAGCAGACACCGTTGAGAGATGAACATCGTACAAAGAAAATATCAAGCTATCAACCTATTATATGGAATTTATGAGAAAGTTTGTGATAGTTTCCTCTTTCTTTATAGCTTTTCTACCTCTGTTTTCATCTCATCTTAAGTATGTCTAAATGTGTTCACAATTTGAAAGAATTTCAATGAATCAACCACCAAGGTTTCTGGAAAATAAAATTCTTGCTTAATAACAAGAGTTAGATTTATGAAGGATGTAGAGCATTTTGGATCATTATGATCATGCAGCTTGAGTTTACCATAGCTGCACAATCATATTTATCATTCATACCACGTCATGGAAGCGAATCACTGTAATTCAACTTGCAGTCTTAGGCTTGCATAGGTATACTTTACTCTATATAAAAGGACAAGCTTTACTCTACACAGAATTTGTTCCTTCTTTTTAGATAACAATTCGACAACTCTATATTATGTGCTACCACCTCAGAAAACTTTCCTATAGTCAATTTACAGTTATTGCTAATCAGATAGGAGGTTACACAAGACAGTGTAAGAGTTGGTTGATGGAGATCTCCATTACTTTAGGAAAGGTAAGTACACACACTAGAACAATAACTGAAATTAAAAGATTTGTCATTCCTTTTTAAGGAATGGGCTGAATATGAGCAAATTCATAAGCAAAAAGAAAATCTCCAATGGAATAAGATGTCAAAAGTCTACACAAAAGAGGAATTAACTCCAGAGCAAATTTTTAAAAATGGAAGAAATGCAACCAGGATCAAGATTTCTTGGCATCAACGATTCTAATCTCTTTCTGTCAGAAAAGGTCAGGCAGGATATGGTTTATAGAGATCATCAATGTAAGAGTTAGAGAGAAAATAAGATGCTAATTAAGCCAGCTTTATCTTTAATCTTTAGATGAAGATAAAGTAAAATACGTGGAAGTATAGATGGAGAGAAGGCATGGACAGTGACTTTCAGCAAGAGACCAGAAAGCTAGACTACTATTTGGACAAGAGAAAAATTTCCTGATCATAGAGTTTTCAAAATCAAGTGTGGATTTATTTATAACTTGTTTACAACTGTGAATAGCTTTGGTGTCTACCTAGACAACCACACTAGAAATCTGGATGAAAACCAAATGTGATATGCTTCCTTCTTATCTTGAATAGCTTTAGCAAATTTATTAGAAAACCATTGTGTGGATAAAGGATGAAATGGAAAATGAATGTTTTCATCCATACTTCAATAATTTCAGTGACATGATCTCAACAACATGAAAAAAAAAAAAAAAAAAAAACTGTTATTATGCCAAACAACACAAGGATAACAAGAATGGTCACAAGATGCTAAAGAAGAAACCAAATTGTGATCTGAGGTACCTAAAGAAACTAACAATATATGCGTACCTTGAAGGACTATGAGAAAAAAAATCAAGTTTGTGTCAGGTGTGTGTGTAGTTTTAGAAGTACATGGTATTCTAGAGAGGAAAATTAACAACACAGAAAAACCCATCTGTGGGGAAAATCACACATTATACACTCTTCAATAATGCATGACACCAGACTTGAATCAAATAAAATATCCTGTATTAAGATACTATTTTCAATAAATATTTGTAAAAGAATAGGAGAAGTTTGCCTCGGTATGATGCGTGGAGCACTTCCGTGTGGTGCTCTCCGGAGGTTGAAACGAAAACAATTGAAGGAAGAAGTCAAGGGTCTCGCATTGCAGTGGGAAGTAGCTGGCAATAATTAAAAATCAAGTGGAAAATTAATTTAGCGAGAAAAAAAAAAAAAAGATTTTTCGTTGAATTCATTTTTTGCATGATTTTTAATTGTGTTCATTTGATTTTTAATTGTTGTTAATTGTCTCTTGCTGTGATGTGGGATTCTGGATTTTGGATTTTTTTTTGGTTGTTTTCATTTTGATTTCTGGAGAGTGTCGTGTGGAGGTGTTCTGCGTGTCGTACTGAGGTGGACTTCTCTTGTTCTTTTACAAATATTGATATCGACGTAGAACGTATTGAGCATTATAGCTCTGGTTCATACTATCAAATTTATTTTCAATAAAATGCATATTAGCTAAAAATTAAAACTCAGTACAGTGTGCACCACTTAGTGGTATCATGGATGATGTAGTCCAGATCAAACATACGAATACATAGAAAAAGTGCCATTTATTGTAATCAGTGCTTTGGTTTATGTTATCACTTTTTTTGCTTTATCGTTTTTTACACATGTGCAGTGGAAGTGATTACATAACATCCCAATTTGATTTTGAACCCAAGATGTGTGGCTAGATACTGATTTTGCTTCCTATACTTTGTATGTTGTAGGTGTCGTTCCTCTGTGGAAGAAAGCATTGTTTCTGTACACCTACCAATCAAACTGTTTTATAATAAAGCATTAATCCTTTTATAATTCTTTTGCACAGTCCTTCCTTTTCCCTAAAGCTTTATGCAGAATTTAACAAATAGTCTACTTATTCGTATCCAACTCATTAGGCCATCATTCTTGCCACAATTTCCAAAAACTTTTGCAACTCTGTCTCCATTTCAAGAGGTTGATGGATGTCCACTTCTTGGATCATCATGAACATCCTCACATCCATCTTTGAACTGATTCTACCATTCAAACACATTATTTCATCACTATAAATGTTTCATCACTATAAATAGTTTTTAACATTTAATACATTTCTGTTGCAGATTTTCGCAGTTTAAAGCAAAATTTGAAATTCATTTGTTGCACCACTGCAAAATCATGACACGAAAAGTTATTACTAACGAAAGTGGTTTTTACTTGCAACCTGCAAGCCCACTGGGCAAACTCTGACCACCATCTGTTGGAGAAGTCTGATAAAATACATTTCATTTTCAAACTGAACTGTAACAGCAAAAGTCTGGGAACTATACTGCCAAATCTCATATATACAGGGTGTTTCAGTTAAACGTTTCAGAACTTCTAAGAGGGGTAGGGTACATCCTGACAACTCGAAATCATATAGCAATGTGGGGTCGAAAATGCTTTCCTGAAGCGGTGTTGTACACAGAAGCACCATAAAGAAAAGAGACCGTAAGTGAGAAATCGTTTTAATAATACATGAAAAGAAGCAAAAGGTACATGGATTAAAGTAAGTGTTCGAAGTTTCTTCCACGGGCTACAATGCACGCCTCACATCTCCGACGCATGGACATCCGAACATTCTGGAATACTCCAGGCGAATTTCGAATTTCTTGAACAAGAACGCCAAGTTAGTAGGATGGATGAATACACAAACGCAGAGTTAGCCGATATGCATTTGGCGTACGGAGCTGCAAATTGTAGTGGGCCAGCCGCACAGCGTTTGTACGCGGAACGATATCCGACGAGGCGTATTTCCAATCATAATTTCTTTGCAAGACTGCACCAGAGGTTAGCTGAGAGAGGTTCATTTGAAAGAGCTGACAGGGACAGGGTAAGAACAGCACGGACTCCAGCCGCCGAACAGAATGTGCTGCAGCATGTACAGGGGAATCCAAGAACGAGTACACGAAGTCTAGCAAACGCAGTCGGGGTTTCCCATTGCAGCGTCTGGAGGATTCTCCGAGAACAAGACATGCATCCGTTTCACGTGCAGCGTGTCCAGACACAGCAACCGGAGGATTATGCACCTCGTATTGCTTTCGCACAGTGGTACCTTGGAAAATGTGCTACAAATTCCCTTTTTTCCTGCTGAAGTGTTGTTTTCCGATGAGGCATCCTTCACAAGGGAAGGAATTTTCAACACGCTTAACGACCATATCTGGGCGGTCGAGAACCCACATGCAATACGACGTCGTGCAGCATAGATTCGATTTTCGGTCAATGTATGGGCCGGTATTATGGGAGATCACCTCATCGGACCTTACCTGTTACCGTGTCGTCTAACCGGACCTATCTACTTGATCTTTCTGCAGCAAGTATTGCCACAACTTTTGAGAGATGAACAGATTTCTGCATCAACGCAACAGACAATGTGGTTCCAACACAATGGAGCCCCTGCCCATTATAGCGGAGATGTTCGTAACTACCTGGATGTCACATTTGGTCAACAGTGGATCGGACGTGGTGGTCCCGTGCGTTGGCCTGCTCGGTCACCCGACCTATCATGTCTTGATTTTTATTTCTGGGGTCATATGAAATCGCTAGTTTATGACACCCCTGTTGACAATGCTGAGGAGCTGGTTGCAAGAATCGCAGTAGCTGCCGAAGAAATTCGAAATTCGCCTGGAGTATTCCAGAATGTTCGGATGTCCATGCGTCGGAGATGTGAGGCGTGCATTGTAGCCCGTGGAAGAAACTTCGAACACTTACTTTAATCCATGTACCTTTTGCTTCTTTTCATGTATTATTAAAACGATTTCTCACTTACGGTCTCTTTTCTTTATGGTGCTTCTGTGTACAACACCGCTTCAGGAAAGCATTTCCGACCCCACATTGCTATATGATTTCGAGTTGTCAGGATGTACCCTACCCCTCTTAGAAGTTCTGAAATGTTTAACTGAAACACCCTGTATATATATATATATATATATATATATATATTACACGGACTTATTTGGTGACTTTTCCAAATTTCTAGGTGGTAGATGACTCTCATCAACTGGTGCAATACCACCACTTTGCTTATTGGAGGCTTGAAGTGGTGGAACCCATGTTTAGTCTCCAGAGCTAAGTTCCGGTCAACCCTTCCCCATCTCTTCCATCATGCAGTATGATTGATGACATTTGAGGTTATGATGTACATCGTGGCGAGATCCAATCTTCCTTACATTTCGAGAGTACAGCTCTAAAAACGGTGTTCGCAGGACGGCCGCTAGTTAGTACACCGTACCGAACCTATTGGTAACTCTCTAGGAGGCTTCTGGATCAGCTAGTGTATAATCTTGCTACCTCTACTCTGCCAGAAAATGATTGGAAGGAGTCCGAGTAGTGTGTATGCGGGAGGCATTGAGGAGGACACGTTATGTCAAGGATCTCAGTATATTCTTACCATGTTTACGCCATATCCAAAAATTTCATTACTTCATACAGCATGCCCCACCCACTTTTTCTTATTATTGAATACACCATGAATTATCAAACTAATAGTAAGCTTATCTGCAAAAAGATCTAAACCTCCCAAACACTTCCTAGTTCATTTCACAAATATACGTGGTCTCAATTCTAATCTCAATGCTGTCCATTTCCACTTGCAGTCTGCCAAACCCGATGTACTTTTTCTGACAGAATCTCAGTTATCGGTTGATTCAACTACTGCTCATCTCAGTTGCCCAAATTATTCGCTGTATGATTCCTTTTGCCTCAAAGGTGGTACTTGTGCATATGTCCGTCCCGATATTTCGTCAGAGACTTGGTAATTTGGAATCTCCTCTTTTCGATCTTCTCTGGCTTAAAATCTCTCTACCCCATTGGGTCAAATTCATCTGTTGTCTCTATCGTTCTCCCAACTCCACTAATCACTTGGAGCTCTTTGACTTCCTCTCTTTGCAAATTCACTTTCTCCAGTCCAACAGTGAGGTAATTTTCCTTGGTGATTTTAAAGTTCACAACTCCAGCTGGTTTCCATTTTCTAATCACACCGACCGACTCAGCTGGTCGAGATGCTGAGGCTTTTGCAATTACTAATGACCTTGCACAGATTGTTCATTTACCTACAAGAATACCAGACAATCCTAACCATACAGCCAACAAGCTTGATCTTTTTCTCACAAACAACCCGTCTAAGTACACGGTCGAAATGAGAGGTCCTTTAGGCACCTCAGATCACAACTTGATGATTGTCTCTTCTCCAATGGAGCCTTGATTTCATAGCTGCTCCCAACCTCATATTGTTTGGCATAACAAGAATGCAAAATGGGATGACCTGCGAGATTTCTTTTCTTCTTTTCCTTCATCAGATTACTGTTACAAAACTTCTGATGTCAACTTTTGCTTACATCGTGTCAGTGAAATTATTCTTGCAGGAATGGAATTCTTTATCCCACACTCCACTTTAAAATATCATCCTTTATCTAAACCTTGGTTTTCCAATAAATGTGCTAAGGCTGTTCAAGAGAAGAAAGTTGCACATCGTAATTGGCTTGTTTCTAATTCTTCAGTTTCATTTTGTGCCTACACCAAAGCTCGCAATTGTAAAGCAGTTATTAATCAGTCCAAACTAGAGTTTGAACAGGCTAAGAGTAGAAAACTTGCTTCTTGCCCTAATGGTAGCTGAGCATTCTGGTCTCTTGCCAAAGCTATTGGCCACAACTTTTGCCCATATCTGCTCCCACCTGTCAAAACCAGATGGTTCTGTTGTCACTTCAGCCAAGGATAAAGCTGACCTGGTAGCATCCCATTTTTCTTCCAACTCATGTATTAATGATCTTGGTAAAACACCTCCTTTTATTCCCAACACAGTCCATTCAATGCCTCCTGTGGTCTTCTGTCAAATCTTGATGCTAAGAAAGCTCCAGGTCCTGATGGTATTTTTCCACCTGTTCTCAAAACCTGTGCTCCTGAACTTACTCCTGTTCTTTGCTGCCTTTTTTCACTTCTTATTCCAAAGGAATTTTTCTTCTACTTGGAAATTTGCTCATATCCAGCCAATTCCTAAAAAGGGTGACAAACCCCTCCCATCCAATTATCGTCCCTTTGCAATTACTTCTACTCTTTCTAAAGTAATAGATTGTTTTGTTGTTTGGTTTTAGGAGCATTAGCAACTAAGGCTATATTGCTCCGGAGATATGCGGTGGTCATTCCCTGACCTTTCCGCATCCTCCGTATTTGGTGGGCACGGGCTCGAACCCCGGTCTAATCAAGAAGCGTGTGCTACGCACTGCTGCTCCTTCCCACCTGGCTACGGAGGCGCCTAAAGTAATAGAGAAATCAATTAACCGCCAACTCTTCAACTACCTAGAAACCTTCCATCTGATCAATGATCACCAGTGTGGATTCTGTCAGTGTCGATTCACTGGTGATATTCTGGCTTATGTTACCCATTTATGGACTAATTCAATGGAAAGGTTTGGTGAAACACACACACACAGTTGCTCTTGACCTTTTAAAGGCTTTAGATCGTGTTTGGGATAAGGTCTTCTAAACAAGCTTTTAACTTATGGTTTGCCAACTGTCTTTTAACTTCTCCACTAATGTCGGTACCCCCAAGGTTCAGTTCTTTCTCCCACTCTTTTCCTCTTGTATATTAATGACCTTCTTCCATTAACTGGACATCCTATCCATAGTTTTGCCGATGATAACACATTGCATTCCACTTTCTATTTGGAGAAACCTTGCCCTGCTCAATCAGCTTCAACTTCTCGAAAATCTACTACCAATTTCTTAAATGCCGATCTCCAGGTAATTCTCCAGTGGGGCAAAAACAACTTAGTTGATTTCAATCATTCTAAAACTCAGTCTTGTCTTATATCTCGCAAAAAGGATCCTTCTGCTCTTATGCTTATCTTTGGTGACACTCCAATTTCTAAGCAAAATGATATATCTCTTTTGGGAATTACCCTGAGTTCTAATCTCTCTTGGCACAAGCACATTACAAATATTGCTTCTTCTGCATCTAAAAAACTTGGTTTTCTCTTTCGCTCTTGGCGTTACTTTTCTTTCAAACAGCTGTTCACTCTGTACAAATCACAAATCCGCTCACCATGGAATATTTGGTGGTGCCCCCAAAACCTCTCTTAGGCTTCTTGATTCTGTTCAGAAGAGGGCAGTTGGGTTAATTAATGATTCGTCCTTAACAGAGTCTCTCCACTCGCTGTCTCATGGACGTACTGTTTCTGCTGCATGCCTCTTCTACAGACTTCCATGGGCACTGTTCTTCAGAATTGGATTCTATAATTCCCGCTCTGTCTTTCAAAACAGTCCGAACATGTGCCACCATCAGCCAACATCCATTTACTGCCCAACTTCAAACTCACAGAACCAACTTTTCATCTTCCTCGTTTATTCATTCAACTGCCATTTTCAGGAACAACCTTCCTTCATATGTATTTCCTGAAAATTACAGTCTACAGAAGTTCAAGACCAATGTCAACAAATATTTTCTTTCATCTTCTCAACCTCCAACCCAAGCACAGTACTAAGTACTATAGGTTCTAATACCTCTCGTGTTTACAGTTTATATATATTTAAAAAAAAAAAAAAAAAAAACACATAAGAATATTCCCATCTACTTGATATTACGTAGATTTGACAATGCCCACCACATACACACTATCTGGACTGCCACCACTCACTATTTGCCAGAGTAGAAGCAGTGAGATTTTACACTATCTGATCTGGAAGCCTCCTAGTGATTTACCAATAAGTTCAGTCCAGCGTACTAACTAGTGGCCGTACTACAAAAACTGTTTTAGAGCTGAACCGTCGAAATGTAAGGAAGATTGGATCTTGCCATGATGTCCAACATAACCTTAAATGTTCCCCATCTCTTCCATCATACTGCATGATGGAAGAGATGGGGAACATTTACTGGAACTTTGCTCTGGAGACTAAACATGGGTTCCACTACTTCAAGCCTCCAATAAGCAAAGTGGTGGTATTGCACTGGTTGATGGGTAATCTACCAACTATTATTGCCTGGTAACATAGAGGGGTGGCATTCTGTGTGTTAATGGGTGCCACACCTCGACCCCTGCTTATTATTATTGTTATTAGCTATATGGTGCAAGAAAGCCTGATTTTTTTTTTTTTTTTTTTTTTGCTGGTGCAGCAAAAAAAAAAAAAAAAAAAATTCTGAAATACCCAGAGAGAAGAGAGAGAGAGAGTCAGGAGCAGAAAGGAATCACCAAGAAAGAAAGAGAAGAATGATGATATCCAGCTCAGGACCCTGGGTGTGCCAAGCCCATACTCACCAGATGTGGATTCCTGGGGTTGCTTATGTTGTTTCGCACCCTGGGTGGCCACTCACAGTATGCTAGTTTGCCATAATTCAGGATTTGCACATGGGGGTTATACCCAGGGTTACTAACAGTCCCACCATTGTGAAGATGCAAGCAGAGGATTTGGCTGTCACAAACCTACCGGACTTCACTGAAATTATGTCCACTTGATTAACTATCGGCGCCTCCATAGCCAGGTGGGAAGGAGCAGCAGTGCGTAGCACACGCTTCTTGATTAGACCTGGGTTCGAGCCTATCACCACCAAATACGGGGGATGAGGAAAAGTCAGGGAATGATCACCGCATATTCCGGAGCAATATGGCCTTAGTTGCTAATGCTCCTAACAACAATAATTTAACTATCACCTGAATATCAGTTCCATCAGCGTTTTAGACTCTCAAGTAGCAAGTACAGCTTGGCATATCTGAAAGAATGTCTGCAACACCCTTAAGGCCCAACTTAACAGAAGTGACTTGGATGTCTAGAAAGACAATGTCCATCTGGTCCTCAGTATTCAGTGTATATTGTACCCATCTCATGGTCTCAAGAGAATTGTTAATGGTTGTTTTTCCTTGAAATCTGTTGAATTTTTTCCTGTGGTGTTAGAAATTAGCTGTTATTTTTATCACAGGAATAGCAGCTAATTCTGGAATTTCTTTGAAAGGATATATCAGTGAAGCAGTGGACCACAGAGGAAAGTCAGCATTGGAAGCTCTTCTGGTTCTATAATTATATTTGGAAGGTTTTTAAGTGTTTTTTTTTTTTTTTTTTGTGTACATCAATAGAAAGCGGGAGATGATTATTACTTGTGGAGTAAAAGGAATATAGAATGGGAAGATCATCTGGGTCCATAAAATACTTGGAGATACAGGAAGGATTCTTTTTGATACGACATATTCAGGACATGTTAGAACAGACAGTGAGCCTACCTCTTTTCCAAAATATTTTCTGTATCTAGAAAACTGGATTGAGCATGTGAACCTGCTGTTAACCATTAGCTGACGGCTTGGGACCTTGGAACCCTTCTCTCCAGCTTTTAGTATTTCACATTGGATTTCCTTACACCTGCTGCATGTCCACGCTTGATATTTTTCATGACATTTTCTGTGTCAGTAGATATAATGTCCAATGGAGATATAAAGTGCATTCATGTAGTAAAGCCAGTACAATGCACAGGCCATTCCCTCCCCCAGGGAGCTCCCTGTGAATTTCCTTGAATTTTTATATCAAACCAATGAATGAGTGCAGATAAAAGTGCTGAATGCCTATTTCTTGTGCTTTCAGAAGCGCTGCTCTGTTTAACAAGTGCTTTAAATGAGGTTATTTGGTAGACTGCCAAAGGTGGTTTTTCTGGGATATTATACTGCCAGTCATGTTCCCCATAATTACATTCTCAGGAATGCATCATGGCCATTTCCTGGATTACAGTGTTAAAATGATACTTTCATTTGAGACTAGTCCAGAAGAGTGCAACAAAGTTTGTTTTGGTAGTCGAAAAGTGGGTCATAAGTATGGAGGCCCCAAAATTGAATTATGCACATTGAGGATTTTTGTATTCTAGTTCAGGTTCAAATGATAGTGGTGCATGCTTGTAGGTGGTTTGTCTCTTCTTTGTAGATGCATGCAGTGTTCATTCTTCATGGAGATATACAGTTATCTGTGTTTGAAGGTTCAGAAAAAAAAGATGAAATGTTTTTTCCCTTTCAAATGGATTTAGACACACATACAGTGCAGCCTAAGAAAAGCTTGTGATACTGTTCTGCATAAAATACAACTATACAGATTGGAGAAGTGTGGCATTAGGGGTAAGTTACTGCTACAGATAAAGGGATGGTTGAGTGGTGATTATTAATGGGCAATGCTCTTCTTGAAGTAATGTTATTAGTGGAGTCCTTCATAGTTCAGTGCTGGGTTCTTTATTGTTTAAATGTTTATTAACATTATCGATGACGCTAAATCAAAGCTCAGTGCCAAAGTGTGCAGGGATATGAAGGTTGTTAATGGCAGAAATCAGGGTATAATGCTGCAATAAGACCTAGAAAAATTTGATGTGCTGAGGAGTAGCAATTGAATATTAACATTGAAAAATGCAAGGTAATGCATATGGGAAGCAGCAATCCCAGAATAACATACCAAGTAGCCGAGTGGTCAGGGGCGGGAGTGCAGTAGCACATGCTCTTTGAGTAGACTGGGGTTCAAGCCCCTGACTGCTGAATACGGTCGATCTGCCAACCCGCACTGGACCAGCGTGGCAGATTATGGTCCATTTCCCTCAGCATGAATTGTCGAGGAGGCTTCCATCCTGTAGTGGGTTGATAATGGCTGCACTTTACCTTTTTTTTTTTTTTTTTAGGTGGTACTGCACTCAGGGTAAGGGAGAAAGAAAAAGACCTGGGCATGATTGTACAGTCTGACAGCAAGTTTTTTGAACAGCATTGACAGACTGCTGGATAGCTCACAAGGTTCTGTCAGTGAGATACAAGAACTTTGGCAGCAGGGCAGACAAAGAGGTGATTGCCCTGTTATACAAGACAATGGTTAGGCAACATCTTGAGAATCTTCATTTGAGAAAAAATGTGAACCTGTTAGAACACACACACACACAGAGAGAGAGAGAGAGAGAGAGAGAGAGAGAGAGAGAGAGAGAGAGAGAGAGAGAGAGAGAGAGAGAGAGAGGGGAAGAAGAAGCAACAGCAGCAACAACAATATTAGTCAGGGACAAAAAACAATGCCCTTACCAAATAAGACTTCAGTTCTGCAAACTAGGGCAGCTGTGAAGAGACCTGACTGAAGTGTTTAATTCCTTAAGTGGATTGAGTAAATTAAATTTGAATGGCATCCTAACTCTTGCTTGGATGAAACAAAATAAGGAGACAAAATTTAAATTGAAAAAGGATAGTTTATTATAGGATTGATTTAAAGGTAGATGTGTGAAAATTTTCTTTCAGCCAGATAGTGACCATTGCAACAATCAATCACTGTTGTGTTTAGAGGGGATGGACCAATGAGATGGGAAGTTGGTTGTTTTTTTTTTTTTTTTTGCCACTACTAATACTAAATTGAAATAATACTAATTCTCTAATATTCTCTAACAGAGAAATTCACTGAATCAAAGGCAGTTCCTAAATCCAAAATTAAAAAGAAATAAAAAATCAAAAAAAAAAAAAATCTAGCTGTCCATCTCATTATTTATTTATTATTATATATTTTTTTTTCTTTAAAACGTGGAAATATGTCATCATATTATTGTTGCTAGACAATCTGATTACCACAAAAGGGAGAAAGAACTTCTTGAATCCACTGAAGAAGAAGAAAAGGTCTGAAGTGTTTCATTATACTGTAGCCACAAAGTGGGAAACTACCTTTAAACATTTACTGAAAATGGAAGTTACTGAGTTTTAAATATACATACTAAATTTTAGTTTGGACAAAGAAAACAGTTTCAATTTTAGATATGTTTGCATATGCATAAAGTGCCTGTTAGTATCATTACATTTGTCTGCATGTTCATTCACATGTAACAGCTTATCAAGCCATCTCAAATTTCATTTATCTTATCTGAAAATCTTCTTTTTTGTTAAAGCATATCACATAGGTTATCTCTTTACTGTATACTGCAGCTGAAATACTAGTTATTAAGTTTAAACTAGACACCTTAGAGGAGATTTGATTGAGGTGTTTAAGGCTCTGAGAGGCATCAGTAAAATGAATGAGGACGAAATTTTCAAGATTATAAATGATGCTAGAACTAGGGGAAATAAATTCAAGTTAAGGGGGGAAATGTTTAGATTGGACTGCAGGAAGTTTTATTTTAGCCAGCGAGTTATAAATTACTGGAATAAGTTGCCTTCATGGGTGGTAGAGGCCAACAGTTTGGGGGAATTCAAAGGTCATCTGGATAGTACTTTTGGGCATAGGATGATAGGTTTAATTTCCTTTTTTTTTTTTATTAATTATTATTATTTATTTTTTTGTTTTTATCATTGTTTTGTTCGGATTTTTTTTTTTTTTTTTTTAGATGGTGCAGCATAAGCCATAGGCTTTCTTGCACCATGCGGCCATTACTAATACTAATTCTAAAGCTTCCCAGATAAAGCGTTGTCCAGGAAGATGGCAGCAGATCCCACAGACGATTCTGACCTTGAGCCATCAGTGAAAACAGGCAAGAAGTCAAAGTATTCAGCTTGGTGTTCAGCATAAAGTTGTAGGTAGACAGATGGTGAAGTTCCCTCTAAAGTTAAGGGAAAAGTTGCATGGTGGAAAGTGGGAGGAAGGGATTGCCTTGGTGACTGGGAAACATTGTCTACGATGATGTTCAATTCTCTTTGTAGCTCTTGGATATGAATATCAAAGGGAGGATTGGCAGTCTGAGAGGTGTTATAGAGATTTTCTCATCGTGGCTCAACGATGGATGTCTGCATAGGGTTGCATGGCAAGGATTTCAGTTTGAAAGTATACTTTAGAGCCAATTGAAGAACTCTTTATTGTATACAAAAGGCACACCCTTCACAGCTACAAGCTATTGCTTTCATCGAAGCGACAGCAGTGGTTCATTTGTTTCAACGTATAACGGTTTACTGGACAGAGGATGTCCTAAATGTTCCATCAGCAATGCAGATGGCTTGATGGTGAACTGAGTCCAGCCATCGAGGTATTCTGTTTCTAGCAGACATGTACACTTGGGACCCATAATCTAATTTAGATTGGACAGAGTAGAGTGCAGCAGTCTGTTCCCCATTCATTGGAGCAAATGGAAAGTAGGAGGTTCAATCCCCTTGTACACTTTTTCTGCAGTTGTTGGATATGTGATAGAAATGTGAACTTATTACCCAATACAAGTGCCAAGAATTTTGTCTCGGATGCTACTGGAATGATGTTTCGTCTGGGCTTGGGTTTTGGTTCAGGGTGAAGGTTCCCTTTATGACAAAGGTGTATGCAGATGGTCTTTGGAGGCAAGAATTTAAACTCATTAGCCATTGCCCAAGAGCTGACATGATCAATGGCATGCTTTAATTGTCTTTCAATAACCCTCACTTTGCATGACTGTGAAAAGATGCTAAAGTTATCAACAAAGAGGGCACTGTTTATGGTTGGAAGTTGTTCAGTAATAGAATTAATTTTGATAGCAAAAAGCATAACACTCAGAACTGATCCATGTGGAACTCCCTCTTACTGGCAAAAAAGGCAAGAGAGGGTGGATCTTACACGAACATGGAATGATCAGCTTGAAAAGAAGTTTTTAATAAAGATGATAATGTGTCCCCTAAGATCAAAATTGCAAATGTCTTTTAAAATTCTGAATCTCCAAGCTGGAAATCACCAATCTGTATCACAGACTTTTTCATTGTCAAAGAAAGCCGAAATGGTATGCACGTTTCAGTATAGCATCACGAATAGATGTTTTCAGTTGGATTAAATGGTCAAGTGTTGACCTGTTCCTTTGGAAGCCACACTGCATCCTGGAAGAGGTTGTTAACTTCTAAATGCTACATAAGGCAACCATTAGCCATTCTTTCCAGGATCTTGCACAAGCAGCTGGTTAGAGCAATAGGACAGTAATTTTTTGGTATTTTGGACCCTTTCCTGGTTTTGGGAAGGCAAGGACGATTACCATATGCCATGAGTCCAGAAACTCCTTTTCAGTATATATTCTATTATAGAGAAAGAGCTTGAGATATTCATGGATTCTAATGACAGATGTTTGATCATCTCATAATGGATGTTGTCTGACCCAACGGCACTCACTCGCCTTGAATAGGGAGAGAGTGCTGTTTTCAGAGAGTGCCACTGTGCAAATTGCTGATCACAAGCCTCAGTCATTTGAAGACAGCTTCAGTTGCTGTTCTTCTGATCTTTGTTTGAAGGCCAGAAACTCTTCAGGAGGAGGGGGGTTGGTATGATGTTTCTGAAGACACTTTAGCAAATGAGCAAATGTCTCCCCAAGAATGTTTGCAATTGCAGTTAAACTTGCAATTGAACATCCATTATATTCCAGGACTGATGACGGATGTGATGAGCATTTGCCCTTCAATTTCCAGACTATATTCCTTATGGCTTTGGGATTGGTAGCCCACGTGAGGAAAGATGCAAAATGGATCCAAAATTGCTTTTGACTCTGACATAACATTCTTAGGCACATGTGCATTTGAAGGCCATTAAATTATCTGTGGCAGGGTAACAACAAAATAATCACCCTTCCTTTGTTTTGAGCCTTTCTGGCTGCTGAGCAGTTTCCATTCCACCATTGTTTTGGAAATCATGGAAACCGGGTCAATATGGGCCTATATGAGAGCTTGAAGGACAGGGTGGATGCCCTCGAAGGATCTAAACTGAGGGACCCATCAAGCTCTCAGCTGCTCACATCAATGCCAGAGCTTGCACTTGGTCATCACGCAACACAGCGGCAACCCCCAAGGCAGAATGTCCTGGTCTCAGAGAAACTAGTAGTTGTTGTTGACTCTATTGTCAGGGAAACAGGGAACATCCTTTGTAAAAAGGATAGGTGGAATAGGACCAGGGTATGTCTGCCAGAGGCAAAGGTTGATGACGTTGTAGAGCGGATATCATCTTTTAAGGGCACAAAAGGTAATATAGTTGTAAGCGTTGGCACTAATGATATTAAGAGTAGGAGACCGGCAGAATTACTTAACAAGTACAAGTACTGTTGAACAAAAGCCGAGAATTAGGGTTGAATTTGAAAGTGTCTGCAATTCTGCCCAGACACGATAGAAGGGAGAATATGATGAGAGCCTTGTCGATCAATTCGGCCCTGGAAAGATTGTGCAAGGCTCAAGGGGTAGAATTTTTTTCAGCCTGGTCTGTACTTGTTAACAGGAGAGACTGCTTCTACAGGGATGGGCTACATTTAAATAAAAAGGGTGCAAGAATATTTGCTAACGCTATTGAGGCAGCGTTAGGTGGGTCGGAAAACTGCTAGCTTGTGGGGATACAAGGACTAATAGATTAACAGTAGCCACTGGCAGAGGTGAAAGTGATTCTTGCACTGCTTCTATTGGAATGAGCAGAAGCCTGAAAAACAAGATGCAGGATATTTCAGAGATTGCTGGGAGTCATTGCGGTACAAGTAAACACATGGGTTGTGTTATGGTAGCTAAGAATAGGAACAGGTGCATGTATAATTGCGTGTACACCAATGCTATGAGTTTGGTAAATAAATTTGATGAATTTGAATTATTGCTCAAAGCATCAAAGGCAGATATTGTTGGGATATCAGAGACGTAGTGTCACACAGATATAAGGAATGCAGAACTGGAATTTGGGGAGTACAATTTGTACAGAAAGGATAGACAGAGTAGGAAGGGAGGAGGGGTTATGCTATTTAGTTAAGCAGCACATAAAATCCAAGGAAGTGAAGCCAGTTGACATCGCTGGACAGTGCAGTGTCGAGTCAGTTTGGTGTGACATAAGCATTGGGAGATCAAAATTGAGAGTAGGAGTGTGCTATAGGTCTAATGACTCTGATGAGTATAATAAGAAACTGTACAGGGAAATAGAGTGGGCCAGTAAATCATTGAGTTTTATAATGGGGGATTTTAATTTCCCAGATATTGACTGGAATTTGTGGGTTGGTCACTCACACACTAGCAAGGCTTTTGTGGATTTATTGGATGATTGTTTTCTACATCAGCATGTTCGGGAGGCAACTAGAGGGAGTAATACTGTTGATCTGATTACCAGTAGTGATTCTTCATGCATTAAGAATCTGCAGATAAAGGAACCACTAGGTGGCAGTGATCACAGTGTGCTGAAGTGGGATTTACTCAAAGAGGTAACTAGCATCAGGGGTAGAAGGAAGGGTTTTTGCTTTCGTAAAGGCAACTGCGATGGTCTGAGACAATACTTAAATTCTATACAGTGGGACCAACTGATGATGTTACCAACAACAAATTCAAAATGGGAAGCATTCAAAGAATTTATCTTGGAAGCTACTAGGCTTTACATACGAACTAAGAAATACTGTTCAAGGTTTAGGCCTAAATGGATGTCAGATTAGGGTGACCATATTTTTTTTGCAGAAACTAGTACATTCCCATTTTTAAAAAGAGGACAAAACTAGGACATTTTAAACTTTTTTATTAACAAAAAATTATGAACGTTATATGATTTATTGATAAAACAGAAATTTCTTGTGATAAAATAAAACATACATTCTTTTAAAAATACACTTAATACTTTTAAAAAATTTATATTTTCTAAGATTTTCGGCTGTTTAGTTATTTGATCTTAAAATTCTTGGCATTTCTTTTTCATATTATGTGTAGTAAACAATATGCCTTTATTTACTTCAAACTGTAACAGGTTTCTTCCCTTTTGGTCATTGAATGTTCATCAATGAAGACCGAATATAGAAGGAATAAATACTATAATTTTTAATAATTCAGAACTTAATTCTAAAGTTGGACAAAAAAAACACATTCCTTATGCAGTAATTCATCAATTTTTTATTTTTTCCATGAATTTTATACCATGAAATTAACTGAACAGCCTTGAAGAATGGATAGGGTGACTATACATTTTTTATGAAAACTAGGATAGCAGAGGAAGAAATAAATTTTAGGAAGAATACAAAAATAGGACTATAAATTAGGTGAAATGGAAGTGGTTTTTTTTTTTTTTTTTTGCCTGATGCTGCATAAGCTTGCTTTCTTGCATCATATGCCTATGCTAATGCTAAAAACAGAACGTGACCTGATGACCACATGAGGTACAACAGTATGGAGTTAATCGACCTACGTAGC
This sequence comes from Mastigoproctus giganteus, assembly GCF_048544385.1. Taxonomy (NCBI): domain Eukaryota; kingdom Metazoa; phylum Arthropoda; class Arachnida; order Uropygi; family Thelyphonidae; genus Mastigoproctus; species Mastigoproctus giganteus. The sequence continues at coordinate 123,213,456 of NC_143585.1, forward strand.
ATAGATAAGGTGTTAGTGGTTCAGTAGGTAGTAAAATTCCAAGTGTGATGGGTAAAAGGAAGGATTTATTGGATGCTCGACGAGCTGGTGCCTTGATTTCCCAAACGACTGAACTAGTGGGGTGTTCGAGAGCCACTGTAGTTAGAAGTGTACCAGGACTGGTGTCAAAATGGTCAAACAGTGACCCGACGGCAAAACCGCAATGGTCAGCAAAAGGTTGATCTTGGAGATAAGTGCCGGGCCCGACAACTCGTACAGGCGCAGCACTGTTGACTACCCAATACAACATGGGTCAACCCGGAACAACATCTGGCATGACCATGCTTCGCACACTCACATGTATGGGCTATACCAGCAGACGATCCCTATGGCATCCTCTCCTAACCAAGGTTCATCAGCTTAAAAGACTCGCCCGGTGCAGAGAGCATGCAAATTGGACGTTAGAAGACTGGAAGGTGTGCTGGTCGGATGAGTCACGTTATTTACTCCACACCGTGGATGGCTGTGTAAGGATTTGGCATCAACAACATGAAGCTCTTAATTCATCATGCATGGTATCAAAAGTGCAGGCTAGTGGAGGCAGTTGTATGGTGTGGGGCATGTTTCGCTGGCAGGAACTTGGACCCCTGGTGCATGTGGAACAACGTATCAGTGGTCTCCGCTATCGTCAACTGTTTACTGACTGTGTACACCCGGCTATTTTACACTTTTCCCGAATGGCGATTGTGTCTTCCAAGATGACAATGCACCGAGCCATCGGACCCTTGTTGTGCAGGCATGGTTTGAGGAACACAGTTGTGACTTCCAGCATAATGATTGGCCTCCGAACTCCCCTGATATCAATCCCATAGAGCACTTGTGGGAGACTATGGAAAGATTTATCAAGCATCTGGATACACCAATCACCTCCATACCTGTATTGCTGACTACATTACACACAGCTTGGTTGGCCATACCTCCCGAGCGCTTCTGACATCTTGTTGAAGCAATGCTGTACTGTGGGCAAAAGGAGGACCTACAAAGTATTAGGTAGGTGGTCATAATTCAGTGATCACTCAGTGTATAATGATGGCAGTTTTCTTTCATTCTAAAGTGTTGGTTATAAAGTTACAAACACACAAGAAATTACAGTTAAGGTGGAAGTTCCTAAACTCATCTTGTGATTGATTTGTTGGTTGGTTGGTTATTTTAAGCTTTTATGGCATATTGGCAAATATAGCCATATTGCACTAGGCATCATAAATTCAATATCCTCTCCATTAAAGCACTATTTTCTGTTCAGAATAGCACAATAGAGAGACAACTTGTGCAAAGTGTCTCCACAATGAGATCAATAGGAAACATCAGTAGCAAACCTAGTTTGCTCTTTGCTACATACAGAATGAGACAATTCCCTGAATTTACTTGGGTTTATTTTATAAACTGAAAATACAAGGTGGGCCAGGGCCATGCAAGTGGGGTGGAGGGGTACATTGGATGCACAGCACCAGGGCCTCCGATCTAGGGGGCCACAATCGCAGGAGCCATTAGTCTCAACATAAGCAAATGAGGCACCTTAACCTCATTTGCACCTGGGCTTCCAAGTACCTTTGCACAGCCCTGGTAGGCCACATGTCAGTTTACTGAGAAAAGATGCAATTTTATCAAGAAGTAAATTACAGAAAACAGTCTGACATTGTGATAAATTGAACTGGTCCACCCTGTAGGTTTATAAAAATATATTTGGTATTCAGTTATATATTTATATACAAATACTTGGTCTTCAATTAAAAATAAATTATTCAAAAGAACTAAGAGTATTATAATAATATTATAATAAAATTTCTCCTTCAGTATTACAGTCGAATTGCATTAATACAAAGTTCAAGGAACCTAAATTTTCACGTTTTGTAATCAAGAGATCCCCAAAAAGTCAAAATTTTACTGTTTTTTTTTTTTTTCCCCCCTTTCTTTTTTTTTTTTTGGCACATACTATATATCTAAGAATAATAATAAATAATATCAAAAATAAATGAAAAAATAAATTAATTTAAATTAATAAAATAAAATAATAAAAGTAAAAAATAATAATAACAAAAGCCTTGTCTAGCAATACAGTAATAGGAATAATACATTTTTTAAACATTTTATTTTATTTGTAAGATTAACTAAGGGAAAAGCAATTAACAGAAATGAAAATATTGTACAATATATATTTTGATATACACAATATTTTAGTACACAGTAAAAGGAATTACAAGCTTAATATAAAAGGAGACATACAAATAATGAACTTTTTAATAAATTAATCTAATTTAAAGAAAGAATCCAATGTTGTTTGCACAGTTTTTCCTATATGCTTTTTTAACTACAGCACAGATATCAAATGCAATAGTTGTTTCTTTATCAACATTATTCCAGGCCAACACAATCTCTGTTATGCCCAATGCATTTTGGGCATCTTTAATAGATGGCAATGTGTGTGCTTCTTCACTTCCACTGTTGCTAGTAACAAAAACATCATCGTTTTGCTTTTTTTTTTTTTTTTTTTTGTAGTTGTTGGCGCAACAGCTTCTGTGGCCATAGTGCACCTCCCAAGTTTTTTTGCAGTACTTTGATCCAAGCCCGAGGCGGGATTCGAACCCGCGACCTTTGGGTTGCCAGGCAGGCACTTTACCCACCCGGCTAGCCCGGTCGGCATCGTTTTGCTTGGTGCTCAGCAGCTCTTCTGGTGTTGGCATTGCTGTGGTAGCAACTTCATCATCCATCTTCACAAACTCTTCAAATTCACCAACAAAATCCATAAGCTCCTTCAAATTCCCCCTTTCCTCAATGTTGCTATCAACATTCATCTGCTCGACCAAACCTGTTTATCGATGATATTCTCTCCCAAACCACTCTTTCTGAAGCAGTTGATTATTACACTTGATGCAATACTGTCCCAAGCAATAACAAGATTACAGATAGCATTGAAGACATTCCAATGCTGAAAATTACTCTCCCCTTCCTTGTTGCAGATAAAGAACCTTATGAGGTAGGTAGGTTATATATATTCTCGTGAGGTTATAAATAATGCCTTGATCCATGGCTGCATAAAACTGGTGGTACTGGAAGGGAAAAACAACAACCATATATTTGTCAACTTAAGTGTCTCAGCAGAATGTGCTATGCAACAATCTAGAATCATCAAAATGTTCCTTTTTTCTAAAGCCATTCTTCTGTCCACTTTTGATAACCAAGATTGAAAAATTTTAACCACAAGCCAAGCACTTCTATTGTCCTCATAACCACAGGGAAGTTGGTTAACTTCTTTAAAACATCTTGGCTTGGCTTAGAAAACTTACCAATCACAAGTGGGTGTAATTTTGTACTGCCATCTGAATTGCAGCATAACAGAACAGCAAGTCTTTGTTTACTTAATTTTCTAACATGACAAGACTCTCCTCAAACAGAAAATGTTTTGTTTGGCAGCAAATTATAAAATAAACCTGTCTCGTCAAGATTCAAAATATCCTTTGCCTCATATTTTTCACGAATGGACTGTACAGAACACAACCAGTCAGTAGCCTTTTTTTATTGATTAATCCAGACTCACCACAAACATTTCACAAAACCAAGTTATTCCTGTCTTTAAATCTTGGGAGCCAGCCAAGGTTGCATTTGAAGTCATCAATTTCATGTTGCTGAGCTAGATAAGTTGCTTTTTCTTGCAAAATTGGACCCGTTATCGGCAAATTAGATGCACACATTTGTTAGTACCACTCAAAAAGTTTTGTTTCAAGCTCCTTGTGTTTTGTAGCACAAATGTGTTTCCTTTTTTTTTTTTTTTTTTTTTTTTAAATCGTTGCTCCATTCACTTCACGCACTTCAAGCCCCCCCCCCCCCCCTTTTTCAGTATTGTAGATAAAGTAGGTAAAGGGATGCTGTATTCCTTAGCAATGTCTGTTTTGGTTTGTTCCATCCTACCCGTCTCTTGTATAATTTTCACTTTAATTTTCAGGCATAATTTTGTCCATTTACGTTTTGTCCCCATAACACTATTAAATAAGATTTAATATAAAAAACTTTAATTTAAAGACACAAGTTCCAAAAAAGACATCATCTCAGTTAAAATGGCACAAAAAATAGACTATACTGTAGCAAAAGACTCTTTGAACTGGCATAACAATGGCAACTGACCTTAATCCCGTGAAGAGTGAGGGAGTGTATGTAAACAACTTCGAAAAACTGCTTTTATTCTTTTGTTAATTTAACAGCTCATCCTTCACAATGATGTCTTTCAGAGTGCACTTACATTGTAGCTAACATAAACTGGTTTATTTTACACAAAAGTAAATTCTAACAAGTCAGTGCCATCCTTTGGAAAGCAGGGAACCAGGTGGCCAGAGGCAATAATCGGACAACTGTGCCAAGATTTGTATTAAACATACAAAATAACAGTATTTATTTCTCGCAGGGTGAAAACAAACTTTGTAATACATATTAACCAAATAAATTTACATAGAAATGCCTATCCCTTTTGCAGAGGAATGGTATGTGCTTCATATAAACGAATGCTTAAATAAACTGAGTTTGTATTAACAAGATTTTACTGTATATTCCAATATTAATTCTTTCACTGCTGCCCATAATAAGAACCACAGTTCCTCCTTATACGATTAATTACAATTATGAAACAACTATCAAAACTTACTCCTAGTTGCAAAACTTTTGGTCATTTTATCTAACAACCTTACATCACATGTGCACAATTTAAATGTAAACAGTGAAAAACATTTTGAAATTATCCTAGGAGCATTCTATAACTGATCTCACTTACCAGCTTTGCTCTCAAAGACTTAAATTTACAGAAATTAAAGAGAATATAATAATTTATTATGCTTCAAATATATTTATTTATTAAAGAAACCAAATGTTTATTTAATATATACAGCCATCACTGATGTACGGATTAGTGCAATCGCATCATTTTTATATGTAGCAAACTACCTAAAGTAGGTAAATGGAATCATTTTAATTATATCTCATATTGTGAAAAACCTTCTTGAGTTGCCATGGTATTGCAATATCCTGAATAAGTAATGATTCACAAAGGAGAAGACTATTTATTACTCTCAGCAGATACCGCCACCCAGATGGCACTACACCTAATTCTGTTTTTACACGATAGATACGTTCCTGAAAAATACGTGTAAAAAACATTCGTGTAAAAAAAGACATTGTATTTATGGAAGAAAAGAAGATTGGTTCCGGATCTAAAAAAATCAGTAAAAATAATTAAAAAAAAACACATAAAAATATCCGTTTTAAGCTTATTATTTTATTTCAACAAAATACACATGTAATAATATGTAATTAAAATGTATTAAAATAAATTTGTATGCATATGAAATGAAAAAAAATTCTTCATGAACAAAAAAAATCTGTTTTACACATAACAAGATTTTATTCATTTTCACTTTCTGATAATAAACGGCGCATACGTTTGCGTACGACTGGAATATCACTGCCATCACTAGAAATGTTGTGGACATCGTCTTCTTCCTCTATTAATGAAATTCTTTCTGTGATCTCTTCAGCAAAATCAGCACGAGTCTCCTCTGGTGCTGATGTTTCACCGGTTTTACGAACGAATTCAGTTATTAATCGTTGTGTTCGTGTTTTGGTTAGGCCGTTATATAATTCTCTGTAAGAGGCTGTCAACAACTTCAGTTCACGTTGGAACTTCCCAGCGCGTTCCTCATTAGGGTCATGTTTGACAAAATGATTACCTAATTTTCTGACCAGTTCCAGACCTTCTTTTATTAAATCTACATTTAGAACAGGATCATTTTCTTCATTATCACTACGTTCTGTGGGATAAGGAGTCCCAAGGACAACCTCTAATATTTCATCTTCGCTTAGGGCTTTGTCGGTTAACAATTCATCAATATCTTCAAACGATAGATCATCGAATCCTTCTCCACCAATTTTGTGTGCCATTGTAATGATGTTGGGAGATTCGGTCGTATTAGGGATGATGGGATCTTTGCTTTTTACACATTGTGGCCAAACCGCTTTCCAACACGCATTTAAAGTTGCTGGTTTTAATTCAGTTAACGCTAATCCAACTTGATTGATACAATCCATAATTGAGAATTTCTTCCACACATCAATGACTGTTAGTGTTTCATCATTCAGTTTGTCCAAAACGTGTTGGAATGTTCGTTTTACGTAGTATGTTTTAATTGTCGCAATTATACCTTGGTCTAGCGGTTGTATCAAAGATGTAGTATTAGGTGGCAGAAATAAAATTTGTACGTTTGGGTGTTCCAAGACAGGATGGCCGGGTGCATTGTCAAGAATCAGAAGAACTTTAAATTCGAGACCTTTCAAATTCATACATAACGTCTGACTTCTGGGACGAAACAGTTGTTGAACCATTCTGTAAAAATAGTAGTGGTCACCCAGGCCTTCTTGTTTGCCATCCAGTGAACAGGCAGTTTATTGATATCTACACCTTTCATTGAACGTGGGTTTAGGGCTCGATTTACCAGCAGTGGTTTCAACATACGATCTCCTGAAGCGTTGGAGGAAAATAATAAGGTCACACGATCCTTAGCTACCTTAAAACCACCAGCAGTTTTCTGCGATTTGGCTACATACGTTCTGTTCGGCATTCGTTTCCAGAAGAAACCAGTTTCATCTGCATTCCACACTTGATCAGGAGTGTATCCTCCATCTTCAATAATTTTTGCAAGTTCCTGCGGGAATACTTTAGCAGCCGATTCATCTGCAGATGCAGTTTCACCTTTAATTTTTATATTATGAAGAGCATTCCTTTTAAGAAACCCTGTCATCCAACCTGTACTCGCAGAAAATTCATACTTTCTGTTTAACTGAGATGAAGTGCTTGGCTCCTTTTCTTTAATCTGTCTGTAAATTCTTAGTGCTGTTTGCTTGATGGCATTTCCATCTACTGGTACTCTTTTTTGTGACTGATCTTCTATCCATATTACCAGGGCCTTTTCCATTTTTTCCTTGACAATATCTCTTGTATATGATGATGAATTAACACTTACTTTTGTTCCAGAACATACCGACTTCCTAATTGCAATTTCATTTTTCTTAATAGTTCTTACGGTAGCTTCATGTACACCAAAATGCTTTCCTACAGACGTAGCCCTTGTCCAGTTGCAAGACGATCTAAAATTTGAATTTTAAGTTCCAAAGAAATTGCTTTCCTTTTCATTTTGGTAATAGGCGAATTATTCGACATTATATAAGGGCTACCGAAAATATCTCAGTTATAATTAATAAAAAAAGGTATGAAAATTTTGTAAACTTACAATTTATTGACTATTGGCAAAATTAATAAATTTATATGTGCACAAATTTCACTAAACATTCTTTCACTTTGAAATAGAGCTTACTACTACATGTCTGCCGAAGATACAATGCACGAATACCGTAGATGTGCACCAAATTCAATAAAAATGTTGATGATTCATAGATACCTAGACGTACACATTGGTAAGCAAAAGCACGCGTTTCAAAACGCATACACTAGCTGTTATCCAATCTATTGGTGCGTGTAATATAGAAATGATACTAATATGCCACAAATAAAAAAAATTTTCTTAGAATTTAGGCAAAAAAAAATTCATAGAAATCGTGTTAAATCAAAATGACTCGCGTAAAAAGAGAATGAAATATTTATTTGAATTCGTGTTAAATCAAATTCGTGTAAAAAAAGTTCGTGCAAAAACAGAATTAGGTGTATTTGTAAAATAGTATGGGATAAAAAACTATGTTATCCACATATTTGTCCCTATTAGGCGTAGGAAAACAAAAAGGTAGAGGAAAGTGACAGTAGAAGAGGAGAAGAAACACTGACAAAAGAGGAAAGGGGCAGTTACTCCTCACTTAAAAATCCCTCGAATAGGAAATGCTTCCCCATTAGGGAAAACTGTTGTTATCTATTCTTTGGTAAATTGGGCAGCATCAAACTCCTGCAGACTGCACCGTTTCGAAGCTTTTTGGCCTCTCTTCGGTGGGTGGAGATGCACCCTGGTGTTGCATTCATGACAACTCAGTTATCACATATAACCTCACAATATGAGAGATGCCTGATGGTGTGCAGTAATTTAGACTAAAAAGCATCCTTGGGCAATAGCCTCAAGCTATGTGGCAGTTTAACAACGTATGGGTTAATGTAATCGCATCATTTTTATACGTAGCAAACTACCCAAAGTAGGTAAATGGCATCATTTTAATTACATCTCATATTGTGAAAACCTTCACAATGAGTTGCCATTATATTGACAACCACTACCTCAAATAAGTAACACTTCACCAATGAAGAAGACTATTGTTACTTATTCTTGGTGGATACCACCACACAGACAGCACCGTTTCAAGACTTTTTGGCCTCTCTTATATAATTATATATATATTTGGCCTCTCTTATATAAGTCAGACATAATTAAAATGATGACATTTACCTACTTTGGGTAGTTTTCTAGGTATAAAAATGATCCGATTGCACTAACCCGCACGTCAGTAAACTCCCACGTACCTTGAGGCTCTTGCCCAAGAATGCTTTTTAATTAATACAACCAACTCTCCATATATCTGAATATGGAGAATTAGTTTCAGGTCCAGATTCAGACATGACAAGGCAATAAGCCAAAGCATGTGAAGTAGCCCAAAATAATACATGATATTTACATGTCATTTATTTGGGCTTCTTCACAAAGCACGTGAAGAAGCCCAAAATAATATAAAAATGTATAATAATACATTTTTATATTCAGAAAAGGAAATGATAAGAAGAAATAGTGAGGTCTCACGGCATAACTTGTTTGGCTTATGGCCCTATAAAACAAAGAAGGTTTTTCTTTCTTTTTTTTTCTTTTTTTAATTGACTTGCCCTTCTCCCTCTACGAAATGGATTTCACTTGTTATCTTCTTTTATATTTCCATTCTGGCTAATCTTAACTAACTTTTATTATGGCTATTATGGTTAACCTTAAATTAACTTGTGTCCTTTTATGCACAAAAAAAAAATTATCACAAAAACCAAAACTCTACTGAAAATTAATATACGAACATTTTTTTATGACTATACTTTTCCAAATAAAAAATAATTAATATCCTTAATGATGTGCAGATTGGAAGTGAATACAATACTGGAGGAATAATAAAATTCACAATGATGTAATTCTTATAGATATTTAAATAGTTAAAACAGTTCTTTTATTTATTTTTTATTTTTTTTTAGTGTGAAAAATACACCAGGGCCATCTAATGTATAAAATACATTTAATTCCAATTTTTCCTCTCACAAATTGCTAAATATTCCTCTTCAATGCCAGCATAGAACTTTAATTCCCCCCTTCCTCCTTCCACTTTTAAATTTTATCCTGTTATGAAGATTGTTTGTTTGTTTGTTATTTGGTTTTTAGGAGCATTAGCAACTAAGGCCATATTGCTCCGGGATATGCGGTGGTCATTCCCTGACCTTTCCACATCTTCCGTATTTGGTGGTGACGGGCTCGAACCCTGGTCTAATCAAGAAGCGTGTGCAACGCACTGCTGCTCCTTCCAACCTGGCTACGGAGGCGCCTCTGTTATGAAGAGAGGTGTTGTCATTAAATAAAATTAACTTCCTTTTAGAATGTAAAATGTCAAGCTAGACTGAAAATCAACATAATTGGATGAGCTCTATTAAAGGTATTACAAATAATGACACTTTTCATGATCATAATTGAAAAAAAAAAAAGACAAATTTTAAATATTAGCGATAAATTAAATTAATCAAATAAGACATGTTCAATATGGCTAGTAATCATGATCTAAAGGCCAATTAAAAGAGAGTTGAAAACTATATAAACAAAAGGGAGTTCTGAAATTTACTAAATTAACATGAAGATTTTATATAATAAATACAATACAGTACTTTATTTCCGAAATTAAAAAAATACTAAATATTAAAATATACAATCCTAGTTTTACTGTCTATTTCAGAAATGAAAAAAAAAATACTAGACAGTAAACTATGATTTTATATTTTTGAAAAGACCAAGAAAGTAATTTAAATTAAGGAAATTAATTTATTGTAAAACCAAAGAGCAGTACAAGTGTGCACTGTTCTTTGGTTTGGTTCTAGGTTTGGGACTGCTCCATACAGAACAGCACTTCCACGGAGCCTGGCTAAATATAATCACAACTTCCTGCCAGGTTTTAAAATTTTCCTGTTTATTTAAACCAAAATTTTGCAGTATATCCTTTAGAATCTATCTAATTGCAATGAGAGGAATGCACTTAAGTGCTATTAAACTCTAGGATTACTGGTGCAGCTGTGCGTAAAGAAAATTATACAAAATTGACCATAATCTTATGGAAAGTAATCCAATAAGTCATTTTAAGTAAATTTTAAAATGGTTATTCAAGGAAGTTTCAAGACCAAACATATAATTTAAGAAAATTTAATCTCATTCTTAGAGGATTTTTGTCAGGACTGATAAAAATACAGAAAATCAAAGTTTTGCTATATATACAACCAAACACACTATGTTCATTCAAAATAACAGTTAAAAAGTATATTTTAACTGAATTCCTTACCCTCATCAATATCTGGAGGTAATCCACCAACAAACACTTTTCGGGAATAACGTTCACCACTTTCTGATCCACCAGGAGTTTTTGGAGAACAATGAAGTGAAGGATTTAAAGATGTGACAATCTGGTCCAGTTGATTATCATCAAGTAAGTGATTTTCTTCAAGACCAGTGAAGAAAGGTGATTTTCCTAGGGGCAGAAAAATTTAATTCACGCCTTTATATTTGAATTTTTGAAAGTGTTCCTTCTTTTAACAATACACAACTGTCAAAAAAAAAAGTAAACTGTACACTAAACCTAATAAATACATATTTCATTTCACATTGACTGTTTAGCAGTTGGTCACTCTTTGCCTCTTCAGTGTGATTGTCATCAAATAAATAAATACCATTTCTGTATATTTTTTTATTCCAAGATGAAAGTATCCCCTCACTGTCAATTCTAAATTTGTAAAACAAAGTTGTTTTCCTTTAAGTTTGTAAACACTGAAAACTTCAAATATAAAAAAATCATTATTTCTTGCAGAAATAAATTAAGACTAGATTCTTACATAAGTGTAATGTGAAACAGAAGTACATTCACTAATGAAACAATATTGAATTTAAACAAAAATCTAACTTATCTGTTAACTCGCAAAATACAATAACACCATATTTATCAAAATTTTATGGATTAATTAAAAAAAATGACAACAAAAAAGGAACTTCTAAGGACTCTCTCACTCCCTGCAAGTTATAATATCCATGTACATTTTTAATATCCATTTAATATCCATGTACAAAAATAGTGAAAAATAACATTCTTTACACTAAAGATACATACTTTAAAATACATACAGACCAGCCACAAATCAGGGACAAGTGATTTTCATACAGCTGTCAAATAAAATCCTTATTCAAAAACTGCTGTAGTCTAAAGACTGCCAGAGCATTCTTCCTCATACTAAGACTAGACACATGAGGGACAAATTAAAATTGAGAAAGGATAGTTTCAGGATAGATTATTGCCTTCAGTAAGTGGGTGAGTGGTTGATTGTTGGAACAAATTGCCATCTATTGTTGTGGAAGCGGTTAGTTTGAATAAATTCAAGGAAGAACCAGACAATGAATTATACAGGTGCAATGAGTAGGGTTTTTTTTTGCTGATGCCATATAAGCTTGCTTTCTTGCATCATTTTCCACTAATACTAATCTGTGAACAAGAGTTGACATTAAGGGTAGAAACATCGTAATTGCTCAAGAACCAGCAAAGAACCACCAATACCAGCAAAGGAAGCTTTTCATCCAGAGCATAATTGCAGTTCGCACCAGATAATAGACCATACATATACATGGAAAATATTTAAATATCAGAAAATGGGAAAATGGGATAGAGTAAACCTAAATTTGACAGACTTCAGAAATAATTGCAGTATCTGTATGGGAGCCAATGACATATTGTCTCAGTCTGATGGTATTTACCACCACTTAAAATGTTTCAGCAACAGAGAAGAGTGCCAGAGGGCTAGGATTTTCCTTACATCACCTTCCATGTGATGCCTGACCTACTGATGTGACCCCAATTCACAAAGGAGGATCAAAGGGCGAGCCAAGTAATTATAGACCTGTTAGTTTAACTTCTGTTCCAGGAAAATAAATGGATGCACTGGTTAAAGAAGCACTGCAGGATCATCTAGACAGGACTTCAGTTACAGCTCAGACACAGCATGGTTTTGTTAAGGGAAAGTCTTGTCTGACCAATTTGATTGGATACTATGATGTGGTCACAAAGGATGGTTGGTTGGTTGTTAGGATTTATTTGGCGCATCAGCATCTAAGGCTATAGTGCACCAAGGTCACAAAGGAACTGGATGCAGGGAATAACTTTGATATTATATATTTGGATCTTAGAAGGGCTTAGATACTGTTGCACACGGAAGACTGCTGAACAAATTGGAGCAGTGTCGCATTGGAGGCAAATTGCTGCTATGGATAAACAGATGGTTGAGTGGGAGAAGACAGAGTGATAATCAATGGACACTGTTCATCGTGGACTAATGTTATTAATGGAGTCCCTCAGGGTTCAGTGTTGGGTCCATTGGTGTTTTCTGTATTTATAAATGATATTGATGATGGTATATCAAGCTTAATGTCCAAGATTGCAGACGATACGAAGGTTGGCAGGGTTGTTAAAGACACAAATGACAGTACGCTGCTGCAAGAGGATCTAGAAGTTGAGCAGATGGGCTGAGAGGTGGCAAATGAAGTTTAACATAGACAAATGTAAAGTACTACATATTGGAAGCAGTAACCCCAGAGTAACGTATCAACTCTGTAGTACTACACTGACAGTGGTAGAGAACAAAAAGGACCTGGGGGTAATTGTGCAGGCAGATATGAAATTTTCTGAGCAGTGCAGATGGTCTGCAAGAGTAGCGCATGATGTCTTGTCAATGATATACAGGAATTTTTCTATTAAAGATAAGGTGATTATCCCTTGTATAAGGCAATGGTCAGGCCACACCATGAGTACTGTATACAGGTCTGGAGACCTCATTTTAAGAAGGATGTATAGCTGTTGGAACGAGTACAGATAAGGGCAACAAGATTAGTGAATGGAACAAAGGGTTGCTCTTGCGAAGAAAGGCTTAAGTTTTGCAAATTACAGTGTCTGGAAACTAGGCACCTGCGAGGTGATCTGATTGAGGTGTATAAAGCCTTGAATGGTTTGAGCATGCTCAATGCTGATGGGATTCTTCCTCATGCTCAGAATAATCACCTGAGAGGACATAAATTCAAATTGAGGAAAGACAGATGTAGGATAGATGTGCGTAAGTTTGCCTTTAGCCAGCGGGTAGTTGGTTGGTGGAACAAACTTCCATCCTTTGTTGTGGAAGTTGATAGCTTAAATAAATTTAAGGCTGAGCTGGACAGGTATTTTGAACGAACAGAGGGGTGAAATGGGAGCGTCTTTTTTTGGCTGATGCTGCATAAGCTTGCTTTCTTGCATCATATGCCTTTAAAAATGCTAATGCTACTCAGCAGTCTTACTGAGTAGGGTATCATCTGAACTTTCAGTAAAAATATCTGAAACCCTTCAGAGTGTGAAAAGGCTTTAGTCATTGTAACCAGTGTAGTCAGTCAGTATATGATAAAGCAACGTTTCAAGCTTTTCTACTCAAGCAACTGAGAAGTGCAATAAAATGACTATCAGTTTAGAGGTAGTAGTAGTAGTGGCATGTGATGCAAGAAAGCAAATGTATGAGCTTATGCAGCATCAGCCAAAAAAAAAAAAAAAAATCACACCATTCCCTCCAAATGCCTGTCCAGTTCCTCCTTAAATTTATTCAGCCTATCAACTTCCACAACGACAGATGGAAGTTTGTTCCAGCAATTAACCACCCGCTGGCTAAAGGCAAATTTCCGCACATCTATTCTACATCTGTCTTTTCTTAATTTGAATTTATGCCCCCTTAGGTTCGTAATCTGAACAAGTGGAAGGATCCCATCAGAATTCAGCGTGCTCAACCCGTTCAAGGCCTTATACACCTCAATCAGATCACTGCGCAGGTGTCTAGTCTCCGGCCACTGCAATTTGCAGAACTTAAGCCTCTCTTGGTAAGAGGATCCCTTCATTCCCCTCACCAATCTTGTTGCCCTTCTCTGTACACGCTCAAGTAAATCTACATCCTTCCTAAAATGAGGCCTCCAGACCTGTATGCAGTACTCAAGGTGTGGCCTGACCATTGCCTTATACAGAGGGATAATCACCTCCTTTTCCCTGCTAGCAAAATTCCTATATATCATTGACAAAACCCCATGACCTGCCCTGGCAGCCTGTCTGCATTGCTCAGAAAACTTCATATCTGATTGCACAATTACTCCCAGGTCTTTTTCATTTTCTATAACCTTAAGTGTAGTACCACACAGTTGGTACGTTTCTCTGGGGTTACTTCTACCCATATGCAGTACTTTGCATTTGTCAAGGTTAAACTTCAGTTGCCACTTCTTAGCCCATCTGCATAAATTATCTAGATCCTGTTGCAGTAGCACACTGCCATTACTGTCATTAACAACCCTGCCAACCTTTGTATCATCTGCAAACTTCGACATTAAGCCTGATATACCTTCATCAATATCATTGATAAATATACAAAACAGCAGTGGACCCAACACTGAACCCTGTGGGACTCCACTAATAACATTAGTCCAAGAAGAGCAGCACCCATTGATTACCACCCTCTGTCTTCTCCCACTTAACCATCCTTTTATCCATTGTAGCAACTTACCCTTAATACCATTCTGCTCCAATTTGTACAATAGTCTTTCATGCGCAACACTGTCAAAAGCTTTCCTGAAATCCAAATATATGATATCAAAATTATTTTTTGCATCCAGTTCCTTTGTAACCACATCATAATATCCTATCAAATTTGTCAAACAAGACTTTCCCTTAACAAACCCATGCTGTGTCTGAATTATTGCTGCAGTCTTGTCTAGATGATCCTGCAATGCATCTTTAACCAGCGACTCCATTATTTTACCTGGAACAGAAGTTAAACTAACTGGTCTGAAATTACTTGTGTCACCCTTCGATCCCCCTTTGTGAATTGGGGATACATTTGCACATCTCCAGTCCGTGGGAAACTCCCCTGAGTCCAAGGATGCTCTCATAATTATGGCTAAGGGTTTGCTTAGTTGCTTTGCTGCCTCCTTAAATATAACTGGATAGATCCCATCAACCCCAGGTGCTTTTCTTACGTTTAACTTCAACAATTACTCTTCCACTTTGCTCTCAGTTATTACAAGATCATTAAGCACCCTGCTACAATTTGATAACCTTCTGCCATTTTCAAACCTTAATAACTCCTCATGTGTGAATGTAGATGCAAAATACTCATTCAGTTTGTTTGCTGTCTGAGCAGGATCATCAACAGTCGAACCACCGATGTCAAGTGGACCAATCAGATTCATCCCCTTCCTTTTAGAGTTTATATAAGTAAAGAAATCCTTGCTGTTTTTCTTAGCATCTTTTGCCAAGGATTTCTCGTAATCTGCCTTCGCCTGCCGAACCTCCTTTGTGACCTGATTACAGATTAACTTATATCTGCCATAGGCTTCTCAGTCGCTTGATAACTTATATGCATCCCATGCATTTTTCTTCTCTGTTACGAGTCTCATTAGTTCATTTGACAACCATTTAGGCCTAAACCTTGAACAATATTTCTTAATAGGTATGAAACTTTTAGTAGCTTCCACGATTAATTCCTTGAATGCTTCCCACTTAGAATTTACTGTTGGTAACATCATCAGTTGATCCCACTGTACAGAATTTAAAAACTGTCGGAGACCACTGTACTCGCCTTTACGGAAGCAAAAACTCTTTCCTTTACCCCTGATGGTAATTAAATCTTTAAGTAAATCCCACGTCAGTACACTGTGATCACTGCCACCTAGTGGTTCTTTTATCTGCAAATTCCTAATACATGAATGATCACTGCTGATAACCAGATCAAGAGTATTACTTTCTCTGGTTGCCTCTCGAACATGCTGCTGCAGAAAACAATCATCCAATAAATCCACAAAAATCTTACTAGTGTGTGAGTGCCCAGCCCACAAGTTCCAGTCAATATCTGGGAAGTTAAAATCCCCCATTATAAGACATTCCGATTTACTAGCCCACTCTATTTCTCTGTACAATTGTTCATTGTACTCATTCGAGTCATTAGGCCTATAACACACTCCAACTCTAATTTTTGCTTTCACAGTGCTTATGTCACACCAAACTGACTCAACAGTGCACTGTTCATCTATATCAACTGGATGCACTTCTTTTGATTTTATGTTTTTCTTTATTAACAGCATAACACCTCCTCCCTTCCTATCCTCTCTATCCTTTCTGTACACATTGTACTCCCCAAATTCCAGTTCGGCATTCCTTATATCAGTGTGACACCATGTCTCTGCTATCCCAACAATATCCGCCTTTGATGTCTTGACCAACACTTCAAATTCATCAAATTTATTTACTATACTTCTAGCATTGGTATACATGCAAGTATACATACACCTATTCCAATTCCCAGCCACTCTAACACATCCCATATACCCATCTGTTTCACGATGACTGACATCCGTCCCTGAAACCCCCAACACCCCTCGCTCCAGGTCGCTACTTATTCTAATAGTAATATATATTCTTTTAAGTGTAACTGACAACCAGATTTAATGGAGGCCCCGCCTCCAACAAAATATAGTTCTTTAAATCAAGATTTTACTGTTCATTAATTTTTTGGAAGGGGGGGGAACTACACTAAATACAGTATGTGCAATCAACTATCACCAAAGAAAACTTACCAAATGGAGAAACAACACTAAAATATAAAAACTAGTATAGTTTGACAAATGGGGAGGGGGGGGGATGAAGTATAGTCACCTGATTTCATTTAATTATCCACCCAACTCATACAGATCATTTGTTCTCATTAATTGCGATAAATAAGTAGCTCAAAGGTTAGTACCTTTGAGCTACTTATCATTGCACTAATCACGTAGATTAGCTTTTTTTTTTTTTTTTTGTTTTAGCTAAGAAATTTTACTTTTAGTAAGGACATAACTAATTTAAAACTCTGGGAATGTAACAGCATAGTGCAACGTATAACCTGAATTTGACAGTGTAAGATATAACAAACTTTATAGCAAAACATGTACCTAAATAGATACCTAAATGCAAAATATCATTGCATTTAGGTATCTATTAGCTTAGTGAAGTAATTTAATTAATCATTTAAGACATTTAATCACTGAAATCATACCACAGACCAAAGCATAGCAAAGCAATGGGCACAAAGTGGTGGGTGGTGCTGTGGTTTTGGGGAGAACTGAAAGAGATGATTCTCCTACGAATCATGGCCTAAAAATTGTACAATTTTTGTGGGGAACTTTCTCGAACAGAATATGGTACAGTGAAGGGAGATGACTCTGTGTGTATTAGTTGCAGAGCATGTGAAGAAATTAGGTGCCAAATCGGCATTCTGATAGACTTTAAAAAAAATTGAAGAGCAGGATGGATCATTTGAAGGAATTCAAATGGAGCTCAGCTGCCCAACTCAATGCCAGAGCTCACATTTGTGCAACAGACAATACAGCAGCAATCACCCCAAGACAGAATGCACTGGCCCCACAGGAGGTAGTTATTGTTAATGACACTCTCAGATAAATAGAAATATATTGTGCAAGAAGGATAGGTGGAAGAGGACCAGTGCATGTCTGCCAGGGTCAAAAGTCAATGATGGTGCAAAGCAGATATCATCCTTAAAGGGCACAAAAGATGATACTGTTGTACACAATGGCAATAATGATTAGGAGATCTAAGAGTACAAGATCTGCAAACTTACTTAACAATTATTATTATTAGCCCTATGGTGCAAGGAAGCCTGAAGCTTATCCTGCACCAGCAAAAAAAAAAAATAAATAATGAATTCCCCGAGAGAGAGAGAGAGAGAGAAGTAGAAAGGAATCGCCAAGAAAAAGAAGAATAATGATATCCAGGTCAGGACCCTGGGTGCGCCAAGCCCATACTCACCAGATGTGAGCCCATGGGGTTATTCTTCCTCTTGCTCAGATTACAAACTTGAGGTGGCATAAACTGAAATTGAGGAAAGCCAGTTGTCAAATAGATGTGCGGAAATTTGCCTTTAGCCAACAGGCATTTGATTGCTGGAACAAACTTCCATCTGTCGTTGTGGAGGCTGATACTTAAATAAATTCAAGGAAGCAGTGGACAAACATTTGGAGCAAATTAAAGGGTGAAATGGGAAGGATTTTTTTTTTTTTATGTGAACCCCAAACACGAGAGGTATTAGAACCTATAGTACTTAGTACCATACTTGGGTTGGAGGTTGAGAAGACGAAAGAAGATATTTTTTGACATCGATCTTGAACTTCTGTAGATTGTAATTTTCAGGAAATACGTATGAAGGAAGGTTGTTCCAGAAAACGGCAGTTGAATGAATAAATGAGGAAGATGAAAAGTTAGTTCTGTGGGTTTCAAGTTGGACAGTAAATGGATGTTGGCTGGTGGCGACACATGTTCGGACTGTTTTGAAAGAGAGAGCGGGAATTATAGAAGCCAATTCAGAAGAACAGTGACCATGGAAGTATCTGTAGAAGAGGCATGCAGCAGAAACAGTACGTCTATGAGAAAGCGAGTGGAGAGACTGTTAGAAATGAATCATTAATTAACCTAACTGCCCTCTTCTGAATGGAATCAAGAAGCCTGAGAGAGGTTTTGGGGGCACCACCCCAGATGTGGGAACAATATTCCATGTCAGGGCAGATTTGCGATTGGTACAGAGTGAATATCTGTTTGGAAGAAAAGTAACGCTGAGAGCGAAAGAGAAAACCAAGATTTTTAGATGCAGAGGAAGCAATATTTGTAATGTGCTTGTGCCAAGAGAGATTAGAAGTCAGGGTAATCCCCAAAAGAGATATATCATATTGCCTAGAAATCAGAGTGTCGCTAAAGATTAGCATAGGAGCAGAAGAATCCTTTTTGCGAGATATAAGACAAGACTGAGTTTCAGAAGGGTTGAAATCAAACTAAGTTGTCTTTGCCCCACTCGGGAATTACCTGAAGATCGGCACTTAAGGAATTGGTAGTAGTTGGAGCTGATTGAGCAGGACAAGGTTTCTCAAAATGGAAAGCAATGTGCTATCATCGGCAAAACTATGGATAGGATTTCCAGTCAATGGAAGAAGGTCATTAATATACAAGAGGAAAAGAGTGGAGGAAAGAAGTGAACCTTGGGGGATACCGGCATTAGTGGAGAAGTTAGAAGACAGAGAGCCACCTACCATCAACCTCAGTGAGCGATCAGAGAGAAAATTGGATAGTCAATTACTAAAAACAGTTGGCAAACCATAAGATGGAAGCTTGTTTAGAAGACCTTTATGCCAAACACGATCAAAAGCCTTTGAGATATCAAGGGCAACTGCTTGTGTTTCACCGAACCTTTCCATTGAATTAGTCCATAAATGGGTAACATAAGCCAGAATATCACCAGTGGATCGACACTGACAGAATCCATACTGGCGATTGTTGATCAGACGGAAGGTTTCTTAGGTAATTTAAGAGTTGGCGGTTAATTGATTTCTCCATTACTTTAGAAAGAGTAGAAATAATTGCAATGGGACGATAATTGGATGGGAGGGATTTGTCACCCTTTTTAGGACCTGGCTGGATATGAGCAAATTTCCAAGCAGAAGGAAAAATTCCTTTGGAATAAGAAAGTGAAAAAAGCGGCAAAGAATAGGAGTAAGTTCAGGAGCACAGGTTTTGAGAACAAGTGAAGAAATACCATCAGGACCTGGAGCTTTCTTAGCATCAAGATTCATCAAAATCCTTCTGATATCCTTTTGACGGAAGACCACAGGAGGCATTGAATGGAGTGTGTTGGGAATGGTGGGAGGTGTTTTACCAAGATTATTAATACATGAGCTGGAAGAAAAATGGGATGCTAGCAGGTCAGCTTTATCCTTGGCTGAAGTGGCAACAGAACCATCTGGTTTGGACAGAGGTGGGAGCAGACATGGGCAAAAGTTGCGGCCAATAGCTTTGGCAAGGGACCAGAATGCTCGGCTACCATTAGGAAAGAAGCAAGTTTTCTACTCTTAGCCTGTTCAAACTCTAGTTTGGACTGATTAATAACTGCTTTACAATTGTTGCGAGCTTTGGTGTAGGCAGAAAATGAAACTGAAGAATTAGAAACAAGCCAATTACGATATGCAACATTCTTCTCTTGAACAGCCTTAGCACATTTATTGGAAAACCAAGGTTTAGATAAAGGACGAGATTTTAAAGTGGAGTGTGGGACAAAGGATTCCATTCCTGCAAGAATAATTTCACTGACACGATCTGAGCAAACGTTGACATCAGAACTTTTGAAACAGTAATCCGACCATGGAAAAGAAAAAAAGAAGTCTTGCAGGTCATCCCATTTTGCATTCTTATAATGCCAAACAACACGAGGTTGGGAATAGCCACGAGATAAAGGTTCCATTGGAGAAGAGACAATCACCAAGTTGTGATCTGAAGTACCTAAAGGAGCTTTCACTTCAACCGTGTACTTAGAAGGGTTGTTTGTGAGAAAAAGATCAAGCGTACTGGCTGTATGATTAGGATTGTCCGGTATTCTTGTAGGTAAATGAACAATCTATGCTAGGTCATTAGTAATTGCAAAAGCCTCAGCATCTCGACCTGCTGGGTCGGTGTGACTAGAAAATGGAAGCCAGCTGGAGTTGTGAACATTAAAATCACCAAGGAAAATTACCTCACTGTTAGGAAAGTTGGACTGGAGAAAGTCAAAGAGCTCCAAGTGATTAGTGGAGTTGGGAGAACGGTAGAGACAACAGATGAATTTGACACAATGAGGTAGAGAGATTTTAAGCCAGAGAAGATCAAGGAAAGGAGATTCCAAATTGCCAAGTCTCTGACAGGGAATATCAGAACAGACATATGCACAAGTACCACCTTTGAGGCGAAAGGAATCATACAGCGAATAATTTGGGCATCTGAGATGAGCAGTAGTTGAATCAACCGATAACTGAGATTCTGTCAGAAAAAGTACATGGGGTTTGGCAGACTGCAAGTGGAAATGGACATCGTTGAGATTAGAATTGAGACCACATATATTTGTGAAATGAATTAGGAAGTGCTTGGGAGGTTTAGATCTTTTTGCAGATAAGCTTGCTCTATTAGTTTGACAATTAGTTTGATGCTGTTTAAAGCTTGCTTTCTTGCATCATATGTCTGTTCTAATGCTAAAGTACCGGGCACGGTTTGGAAAAAGTCACGAGTTAGGACAATTTGAAAGTGCCTGCAATTCTACCAGACATGAGAAGGGAATACATGTTGAGAGCCTTGTCAATCAATGTTGCAGAGAATGTGCAAGGCTCACAGAGTAGAATTTTTCTCAGCTTGGTCTGTGCATGTTAATAGGAGGGACTGCTTTTATAGAGATGGGATACACTTAAATAGAAAGGGTGCAAGAATACTTTCTAATGCTATTGAAGCAGTGATAGGTGGGTCAGAAAACTGCTAGCTTGGGGAGGGGAGACCAAGACTAATAGATTAACTTTTATCTTTCACTTCAAACAGAGGAGGAAGTGATTGTTGCACTGCTTATATTGGAACATGCAGCAACCTAGAAAACAAGGTGTTGGGGGTTTTAAGCCCTTCTGTGGAATGTCATGAATAAGTAAATACATGGACTGTTTTAGGGCAACCAAGGGTAAGAACATGTGTATGTATACTTACATCTACACTACTGCTAAGAGCATTAAATAAATTTGATATATTTGAAGTACTGATTAAGTCATCAAATGCAGACATTGTAGGGATAGTGGAGACACCTAGCACTAAAATCTTCTTCATGCATGAATATAAATGCAAAATATTTATACAGTTGGTTAGCAACATGAACAGAATCATCAACAGTATGCCATTCACATCTAATGGGCCAATATGGTTCATCCCTTTCCTTCTAGCATTGACATAAGCAAAGAATTAAGGCCACTGTAGCCTAGTGGTCAGTCGCAAGGGTGCATAAGTACACGTTTTAAGTGACATTACTTCAAGCTCACGTGACTACTAAATACAGTGTTTCTCATATTCGCTCTATCTTATGAACTCCTCTGACAAGTGGTCATCCACAGTAGAAACAGAAAATTAAAGCAAGGAAATTATTGCTGCCTTTCTTCACATTTTTAACTAAAGACTTCTTATAAACTGCATTAGCTTGCCTAATCCCTTTAGTGGCAAATGCAGACTAGTTCGTACTTAATGTAGGTTTCTACATCCCCTGCTAATTTATAATCATTTCGTGTAATTTTCTTCTCTACCACTAGTCTCATCAGTTCATGTTTGTTTGGGGATTTATTAGGTGCATCGGCAACTATGGCCATAGTGTGCCATACATATGATAAGTATTATGCTATTTCCTGTCATAGAGATAAAAGCAAACAATAATACCAGAAAGTTTTTAACTAGCTAAACGAGGTGGTATACATTAATCATTTTGAGAAATGCAAAAATGCTTGAGACATTTGTTTCATTGCCTAAAAGTGAAGTAAGTGTAAGAGGGTCTTCTGTTGTGGCTGGATGAAGAGATTCTGGCATTCTCTTGCATATTTAAAGGATTCAACAAGGACATGTTTTACTGAAAGCACTGTGTTGTAGTGATTACACTCGGGGGGGGGGGGGTATCTCCCTTCTTAAAAGATAACCATGAGTGATATTTGTGTGACCTATTCGTAGACATGCCAATATTACCTCCTGTTGTTGAATTCAGCTGAAGCTTGAAAGCCATCGCTCAAGATTTGGATTCATACTTCAAAGCTTATTGTTAGGTTGATTTTTCTATGATAATTGCCACTGGTACCTGCAGTTCTGTTGATTATTGATTTATAGTCTTGATATGGGATTTTCCAATTGTCACTGGGTGGTAAGATGGCCGATTTTGCAGCATTGTCAGCAAATTCATATAGTGAAATTCCCATATGTCCCAGAACCCAACAGAAATGTATGGTTCATCCAAGCTCAGATAAGGTATATAAAGAGTTTTTTTTTTTTTTTAAGACTGGGTGGGTGATGTTCATGTTTTTTTCCAGAGCTTGAAGTGCACTTAGCGAATCAGAGAAAATTATACTGTTTTCAATATTGGAGGACTCAATATACAGTCAGTCCTCGTATAACAAGTGTTTACACTACATGAATTCGATCATACACGATTTATAAATAGGGGAACGATATCTTATATAACACGAACCGAATTCGCTTATGCACGATTCGCCTTTGTGTTTACAAGAAATGGCAGTCGAACGCAGAATCACCCCAACCGAACACAACACGATAGGAATGAAGAGAAGATTCTGAAAATGTATTTATGTTTTTTATATCAGTGAAGGGGAAACACATTTCACCATAATAACGTAAAAACCAACACAATTCCAGCTATCGGTATAATCACAAATGCAATTGATCGAGTTTACTACCAGTTTATAAACAGATTCCACTAGCAGAAACGCAACTGGAAATTGTTTTTATTGTTTTATGGTAGTAACCCCCAGAAATGTGCTTTAGTAAAATGTGAGGTGTTAATAGTGTACCTCTGCCTTTACCGTGTTGTTTATTCAGTTGCTACACGTGCGCAGCTTTGTTTATGTGTATCAAGCGTGCCTGCTCGTTTTGTAATTGTGCTTTATTCCCTAAAAATGAGTAAAATACTTAAAGGTGTGAAAAGGAAGCATCCTGGAAAAGGAAGACACTGAAGATTCAGAGAGAAAAAGAAAAGCAATATCGATAAACAGAGGCAGACTGGATCAAAAATTCTCACCTGGGAAAATTTATAGTGGCCTCATACTATGGTTTATGGCCAAAATCACACCGGGGTTTCCCCAGTAAGGCTTATGGCCAGTCCGCCTCTGTTGATAGAGAAAAAATATGAAATTGTGAAACGCTTTGGGCGAAATGAAAGACCATATGATATTGCATGTGCTACAGACCTAAATGAGGCAATGCCAAGAATTACAAAGAATGCACAGAAAATAAAAACTTTCATAGCAGGAATAACTCAAAGTGTAATTAAAATCCATTAGATTAAGACACAAAGAATTGGAAGAGATGGAACGGCTGTCATCTGTTTGGATAGAAAATCAAACAAAAAACAAGTTTGCTTACTATAGAAGCAAAAGCATTAGCAATATTTTATTACATAATAGTTGTAATAAAATACATAAGTATTTTATTACGATAATTTATTGTGTTTGGTAATGTTTTGGTTACAAATGTGTGTTCAATCTTGGGTGGTCGGCACCTAATCCTATTTTTCCCATAGGGCCTGTTGTTTATATTGCACGAGGGTTTCTAGGAACACAACTATCGTGCTATACGAGGACTGACTGTACTTCACAGTGCAACCTGAATTGTGATTAGTACAGAGAAAAATATACTGAACTCATGTGACAGTTGACAGCTCCACTATTCCACTATTGCTTAGTACAATTGCAAGAAAGTTTCTTTATGTAGTGCAGATTTACCCCATTTATGAAGGTACAAATCACATGAAGGTGGAGCAAGGAGAAGTATTTGCAATATTATCAAAAGTCAGATTAAGTTCTTCTAAAAGATGTCTTCAAGACGCCTGGTCAGCGTGAAGAGGAAAAGACCAAACCCTCCAGCACATGAAAGCACGACGAAACAAATGGCCCTCAGTCCCCAGCAGCTTTCACTCTCCCTCTTACGGCAGCGAGAGGATCAGAGTGGAATTTGAATTTGATTAGGGTTGAATTTGAAAGTGTCTGCAATTCTGCCCACACACGATAGGAGGGAGAATATGATGAGAGCCTTGTCGATCAATTCGGCCCTGGAAAGATTGTGCAAGGCTCAAGGGGTAGAATTTTTTTCAGCCTGGACTGTACTTGTTAACAGGAGAGATTGCTTCTACAGGGATGGAATACACTTAAATAGAAAGGGTGCAAGAATATTTGCTGATGCTATCGAGGCAGTGTTAGGTGGGTTGGAAAACTGCTAGCTTGGGGGGAGACAAAGACCAATAGATTGACGGTAGCCACTGGCAGAGGTGAAAGAGATTCTTGCACTGCTTCTATTAGAATGAGCAGAAGCCTGAAAAACAAGATGCATGGTATTTCAGAGACTGCTGAGAGCCATTGCGGTACAAGTAAACACATGGGTTGTGTTAGGGTAGCTAAGAATAGAAACAGGTGCAGGTATACTTGCATGTACACCAATGCTAGGAGTTTAGTAAATAAATTTGATGAATTTGAGGTATTGCTCAAAACATCAAAGGCAGATATTGTTGGGATATCAGAGACGTGGTGTCACACAGATATAAGGGATGCAGAACTGCAATTTGGGGAGTACAACATCTACAGAAAGGATAGGAAGGGGGGAGGGGTTATGCTATTAGTTAAGAAACACATAAAAACCAAGGAAGTGAAGCCAGTTGACATCGCCGGACAGTGCAGTGTTGAGTCAGTTTGGTGTGACATAAGCATTGGGAGATCAAAATTGAGAGTAGGAGTGTGCTATAGGCCTAATGACTCTGATGAGTATAATAAGGAACTGTACAGGGAAATAGAGTGGGCCAGTAAATCAGAGAGTCTTATAATGGGAGATTTTAATTTCCCAGATATTGACTGGAATTTCTGGGCTGGTTACTCACACACTAGCAGGGCTTTTGTGGATTTATTGGATGATTGTTTTCTATATCAGCATGTTCGGGAGGAAACTAGAGGGAGTAATACTCTTGATTTGATTATCAGCAATGATTCTTCATGCATTAAGAATCTGCAGATAAATGAACCACTAGGTGGCAGTGATCACAGTGTGCTGAAGTGGGATTTACTCAAAGAGGTAACTACCATTAGGGGTAAAGGGAAGGGTTATTGCTTCCGTAAAGGCGACTACGATGGACTGAGACAGTATTTAAATTCTATACAGTGGGACCAACTGATGATGTTACCAACAGCAAATTCAAAATGGGAAGCATTCAAAGAACTTATCTTGGAAGCTACTAGGCTTTACATACCAACTAAGAAATATTGTTCAAGGTTTAGGCCAAAATGGATGTCAGATGAACTAATGAGGCATATGGCAGAGAAGAAGAGAAGCATTCAAAGAACTTATCTTGGAAGCTACTAGGCTTTACATACCAACTAAGAAATATTGTTCAAGGTTTAGGCCAAAATGGATGTCAGATGAACTAATGAGGCATATGGCAGAGAAGAAAAATGCATGGGATACTTACAAATTAACACATGACACAGAAGCCTATGATAGGTACAAGTTGATATGCAACCAAGTTACAAAGGAGGTTAGGCAGGCGAAGGAAGATTACGAGAAATTCTTGGCAAGGGATGCAAAGAAAAACAGCAAAGATTTCTTTACTTATGTAAACTCTAGAAGGAAGGGGATGAATCAGATTGGTCCACTTGATATTGATGGGTCAACTGTTGATGATCCTGCTCAGGTAGCTAACAAACTAAATGAATATTTTGCATCGACATTCACACATGAGGAGTTATTCAGCAAGGGGAATGCCAGAGGTGTATTCAACTCTAGCAGTAAGCTACAGAATCTTGAAATAACTGGGAGTAAAGCGGAGGAGAAACTGTTGAAGATAAACACAAGAAAGGCACCTGGGGTGGATGGGATCTATCCAGTTATATTAAAGGAGGCAGCAAAGGAAGTAAGCAAACCCTTAGCCATAATTATGAGAGCTTCCTTGGACTCAGGGGAGGAACCCATAGACTGGAAATGTGCAAATGTGACCCCAATTCACAAAGGAGGATCAAAGGCTGACACAAGTAATTATAGACCTGTGAGCTTAACTTCTGTTCCAGGAAAATTAATGGAGGCACTGGTTAAAGAAGCACTGCAGGATCATTTAGACAAGACTTCAGTTATAGCTCAGACGCAGCATGGTTTTGTTAAGGGGAAGTCTTGCCTGACCAACTTGATTGGATACTATGATGCAGTCACAAAAGAACTGGATGCAGGGAATAACTTTGATATTATATACTTGGATCTTAGAAAGGCTTTTGATACTGTTGCACATGGAAGACTGCTACACAAATTGGAGCAGTGTGACATTGGAGGCAAATTGCTGCTATGGATAAAGGGGTGGTTGAGGGAGAGAAGACAGAGTGTGGTAATCAATGGACACTGCTCATCGTGGACTAATGTTATTAGTGGAGTCCCTCAGGGCTCAGTGTTGGGTCCATTATTGTTTTCTGTATTTATAAATGATATTGATGATGGTATATCAAGCTTAATGTCCAAGATTGCAGATGATACAAAGGTTAGCAGGGTTGTCAAGGACACTACTGACACTATGCTGCTGCAACAGGATCTGGAAAGGTTGAGCAGATGGGCTGAGAGGTGGCAAATGAAGTTTAACATTGACAAATGTAAAGTACTACACATGGGAAACAGCAACCCCAGAGCAACATATCAACTCTGTGGTACTACACTGAGAGTGGTAGAGAATGAAAGGGACTTGGGGGGTGGTTGTGCAGGCAGATATGAAGTTCTCTGAGCAGTGCAGACGGGCTGCAAGAGTAGCTCATGGAGTATTGTCAATGATATACAGGAATTTTTCTAGCAGGGATAAGGAGGTGATTATTCCATTGTATAAGGCAATGGTCAGGCCACACCTAGAGTACTGTATACAGGTCTGGAGACCTCATTTCAAGAAGGATGTAGAGCTGCTGGAACGAGTACAGAGAAGGGCAACAAGATTAGTGAATGGAACAAAGGGGTGCTCTTACGAAGAAAGGCTTAAGTTTTGCAAATTACAATGTCTGGAGACTAGGCATCAGTGAGGTGATCTGATAGAGGTGTATAAAGCCTTGAATGGTTTAAGCATGCTCAATGCTGATGAGATTCTTCCTCTAGCTCAGAAAAATCACCTGAGAGGGCATAAATTCAAATTGAGGAAAGACAGATGTAAGATAGACGTGCGGAAATTTGCCTTTAGCCAGCGGGTGGTTGGTTGGTGGAACAGACTTCCATCCCTTGTGGTGGAAGTTGATAGCCTAAATAAGTTTAAGGCTCAGCTGGACAGGTATTTTGAACGAACAGAGGGGTGAAGTGGAAGTGGGGTTTTTTTTTGTTTTTTTTTTTTTTTTTTTGGCTGATGCTGCATAAGCTTGCTTTCTTGCATGAAATGCCTCTACTAATGCTAATGCTAATGGAAGCAGAGGGTGCAAAGAATCTCTGGGTACGACCAGACTGCCATGCACGGAAACTGAACTTGGCCTGTTATAATGTAAGAACACTCATCGGTGAAGACAGGATATTAGAGCTGGAAAAGGAATTGGAAAATGTGAATTGGAATATCATCGGTTTGGCTGAAACAAGAAGAAGAAATGAATCACTTATAAGTTTACCAAGTGGAAATCTGCTGTACACCAATGGAAACAGTGAAAGAAGTGAAGGTGGAGTTGGGTTTCTGGTCCATAAAGATTTTAAAATCAACATTTTGGAATTCAAAAGTACATCACCAAGAGTGACAAGACTAATACTCAAGATTTCTAAAAGATACAAGCTAAAGATTATAATGATTTATGCACCAACATCGAGCCATGATGATGAAGAGGTTGAAGAAATGTATACCGAAATTGAGTCTTCTAGATGAGCAGAAAACCCACTACACTATTATTATGGGAGACTTCAATGCTAAGGTTGAAAAAACACAAAACAGCACAGAAAGGGGAACTATAGGAAATTTTGGAATTGGTGAAAGAAATGAAAGAGGTGAAAGACTTGTGGAATTTGCAGAATCTCAAGGATTGTCAGTAATGAACACTTTTTTCAAGAAAAGGGTGAACAGAAAGTGGACATGGAAGAGTCCAAATGGATTAACTACTAATGAAATCGACTTCATCCTCACTAACAGAAGATATATCGTGAATGATGTTACTGTCCTGAATAAGGTAAATGTTGGAAGTGATCACAGAATGGTAAGATGTACACTTGATATAGATAAAGGAAAGGAAAAAACTGACTCGAGTAAATAATACAAAGGTCTTTGAGATAACAGAAGAGGAGAAAAAGCAGTATGTACTGGAACTTAAGAACAAGTATGAGCTTCTGCAGACTGCTCAGGACCAAGATATCGACGAGGAATATTACAAATTTTTGAAAGTGATAAAGCCCAAGAAACCTATAGGGAAAAAGAAATCCAAAGAAGAAAAAATTAGTCAAGAAACACTTGCCATGATGAACCGAAGACGACAAATGAAAAGCAAGAAAAACACTGACAGTGAGAAAATTGAGTATACTGAGTTATGCAAAGCCATTAGAAAGAGACTCAGAGAGGACATAAGATTTTAACACAAGAAAAGTAGAACAAGCATTAAGGGAAAACAAAGGAATTAAATCAGCAGCCATGAGCAGTAACACAGAAAGACAAATGATACTGAAACTGAAGAATAGCGATGGTGTACTTATAAACAGCAGAGAAGGCATAATTCAAATAGCCGAAGACTACTATAGAGAATTATACAAGGAGCAGGGGAATGATGCCAGCAGTGAGGAAGATGGATTGCAAAGTAGCAACACATACGACATAAACCCAATATTCTTCCTGATGAGGTAGAACATGCATTGAAGAAAATGAAGACTCAGAAAGCCCCGGGGGGAAGATGAAGTTACTGTAGAGTTGTTAAAATTTGGAGGAAGAGACATGACAAAAAAACTGGCAAGACTCTTCACAAAATACATTAGGAAAAGGTGTGGTACCTAAGGAGTGGAATAATGCAATCATAGTTTTGCTGCATAAGAAAGGAGATAAATCAGAAATTGGAAATTATAGACCAATTAGCTTGCTATCCCACATCTACAAGTTGTTCACAAGGGTCATTACTAACAGATTAGAAAGAATACTGGATGAGAATCAACTGAAAGAGCAAGCTGGCTTTAGAACAGGATTCTCAACTATGGATCACCTTCATGTAATATCACAGCTAATGGAGAAAGCAAATGAATATAAAACACCATTATGCCTGGCATTTGTGGATTATGAAAAGGCATTTGACTCCATACAGCATAAGGCAATGTTTCGGGCACTGGAAAGACAAGGCATTGATACCCCATATATTATGATTTTGAAGAAAATATATGAGAGTGCTACCTCCTTTATTAGACTAGACAAAGACAGTAGGAAATTTAAAATTGAGAAAGGAGTTCGACAAGGAGACACAATATCTCCGAAGCTGTTTATTGCTGCCCTTGAGGAAGCTTTCAGAAGATTAGACTGGTCGCAGAAAGGAGTCGATGTGAACGGCGAGTAACCAAACCATTTACGATTTGCAGATGACATTGTGGTCATTAGCCACGATCCCAACGAATTAAAGGAAAATCTTAATCAGTTATGCACAGCTAGTAAGGATTTTGGACTAAAGATGAATATGGCTAAAACAAAAGTAATGATGAACCAGTATGCCACAGAAAGGGAAATAATGATTGAAGGAGCAGTAATTGAAAAGGTGGAGTCATATACTTATCTGGGACAAGTCATTAGCTGTAATAATGATAAATGGCTGGAAGTCAAGAGAAGAATAAATTTTGGATGGATAGCATTCAGGAAATATAGTCACATACTGAAGAGCAATATCCCAGTTTGTCTGAAATATAAAATAATGAACCAATGTATACTCCCCACCATGACTTATGGAAGTGAAACTTGGGCACTCACCAAAAGAATGGAAGAGAAGCTGAGAACTACACAGCGAAGAATGGAACGAATTATATTGGGAATCGGACTGTTAGATAAGAAGAGAAACACATGGATTAGGCAACAAACTCAAGTAAAGGACATTCTTATCAAAACTAAAGAACTAAAATGGTCCTGGGCAGGACACATAGCTCGAAGACATGATGACAGATGGACTAAGAAAATACCAGAATAGTATCCAAGAGGAGCTAGAAGAAAACCTGGAAGACAAAGGCGGAGATGGATAGTGAAATTCATGAGTTTGTGGGTAGTAAATGGATGGCCAGTGCTCAAAACAGAAGGAACTGGAAAGTTGCTTGAGAGGCCTTCATCCTGCAGTGGATTGAAAATGGCTGATGATGATGAAAAGATGTCTTATTCTTACACCTAATGGTCGGTTGATTTGATTTGATTTTGATTTTTTGTGGCGCAAAAACAGCAGGGTTATAGTGCGCCAGGAAAAAGTTAAAATATAAAAAGGTAAGACTGGTAACTTGTAAAAAGCTACTTCGTCTTAAGGTGCATACAGTCATAAAATCAGTACAATGACAAAAGCAAATTGTTTATTTCATATGACTGTATACAAATTGATCGACTTTAAAAATTTAAAAACTGCTGACACATTGTCGTTGTCATTTAAAATCTGACTGAGTGTATACGGATCAGTCAGATGGGTAAAAGCAGTAAAACGAGCATTTATAAAACTAGAACAATCACATAAAATGTGTTCGACGGTTAAAACGGTGTCGCATTGCTTACACATAGGAGGGTCATCAGCCCTCACCTAATGGTCGGTTAGTAGTAGGGCGGTTTTGGTATAACCTGCTGTGTTGCAGGTTGAAAAGTATTTGCCAGTTTGGGTGTTTGGGCACAGAGATAATTTTTTATGCATAGCGTAATATAAGTTATTACTATTATTATTATTATTATTATTAGCCATATGATGCAAGGAAGCCTGAGGTTTTTGCTGCACCAGCCAAAAAAAAAATTCTAAGTTACCCTAAGAGAGAGAGAGAGAGAAAAGTAGAAGGGAAGAGAAGAATGATGATATCCAGCTTAGGACCCTGGGTTTGCCAAGCCCATACTCACCAGATGTGAGTCCCTGGGGTTAAGTTGTTGCCTTCTGGCAGAGAGAGGGGGTTCGTAAGCTTCAGCATATAGACTATGTATTGGAGATGTGTACCTAGAGCAATGCGTATTGCACTATGATGAAGAGGATCAAGCCAGCGAAGGACACTAGGTCTTGCTGAGCTATACACCGGTGCTCTGTAGTCAAGTTTTGATCTTATTAAAACTCTGTATAATCGTAACAAGGTATCGTGATCAGCTCCCACTTAATTACCGAGAGAACTCTGATTATATTTAGTTTTTGCTGGCAGGATGTTCTTAGTTTTTTAACATGCTCTAAAAAGGTAAGTTTATGATTTAATGTGATTCCTAATAACCGTATGCTGTGATGAACTGCTATTGGTTGGCCATTCAGTTGTAGTTGCGGATGTGGGTAATGTTTACATCGGAGGCAAAAATGGATGCACAATGTTTTTTGTGGTCCGAGTTGAAATCCATTAGTTTGTGTCCACGAACTGATTTTAGTTATTGCCCCTAGCAACTGTCTTCCAACAGTATCCATGTTTTTGCATGATAGGAAATGCTAAGGTCATCTACAAATAGTGTTTGGAATTTGTTCAGCAATTGTGTTTATTACAATTATAAAAAGTGTAGCACCTAGCACGGATCCTTGGGGGATTCCTTCTTGTAAGAAGACTTGGGATAATGAAGTTTTAAATGTCCGTTTGTACAGGAAATTCGGAATGAAAATAGGGAGATGGCCCTGAAGTCCATGGTGATATAATTCGCGAAGTATTCCATACTTCCACGTGGAAGTCGTAAGCCTTACTGATATCAAAACACACCATGATATGATGTTCCAATCTAAGGAATGCATTTTAGATGGAGTTCTCAAGTCGTACTAATATATCTAGTGTTGATCTGTTTTTTCGGATACCAAATTGAGCAGAATGTAGGAGATTTCAAGTTTTCTAGATACCATATCAGTCAACAGTTTATCTTTTCAAGAATTTTGCAGAGGCAACTGGTCAAGGCAGTGGGTTTATAGCAAGTAGGGTTTGTTGGGTCGCTTCCTGGTTTAAGGAATGCAAGGACTGTAGCATGGTGCCATTGTTCAACATCTAGACGCAGTGCCAAGCACTGCGTCTAGATGTTGATAGAGCTCTATGTAGTTCGTGGAGAGTAAATGGTAAGTTGTATTGTTCATTCCCCTTTGGCGAAAAGTTTAATTTTTATTTTTCTGTATTTGTTTAAAATTTTCTGAAGGCTGGTGTGTAACTTTCCATTGCTGATGCTTTGGCAAAGGTTTCCCCTAAGACGTTAGCAATTTAGGCTGGGTCAGAAGTATTCTGTCCCCTCCATTCGATGATAAGCACAGGAGTCATCTGGTGTTTACAACTCATTTTTCTGATTATTTTTCAAATTTTAGGTGTAGGGGTATCTTGATTGATAGTTGATGTAAAGCGGATCCAAGTTGCCTTTTTATTACAGCATCTAACATACCTTGCTCTGACATGTTTATACTGGATAAGATTAGCTGTAGTTGGACTGCGGCGAAAGGAATTCCAGGCTTTCCTTTACTTTGCTCTTTTTTTTATCTGCACGGCATTCGTTACTCCATCAGATTTTTGGGTGTATCGGCAATTTTGAAGGGAATTTTCATATGGTTTTTTTCTGCTGCATGTAATATTGTTTTTGTGACTCAACTGCTTCATCAGTTGGAGATTCTTGGATTATTTCCAGGTCAAATTTAGCTAGTTTTTTATACATCTGCCAATTTGCCTTTTCGGTGAGCCACTGAGGAATTTTAGTAGGATGATAAGGGAGTTTATTTAGTAATTCAATTAGCATTGGAAAATGATCACTATGCAGTGGATCATTATTTATTGACCACTTTAGAGTAGGATATAGGGCTGCTGAACAGATGGCCAAGTTTATTGCAGTATTAGTTCCAGAAGGAAGGTGAACATATGTAGGTGGACCCATCATTTAGAAGGAGAAGCTTATTATTTAAAAATTTTTCAATTTGTTTCCCCTTTGATCAATGTTGTTGTTGCCCCATAGTGTGTGATGACCATGTAAATCTCCCAGAATGAGGAAAGGTATGGGGAGTTGAGCTATGTTGATCATTTTGTTGAAAGCCATAGCTAGGTGGAATGTACAAGGAGCAAATTGGATTATGGATATCAGAAGCAACATGGACTGCTGCTGCCTCAAGGCGAGAGTTCAGAAAAACATGCTTGGAAGGAACATGTGGGCTTACTAAAACAGCTACACCACCATGTGCAGTATTTTGATGGGTTCTGTCTTTTCTAGAGATATTGTACTGAGACAGTTTTGATGTATCTTGAGGTTTTAAATATATCTCTTGAAGGCAGAGACATATTGGTATGTATTTAGAGATCGTAAAGACCATCAATATTGGCATGGAAACTACAACAATTCCATTGAATTATTGTGTTCATTATTAATGTGTTGTTAGGCTTTCAGAACATTTTCGTGTTGTTGAAGTTCTCTGTTTTTCACTCTTATTTTTATCTTTTTTTGGGAAGATAGTCTTTCCTGTGTCCATGTCTTTTTCGACAAAAATTTCTAGGACACCATCATTTGCAGATTTTTAATTAATATCCATTTCCTCTTGAAGTTTTGATTTGTTTTTCTTTGTATTCTTGGTCTGGGGGGTGTAATTTTTCGTGTGGTATGGATATTGGTGTGTTAACTGCTTGAGTTTGGGTTGCACTGTACAGGATTTTGACATAGTTTGAGAAAAACTCTTTTGGGGGTATTGATAATTCAGTTGGCATTGCTGTTGACTTTTATCTTTTGGTGATTTGGGTGTAAGTAGGTCTGTTTGGACGGGTTGGTGATGAGAGAATTCACCTTGCTTCTTGATAGGAAATATTATGGTTTGTTTTATACTTCTGAATAAGTTTTTCGTTTTTCCAGTGTTCACATGTTCTAGCATAGGCAGGGGTGGTCTTTTTTTACAGTTTGGGCATATTGGTTGAGGCTTTGCAGTTTTGTTCTACTGAACTGCACTTTGCACAAGTAGGGTTCCCGGAAAGCAGTCTGGGAATGTCCATACTTCTAACATCGGAAACACCGCAGTGGGTTTGGAATATATGGTCTGGCATTGCATACCAGATATCCAGCCTTAATGAATGTTGGACGATTTGGTTGGTTAAAGGTCAAGATCAGATTTCCATCTTTTCTGGTGGAGATTCTCTTGACTTGAATAGCTCCTTGGTCTTTAAGTTCTTCTAGCATCTCCTCTTCAGATACATCTAGTAAGTCCCAGTGTGAGATCACTCCTTTGGAAGTGTTCAGTGATCTGTGGGGGTGTCACAGTTACTGGTAATCCTGCAGAGTTTAATGCTCAAAAGTCGCTCTGAATGTTTAGTGTTAAAGATACCTATGAGGATGTCTCCAGACCTCAGTCTTTTTACAGACTTGGGATACAATCTGAATACTCTGAATACAATCTGACCGCATGATAGGTTAAGGCCAGAGCCGCCAGTAAATGAAATCAAATTTGCTGGCCAAAAATATTTCGATTAAAAATAAAATAAGGCGCAATTAATTATTATTAATTTATTGAAAAAGAAAAGAATTACAACAAATCTCACATATATAATATAATGAAACAACAAACAAAAATAACAAAATCATTCTGAAATTTTGGAAATAAACTTTAAATTCTAAATCGCAGTAATCATACTCTATCGCAATAATAAAATAAAAGGAAATTATAATGTTAAAAAATTATACAAATTTGTTTCCTTGCTTTAAGAGATGTGAATTTATTAATTTTTTAATTTATGTTTATTTGTTCCAAAAGATCATTTTCTATTGAAATTATTGCCAAATTAGTGAGTCGTTGTTGAGACATTGTCAATCGTAAATAATTTTTGAATAATTTTGAAAAATCTGCTCACCTGAAGCAACTGAAATTGGTAAAGTCAGAAAGAGTATTAATATTAGTAATGGCATAGGTAGGCTGCCGTAGCCTAGTGGTCAGGCGCACGGGTGCATAAGTACACGTGCCTGGAGTGACCAGGGTTCAAGCCAGTGACTGAATACGGTGCTGTTTCTTGTGTTCTGTGTATCTGGTAAACTCCTCCGACCGTTTGGTCATCCCGAAGTATAAACAGAAAATTTATTTTTTTTATTTATGAGGCCAGAGCAAGCTTATATAGCATCAACCAAAAAAGGGGGGGGGGACCCATTTCCCATTCACCTCTCCAACCACTCCAAAAGTTTATCCAGTCCTTCCTTGAATTTATTTAAGCTATCAACTTCCACAACAAAATATGGAAGTTTGTTCCAGCAATCAACCACCCACTGGCTAAATGCAAATTTCTGAACTATTCTGCTCTACAAATTTCTTTCCCCAATTTGAATCTATGCGTGCTCAGGTTCATAATCTGAGCAAGAGGAAGAATCTCATCAGAATTGAGCCTGCTCAACCCATTCAGGGCCTTATGGATCTCAATCTGATCAATTCGCAGGCGTCTAGTTTCCTGATGCTGCAATTTGCAGAACTTAAGCCTTTCTTGGTAAGACCATCCCTTTGTTCCCCTCATTTGCATAAATTCTTAATGCAACTGCTACATTTGGAAAAGTATCTTTAAACTTGTTTTTAAAAATATATTGTAACACTTCAGATGGAGTAATATTGTCTTTAATATAAATTTGAAGTACTCTTTAAGTTCTTCAATAATGCTAAACCATCAATATCAGACTCATTACGATCAATGTCACTTAATTCAATATGTAAACCTTTGCAAAGATTTAAGAAATCATTATATGACTTTTTTTTTTTTTTTTTTTTTCAATTCAGAAATATAAAATATTTTAAATATTGAGGTAAACTTCTCTTATTATTTTACTAATATTATTATCAACGTAGAACGTATTGAGTAGTACAGCTCTGATTCATACTATCTAATAAATAAGTCACGATATTAATGGAAATAGTTAATTATATTTTAATATTTAATGCGATGGATGAGCTTGGTGGAGATTTATTAGCTTATCAATATTAGGTTTAATATCTGTAAGTAGAAGTCATAAAACGCCACGTTTAACAACTATCCAGACAATTTCTTTGTTTTGTCAGCAATTGAAATACAGCACTGAAACCGGTTTCGACTAGATATGATGTTGGAAAAGAAATAAGTAATTTTTTTACAATTCCCCACAATGCAGGATAATGGTCAGGGATTTTCTTTTGTAACCAAAATTCCTGGTATGAATTTTGAAATTTTGGCTTCAGTTTAACTTCATTTTGTAACTCAATCAATTCTTCTTCTACAAAACGTTCACCATCGTCATTATTTAAAAAAGGATTTATAACCCAATCTGGAATTTTCAAATTAAGGAGATCTTGGCACCTTTCCTGCATATCTCTGTGCAACATTTCTAGATGATTACAAAAAGTTAGTAGAGTTTCATCAGCTATTTTTCCTTTTTTCTCTATTTCCAACAGATTTGGAAATTGATATAATTCACGTCCCTACATTGTGCATAAAAAGCTTTAATTTTGAAATAAATGCTGAAATTTGAGTTTTCGCCTTAACAAGAGTTACATCTTATCCTTGTAAATGTAAGTTCATTGGGTTGAATCTAGTAAATAAATCTGCAAGATAAGCAATATCAGTTTTCGTTTTCTTGAGGTCATTACTAAGGTCGTTGTTCCTATCTTCAAAAAACTCAACAACAGTATCAAAGAGTTCATAAAATCTGTTGAGACAGTTGCCTTTTGACAGCCACCGAACCTCGGAGTGAAGTAGCAATCGTTCAAGATCTTCACTGTCTTGATCACAAAGCTTTCGAAATATACGATCATTCAAAGAATGTGCTTTAATTTTGTTTATAGCAGTAATAACAGTTTGTAGAGAATTGTGCAGTTGATAACCAATTTTTTCGCAAGTAAATGCTGACAGTGAATGACACAATGAACAGTAATAATATTTGGCACAGCATTTTTTAAATAAGCCATAAAACCCTTGTAACGGCCAATCATTGATGATGGTGCTCCATTCGTTGCACAAGCAAGTACATTTGTAAGTGGAATTTCCCTGTCTTTAAAAATCTTTTCAGTAACCTAAAATATAGACTCGCCTTTGGTATACATTTCTAGATATCTTGCAAATAATAATTCTTCGTTTAACTATTCATCTTTTATAAAACGTACGTATGCTAGTAGTAAAGATTCGTTACCTGGCAGAGTTGATTCGTCTATTTGTAAGGCAAATTCTGTTGTTCGTAAAATGTTGCATAGGGTATTTTTTGTGTCTTTGGCCATTTCATCTATCCGTCTCTGAACTGTATCATTGCTAAGTGGAATAGATTTTATTATATTGTGCAGTGATTTATGTAAAACAATACTGATAACTTCAGAAATTGCAGGCAAAATTAATTCTTCACCAATTGTATGAGGCTTACCAGCTTTTGCAATCAACAGTGAAATATTGTACGAGGCCCGCAAGCCATCGTTGTTTTGTTGTGATGCACAAGAAAACATGCTCGATAATGTTGGGTGCTTTTCAAATTTGTCATGTAGCTTTTGAAAGTAAGACAAGTCGTTATTTGCCTTATCTGAATGCACCTTATTTAAGTGCTCCAGTAATCTGGAAGGCTTCATAGCCTCGTTTGAATATGTCTTTTCACAGATAAGGCACATTGGAAGTTGATTGTTTGCTGGTGCTGATATAAATCCATATTTTAGATATTGTGCAGAATATTGTCTACATTTCTTTTTCTTTTCTGGCTCAGCCATTTTTCTTCCTATTTAAAAAAATAAAAAATAAGAAGAAGAGCATATACGTATCATTAATTATTAAGAAAATTATTGCAAGTCGCCTGTTACATACAATCATACCTAACACCCCCCCCATCGTATACTGTCATGCCCACCCTTGTATACCATCACGCCTATTCCCTCCTATTTCCCCCTTTCATGCCTAATGCCCCATGGATAATTCAAATGCCCCCCAGGGGCAATATCGTCCACTTTGAGAAGCACTGGTATAGCACAAGATAGAGAAGCATGGTGCCAATGGAGCCCTGAACCTGCCTGAGAGCAGAGAACTTGAAGAAAAAGAAGATTTTATAACTGCAAAATATAAATATGAACACAGATCCAGAAAAGTAACTTAACATGTCTGCAATTTCATGTACTGTATTTATCTCAAATGAATTATTTGCCTGCCGTGTTGAATACTGGTAAATGATGGAAGTTGCGTTGATCATCTGATTGTATAAAACCAATCAGATGACCATCGTGACTTCTGGGTATGTGGGACAGGCAGTTGGTTAGGTTTCAAAAGTAACACTATGTTGCAGAATGGTAATCCTTTTGGCTCTTAATTTGTGCTTAGCAGCAGCACTAATTGACTCAATTGGCTGAAGGCCAGAGGTTATACGTTCCCAGTAAAGTCTCTCGTAATCTGTTTGTTAAATGGAAATTTTCTTCATTCTACTGAAACTATTATTATTAATGTAATTTACCCAGGGGAATTTTTAAAAAAATCGCTAAATAGAAAATTTCTCTCTAAAGAAGTTTGTTAAATAGAGGTCCGACTTATGTATGTCAAAAATTTTTTTGCCGCCCTCCTGAACTGCCGCTGTAAGCGACACTTACCTTGCCTACCCATTTGCGGAGGCCCTGGTTGAGGCAGACTGAGACCGAAACAAAGCGAGTCGGCAGACTTGTAGTTTAGTGTCCCGAGTCACGTTCAGCGTGCAAGTCACTGCCTGCTCTTATCTGGGAAAACAGCCATTTGAACACGTTTTCAGAAAGAATAAAAAACAATTTCCCGAATTTGATTATAAAAATAAAAGTAGGTAATTATCAAAACAATAATGGAAATAAGTAATTATTATTAATTTTTAATTAATAATAACACTGAAGTTTTGTATAACCTAAAAAAAAAATAATATGGTCGAGATTAATATGTACATCACTGTATTATTATTTGTCCGGTCCGTTAAATCCGAAATCTGTTATATCGGGGCCCGTTAAATCGAGGGTTTACTGTATACAGAAATCACAGCATGCATTTGTTAGGACGAGGGCATGTCTGATCAACAAGATTAGCTACTATGATGCAGTAACAATTCTAACATCATATATTTAGATTTCAGTAAACCTTTTAACACTTCCACACAAAAGACTGGTATAAAAATTGGAGCAGTGTAGCATTAGGAGCAAATTACCTTTGGATAAAGGGATGGCTGAGTGCCAGAAGAGAGATGGTTGTAAATGGACATTGCTCTTCTTGGACTGATGTTAAGAGTCCCTCGGGTTCAAGTGCTGGGTAGCTTACTGCAAGCTACCCAGCACTGAACAATCATCCTCAAATATATTCTCAATATCAGTGACACCATTATTTATATTGATGAAGTCATAGTAAGTTTATTGTTAAGACTGCACAATGTTTGGCAGGTTGGTTAATGATGGGAATCAAGGTATACTATTGCAGAAAGACCTAGAAAAATTAGGCAGATGGATTGAGAAGAGACATTGGTAAATGCAAGGAACAACTTATGAGCAGCAATAATACCAGAATAACATACCAATTAGGTGGTACTACACTGAAGGTGAAGAATGAAAGAGCACTAGGGGTAATTGTACAGTCCAACATAAATATCACTGAGCAGTCCAGACAGGTTGCCAGAACATCTCATGGGATACTGTCAATGATACACAGAAACTTTGTTAGTAGGGAGGAGGAGGAGGAGGTGGTGGTGGTGGTTATAATGTCTAACAAGGCAATGATCAGGCCACATCTTGAATACTGCATTCAGACCCAGAGGCCTCATTTTAAGGCACCTTTGCAAAAACAAAATCCCTTCCCTTTACCTTTAATTGCAGTTATTTTTTTGAAAAAATCTCCTATCAGTATGCAGTGATCACTGCTACCTGATGGTTCCTTATCCTCATTCTTAATACATGATGAATCACTGTTGATAACTACAGTTTTCCCCTCCTCCTCCTGTCTTCTCTATACACATTATAATCATAATAGTCAAATCATCCTAAAATGCATCCTCAATATCAAGTGACACTCATGTTTCTGTTATACCTATACTCAGTGGTCATATTCAGCCGGTATGGTCGCACCAGTTGTTAAAATGTCTAAAAATGTCCATACGGGTTGTTGGGAGGAGTCTAAAAGTTTACTCAACGAGAAAAAAAAATGTCCCTGTTGATTTTGGCCCGCACTGGGTGGGGGAGTGTTGTAACATTGCCAATCACACCATAATATATAATTTCGAGGCCAGTTCCCATAGGTTTGCAACTCTGGTGATGTGTGAACTCCTTGTGGCAAAAGTAAAGAACGCCCACACGAGAACTACGGGAAACCTCGGCAAAGTTTACCCGTGAAACTAGTTTGCCGTTGCGGCATTTGTGTTGTTGCTCTCTCGGTAAACAGATGGTGAATGTTATCAGTCTGAAGTATAAGTTGAATCCCTTGTAATCTTCCAGTTTCACTCTTTTCTGCATCAGTAGTTTGAGCTGATTTCAGGCACTGAGCTTGTGTGTGTGTGTGCTCCTTAATCCTCAAAAGTTTACTCATAGTAACAAG
Source organism: Mastigoproctus giganteus (assembly GCF_048544385.1). NCBI lineage: Eukaryota > Metazoa > Arthropoda > Arachnida > Uropygi > Thelyphonidae > Mastigoproctus > Mastigoproctus giganteus. The sequence goes on from NC_143585.1 coordinate 123,254,973, forward strand.
TAACACATGTGGAGTTTTACTTTGTGAGTAGTGTTTTTAAACTGCATTTATAATAAATTGTTTAAATCGTAACTCTTAGAATGAAGAGGCAATAGTTTGGATAAATTTTTGAACATTTCTACTAAATGTTCAACAACAGAAATAGAACAAACAAGAGTTGTTTGTTCTACTGTTGATATTGAACTACGACTTGGAAATTCGTCTAAAACTGTGCAACAATCAATACAGCCTGAAAGATTTTCTCATTCTGAGCAGAAGTTAGTACAAAACACAATAAACAATTTGCATTTCTGGAATGAAAAGCAATTGGATTATTTCAAAAATAAGTGCGAATGGCTTATTATTGTCAGTGACGTGAATGTGGAATGCCAGTGGTGCTCAAAGGCTTTATCTTTAAGCACTTTCAGTGCTAAATATTCACATACTTCAACTTCATCAGATTGGCAATCATGTTCTGTCAAAGTTCATGGTTCTAATATAAAGAATATGCAATCATCAATGAGAAAAAAACTGAAAAGACATCATGAGTCAGCTTCACACAAAAAAGCATTACATATAATCAAAACATCCAAAAAAATATATTATTTCAAACAGTATTGACATGGCTAATGAAAAATATTTAAACAGCACTATAAACATCTTTAATACCATTTATTCCATAATCAAAACCAATAAACCATTCACTGACATGGAATATGTTTAATAGCTTTGCAAAAAAGAATAATGTCAATTTGGGAGTATCTTTGCACTCTAGATTTATGGTCCCACTTGTGGCCAAACACATCTCCACTGAAATAAGAAAGGAAGTTTTTGGAAAATTGATAAGTCAACGTAGTAAAATTTCAGTTATTATTGATGAAGCTTCAACTATTTCACATAAGGGCGTCTTAATAGTTTATTTAAAGTCAGAAATTCAAAACTTTGAACATACTAAACAGGGCCAGAGCATCCTTCTCACGGTGATCTAATGCAGTCTAGATTAGTCTAGTCACAGTTCTGATCATAAAGATTTCTAAACTTTTCTATGAACCTACACAATATAATTTACTGGCTCGAGAACATTTGACGGCAATACTGCTACATGTGAATCCACGTTCTCACTTTCACTTAGAATAAATCATCTATAAAAAACTTTCAATGTGTCACCAATGAATGGCTAGTTTAATTCTAGTTGCATTTGAGAAGGAACATACAAAAAAAAAAAAAAAAAAAAACGATCCATTATTTGATAAAAACATATGTTCAGAGAAACACATACAGCTATTTAGAAGTACAGCCACTCCTCGATTAACACAAGAGTTGCATTCATTTTGCATCTAATATTTTGCTATCCTGATTATCTCAAGAAATCCAACAAATTCAATACTGACTTAGCTAAATACTGTATGGAATATATTGCAATTATTTGTACAGGAACTCCCCGACTTACTTAAGAGTTGCATTCTGCGGAACACCACACAAGTCGGAATTTTCCCCATGCTTGTGCAGCATTCGCAACTGTGCTCGCTGAATTGATTGAATCAAAAAAGAAATGCTTGACAAACGTGAATAAAATTATTTATTGTATTTATTCAATTTTTTATCTCATGCACAAGAAAAATTACAAAAGCGTGGAATTTAAAAAAATTTCAAAATAACAAAAAAAAGAGAAGAGACAGGCATAACATCAGTAATTTTCCCTATCGACCATCATTGCCAGAATCGATGTCTTTGGCTGATAAGTACGCCACTGCGGAGGTTGAGGGCTGTGGAGATTTAGGAGGTCGGCCGCTCAACCTTACGAAAGAACATATCAATGGATGACTGGACAATGGCTTTTTTCTTTTCATCTTCTATTATCCAGGCGTATTGGAACGTCTTGTCAGGATTTTGCGTCTCCATCATATACAATGTGTGCAACTTCCGGGGAGGAAATTACAATCTATTATTTCTAAGGTGAAAACACCTGTTCCTCCTTTCCTATGGAGTGGTTCCGTATACCATATTACGTGTCCAGATTGTGGGGGGTGTTATGTAGGCTAGTCTGGTAGAAGATTGAAAGATCGGGTTTCTGAGCATGAGGTGGCTCTGCGAACCACTAATTTTGAACGCTCCGCAGTCGCCAAACATTATTGGGTTGAGCAGCACAATCTTGATCCCCAACAGGATATTGAAATCGTCAACTATTCACATGATTCCCGCCAGCACTCATGGCTTGAAGCACTACACATAGCCACCAATAACAGTACTATGAATCGGACGAGGGGGGAGTACACTTACACCCTATTATAGAATGAACTGTATTGCAGTGCGATGAGCGCTGGCGATCATCACGTGTACATAATTCTGCCTTACCGACACCAGACTCATGATAATGCCCAGCTGACTTGTACTATTGTAACCATCAATATATACTGAAGTACACCATTCACAGCCTAGATGATGAACAGGAATTTCGCTTTGAAAGTTACTATGTATTTTAGCCCTTTTATTATATATATTTTAACTCTTATTTTATTGTATTTTAATGCTTTTATCTAATTTTATTTGTTTTATCTTATGTATATATCATTTTTATTTCAATAAATTTATTTTAACCAGTTAGTCAGTCTTTGCAAGAAACTTTGATGATATAATGCAACTTGACGCACAAGGCCTGTTTTCTAACAAGCAGTGGTATTAATCTGTAATCTCCTGCTGCATTAGCACCAAGCTAGAGCATGGCCCTATCTTTTGAAGCCTTAAAACTTGGTATTTTCTTTTCCTCTTTGGCAATGTACGTTTGATTCAGCATTTTTTTCCAATACAGAGCAGTCTCGTCAACGTTAAAAATTTGCTGCATTGAATAGCTGCCTTCATCAATAACTTTTTACCAACATATCACAAAATTTCTCTGCAACTGCAGAATGGGCACTGGCGACTTCACTGCATATGTTAATGTTTTGGAAACCAGTGCAATGCTTGAACCTATAAAACCATCTGTTGCCTGCCACAAACTTAGCTTGCCGTTCGGTGTACTTATCTTTAATATCTTCATAAATACTTCTTGCTTTTGCTTGAATGGCCATTGGACTCAGGGGCACTTACTTCTGAATCTGATTTTCCATCCATATTATTAGTAGCTATTCCATCTTCGATATAGCACCTGAATGATGTTTTGCGATCACTGTTGATCTTAAGTGCGTTGACCCTTTGACATGTTCTTTTATATGTGCACTGTCCCTTAAAATAGTATTCACTGTTGAAGCAGCGAGACCTAATTGCCTTGCAATATATGACAAACTTTGTCTGCTTTGTACTTCTTAATCATTTTCATCTTCATTTCAAAATCAATTTTGTTTCGTTTCCTGGTACTGCCAGCACTTGCACTTTCCGTTGGTCTCTTTCCCTTCATCATTGTAATACATAAATAGGAATTAAGAGAAATTTCTGAAAATTTATTTTTTATATGATTGAAGATTTCAGTGAAGGAGAACACATTTCACCACAATACTGTAAATTAAAAACCCACAAAATTCCAGTCATCAGGATTATTGCAAATGCAATAAGATCGAGTTTACTACCCATTTATAATAGACTGCGCTAACAGAAAAGCCCAATAAACTGGAAAGTGTAAATTCTTTTTATTGTTTTTTGGTCGTGACCTCCAGAAATGTGCTTTAGAAAAATATCACAAAAGCATTCAAAATTGATTCTTATAACGGGAATATATGATAATGATGAAAGCATAGTGCAATTTCCATTATAAACATGATCTTTTAGAGAGATAAATAGCTTAATAATACTGTATAGCGAAATTTTCAACTTCCAAGGACTTGGAACGAATTACAAAAAAAAAAAAACCACCAATATGTTAGTGGATTTGCGTTATGATATTTTCACAATACCTCCATTTATCCCTACAGATGCAAAATACATTTCCATATTTGTTTCCTGGCTGGAAAAAACTTACATAAAATCGAATTTGCATAAGTCGAGTATTGCTTAAGTCAGGGAGTTCCTGTACATATTTTTTTGTAATTTGTATTATTGTACCTTATGACTTAAGTCTTGAAACCACATAATTATTAATAAGCCAGGTTTGGCTTGTTAGTAACTCAAATTTTATTGATTATAAGGGCAGATGAATCAAGATTATATTCTTCTAATATTTTGTGATTAATGATTGAATAAATAATATTTTAAGAAAAAGTAGAAATTTGACAGTCAAAAAAGCCTCCCTTAAACTTCTGGCAACCTCTCTTGAAATTTGTATTTAGCTATGGCCCTGTCCAGGAGTGATAAGAAAATACGGGATGGAGATGGGGGGGGGGGGATTCCATCCCATGATGGGTATTGCTAACAAGTACACAGAGTGGTTATTATGTCTGGTGCTGCTGTTTGGCGAGAAACTCTCTGACTATCCTACAGGTGTTTGTGGAGGATTGTGACTTTCTGAAGTTCCTTATAGGTGTTCCCTGAGAGACCTATTGCTGCTAGGCTGTTATGCAAGGTCTCTGCCATCATACTGATGGTTGACACGATGATTGGGAAGGTCGTTACTTGTTGTACATGCCACATCTCTTTTTTATCTCCTGTCTTAGGTTCATGTACTTCCTGATTTTTTCCACATGCGTTTTCTGGAGGTTGACATTATGTCAATCAGACAGGTAGCCTTTTTGGTCTTTTCGACAAGGATTATGTCGGGTCCCATAATAACACAGTACAGCTTGTGAGTTGGGGTTTCCAGTACTACCCGGGGTACTTGTAATGTGGTACACACTTTCTTTGATCAACTGCCATTTCCTTGCTAGCTTCTGATTTATTATCGTGGCTACATGGTCGTGTCTACAAGTGTAATCAGTCTGGGTGATCACTGACATGTGTCATCTGACACTCCGGGGTCATTGGCAATGTATTCTCTGTAGTTTCTGGCGTTGAATACTTGGTCTTGGATGGTGAGCATGAATTCTTCAGTTTCACGGAAGAGGTTCCTGCTTGTGAGCCATGCAGTGGAAGCAATTTTATCTATGTGGTCTTGATGGCAGTCACTGTAATGTCTGCCATGGAGTGTCTTCTTTGCCCATCTTTCTAGCTGGTAGAGTGCAGCTGCATTTTTCTGGAAGTAATCCTTCAAGTTAGCTATCATTGTTTTCTGCTGTTCAATGTGGTCTATCAGGGCCCCCCTTCTTCACGAGCTATTGTCAGTTTCTCCAACGCTGACTTCGGGTGGTGTTGGTGGCTCTTAGTCATTACTGTTCTTGTCTTTCTCATGATATCCTCCAGCTCGGTGTTAGTCCAATCTATGATTCTGAAAGAGTATGTTAGCACTGGGACTGCATAGGTGTTTATGGGTTTAACTGTGTTCCCTCCGTTTAGCTTTCCTTTGAGCAGGCTTCTGAGTCTCCGATGGTATTTTTTGGTTGGGCAAGCCTTGATTCCCTTGTGCTCTAAACTGCTCAGCCTGCATGTTCCCCTGGTATTTGCAGGTCTCTTTCTCTCATGGCTTCGTCCTCTTTACCAGTTTGCAGCTGGTGGTTTCGGCCAACTAAATTCCCCTGATGTAATCCGTGGGTCTCGCATTTGTCTAGACCAAATTCCATCCTGATATTATTGCTGAATTCTTCGGTGATCCAGAGTAGTTGCTTCTTGGTTGCTATGTAGAGCTTGATGTCATCCATGTACATCAGATGGGTGAGGGTGTACAGGTTTTTCCTTCCTTTTCTTTGAGGTTATATCCATACTTGCTGCTGTTGAGCATGGTAAATAGTGGGTTAAGTGCTAGACAGAACCGCAGTGAGCTTAGGGCATCCTCTCCTGATGGAGACCGGTCTGGTTGTGATGTTCTCGACCTTAATGGTAGTACTCCATTTCGCCATCATTGCTTCTAGAAAGTTTGTTACTGTCACAGACTGACTTTGTAGATCTTCAGTGCCTCTATTAGTCAGCAGAGGCATGGAGTCGAAGGCCATGTGGTAATCGATGTAGACCGTGTATAGGTTGCACTGTTTATCTGTGGTTAATTGCTCCTTGCATCCTTTCTGCTGTTCAGCCATTATGTTGTGGCTCTCCACAACATAATGGAATCATTCCAACCACTGGTATGTAGTCACGACCTGTACATTGCCATATCAGTCTCTAGCTTGGTTATTTCATAGTATGCTCGCATGATGTATGTATTCATTTTGATGCTCCACTTGATGCATTTGAATTTTCTTTCTTCCTGAGTGGTCACTGGTGCTGCTATGCAGGAAGCACTACCAGCTGATGGGGGCTGGATGGTCTTGCCCCTTTCTTGTGGTAGCCATATGGGGAACAGTGCCACTTGCTCCACTGTCTTCCTCAGCAGACTCTGTCTCTTGACTTTTCAAACTGATCCCTCTTTCTAAGGCCTGAATGTAAGCGAGTTTATCCTGCAGCACACCCAATGCAGTATGGTTATTATTTCTCTTTGAGATCATCCATCTATGGAGATGGACCTGTTTTAGCTTCAGCTTGCATCAGTGGTAGTGCTAGTTCTTGGGAGTGACACCAGATGGTGCAACAGTTTGCCTTATATGTCACTCCGCTGAAGCAACTTTCATGATGTTAATTTTACTATTTTTATTTTTCATTTTATTATTATTATTCTAATTTATTACTTTTATTATTAATATACCAGTCTCCCAGCATGATGGAGATGTGTTCACTTCCGCCAAAGTTGGACTCTAACCTGAGTCCATCAGGTTGGTAGCCCAATGTCGTAACCACTGGGCCATTGCACCCTTTTTATTTAATTTATTATCATTATTATTATTATTAGCAGTAGTAGTAGCAGCAGCAGCATTAGCAAATTATGCTAGGAAGCAAGCTTATACGTCATCCAAATTACCATCTAATAATGTCTAATACTTCCTTAAATATATTCAAACTATACCCATTTTCAAAATATTAGATGGTGGTTTGTTCCAACAATCAATTACTCTTTGAGAATGCAAATTTTAACACATGTTCTGCAAATTTATGTTCTGCAGCCATCCTTTTTCAATTTATGTCCCTTGTGACTGTGAAAGAGCACAATACCATCAAGTTTACACACACGATTTAAAGCCTTAAACAGATCTTCTTAGAAGTATCTAGTTTCCAATTTGCACAAAAGAAGTTATTTGTGGTAAGAGTATCCCTTTAGTTTTGATTAGTCTGGTTGTTCTTCTCTGCACCTATTCCAAGAGATGTTTCTTAAAATTAGGCTTCCAGACTTGAATGCAGTTCTCAAGACATAGCCTGACCACTGCCTTATACAATGGGATAATCACCTCCTTTTCCCTGTTGGAAAAGTTCCTTTATATCACTGAAATAACACCATGAGTTTCAAGTCAGACTGTACAATTATTCAACTGCTATCTTTGTTCTTGGTCCTTGAGGTTGTCACAGACATTCTCTCAGATATGCCAGACAAGCTGTTCTTGCTACCTGGGAGTCTAAAACACTGATGGAACTGATATTCGGGTGACACTCAAGTCAAAGTGGACCCAATTTCGGCGAAGTCCTGACGGTCTATGACAACCAAATCCTCTGCTTGCACCTTCACGATGGTGGGACTGTTAGTAATCCTGGGTATAACCTTCATGCATAAGTACATGGTGGGTGACCACCCAGGTGTGAACCAACGTAAGCAGGGGTCGAGGTGTGGCGCCCACACCACATGGAGGAACGCCGCCCCTCTATGTTACCAGGCAGTACTAGGTGGTAGATGACTCTCGTCAACCGGTGAAATACCACCACTTTGCTTATTGGAGGCTTGAAGTGGTGGAACCCATGTTTAGTCTCTAGAGCTAAGTTCCGGCCAACCCTTCCCTATCTCTTCCATCATGCAGTATGATTGATGATTTTTGAGGTTATGATGAATGTCGTGGCGAGATCCAATATTCCTTACATTTCGAGGGTACAGCTCTAAAACGGTGTTCGCAGGCCGGCCGCTAGTTAGTACACCGGACTAAACCTATTGGTAACTCTCTAGGAAGCTTCCGGATCAGCTAGTGTATAATCTTGCTACCTCTACTCTGCCAGATAGTGACTGGAGGGAGTCCGAGTAGTGTGTATGCGGGGAGCATTGTCGAGGCCACGTTATGTCAAGGATCTGGGTATATTCTTACCACATGTACGCCATATCCAAAAATTTCATTACTTCATACAGCATGTCCCACCCACTTTTTCTTACTATTGAATACACCATGAATTGTCAAAATAATAGAGCAAGCTTATCTGCGAAAAGATCTAAACCTCCCAAGGACTTCCTAATTCATTTCACAAATATACGTGGTCTCAATTCTAATCTCAACGATGTCCATTTCCACTTGCAGTCTTCCAAACCCCATGTACTTTTTCTGACTGAATCTCAGTTATCAGTTGATTCAACTACTGCTCATCTCAGATGTCCAAATTATTTGCTGTATGATTCCTTTCGCCTCAAAGGTGGTACTTGTGCATATGTCCGTTCTGATATTCCCTGTCAAAGACTTGGCAATTTGGAATCTCCTCTCTTTGATCTTCTCTGGCTTAAAATCTCTCTACCTCATTGTGTAAAATTCATCTGTTGTCTCTACCGTTCTCCCAACTCCACTAATCACTTGGAGCTCTTTGACTTCCTCTCTTTGCAACTTGACTTTCTCCAGTCCAACTTTCCTAACAGTGAGGTAATTTTCCCTGGTGATTTTAACATTCACAACTCCAGCTGGCTTCCGTTTTCTAGTCACACCGACCCAGCAGGTCGAGATGCTGAGGCTTTTGCAATTACTAATGACCTAGCACAGATTGTTCATTTACCTACAAGAATACCGGACAATCCTAATCATACAGCCAATACGCTTGATCTTTATCTCACAAACAACCCTTCTAAGTACAAGGTTGAAGTGAGAGGTCCTTTAGGCACTTCAGATCACAACTTGGTGATTGCCTCTTCTCCAATGGAACCTTTATCTCATGGCTATTCCCAACCTCGTATTGTTTGGCATTACAAGAATGCAAAATGGGATGACCTGCGAGACTTCTTTTCTTCTTTTCCTTGGTCTGATTACTGTTTCAAAACTTCTGATGTCAACATTTGCTCAGATCGTGTCAGTGAAATTATTCTTGCAGGAATGGAATCCTTTATCCCACACTCCACTTTAAAATCCCGTCCTTTATCTAAACCTTGGTTTTCCAATAAATGTGCTAAGGCTGTCCAAGAGAAGAACGTTGCATATCGTAATTGGCTTGTTTCTAATTCTTCAGTTTCATTTTCTGCCTACACCAAAGCTCGCAACAATTGTAAAGCAGTTATTAATCAGTCCAAACTAGAACAGGCTAAGAGTAGAAAACTTGCTTCTTGCCCTAATGGTAGCCGAGCATTCTGGTCTCTTGCCAAAGCTATTGGCCGCAACTTTTGCCCATCTCTGCTCCCACCTCTGTCCAAACCAGATGGTTCTGTTGTCACTTCAGCCAAGGATAAAGCTGACCTGCTAGCATCCCATTTTTCTTTGAGCTCATGTATTAATGATCTTGGTAAAACACCTCCCACCATTCCTAACACGCTCCATTCAATGCCTCCTGTGGTCTTCCGTCAAAAGGATATCAGAAGGATTTTGATGAATCTTGATGCTAAGAAAGCTCCAGGTCCTGATGGTATTTCTCCACTTGTTCTCAAAACCTGTGCTCCTGAACTTACTCCTATTCTTTGCCGCCTTTTTTCACTTTCTTATTCCAAAGGTGTTTTTCCTTCTGCTTGGAAATTTGCTCATATCCAGCCAGTTCCTAAAAAGGGTGACAAATCCCTCCCATCCAATTATCGTCCCATTGCAATTACTTCTACTCTTTCTAAAGTAATGGAGAAATCAATTAACCGCCAACTCTTAAACTACCTAGAAACCTTCCATCTGATCAACGATCGCCAGTATGGATTCCGTCAGTGTCGATCCACTGGTGATATTCTGGCTTATGTTACCCATTTATGGACTAATTCAATGGAAAGGTTCGGTGAAACACAAGTAGTTGCTCTTGACATCTCAAAGGCTTTTGATCGTGTTTGGCATAAAGGTCTTCTAAACAAGCTTCCATCTTATGGTTTGCCAACTGTTTTTAGTAATTGGTTATCCAGTTTTCTCTCTGATCGCTCACTGAGGGTGATGGTAGATGGCTCTCTGTCTTCTAACTTCTCCACTAATGCCGGTGTCCCCCAAGGTTCAGTTCTTTCCCCCACTCTTTTCCTCTTGAATATCAATGACCTTCTTCCATTGACTGGAAATCCTATCCATAGTTTTGCCGATGATAGCACATTGCATTCCACTTTCCATTTTGAGAAATCTTGTCCAGCTCAATCAGCTTCAAGTTCTCGAAAATCTGCTGCCAATTCCTTAAATGCCGATCTTCAGGTAATTCTCCAGTGGGGCAAAGACAACTTAGTTTGATTTCAACCCTTCTAAAACTCAGTCTTGTCTTATATCTCGCAAAAAGGATTCTTTTGCTCCTATGCTTATCTTTAGTGACACTCCGATTTCTAGGCAAAATGATATATCTCTTTTGGGGATTACCCTGACTTCTAATCTCTCTTGGCACAAGCACATTACAAATATTGCTTCCTCTGCATCTAAAAAACTTGGTTTTCTCTTTCACTCTCTGCATTACTTTTCTTCCAAACAGCTGCTCACTCTGTATAAATCACAAATCCGCCCTGCCATGGAATATTGTTCCCACATCTGGGGTGGTGCCCCCAAAACCCCTCTCTCAGGCTTCTTGATTCCATTCAGAAGAGGGCACTTAGGTTAATGAATGATTCATCTCTAACAGAGTCTCTCCACTCGCTTTCTCATAGACACACTGTTTCTGCTGCATGCCTCTTCTACAGATACTTCCATGGGCACTGTTCTTCTAAATTGGCTTCTAATTCCCACTCTCTCTCTTTCAAAACAGTCCGAACGCGTGCCGCCACCAGCCAACATCCATTTACTGTCCAACTTCAAACCCACAGAACCAACTTTTCATCTTCCTCATTTATTCATTCAACTGCCGTTTTCTGGAACAACCTTCCTTCATACGTATTTCCTGAAAATTACAATCTACAGAAGTTCAAGTCCAATATCAACAAATATCTTCTTTCGTCTTCTCAACCTCCAACCCAAGCACGGTACTAAGTACTATAGGTTATAATACCTCTCGTGTTTGGGGTTCTCATAAAAAAAAAAAAAAAAAAAAAAAGAACTTAATGTGAGTCTGAGCAATCCAAAGCTGAAAAGTTCATCATCAGCCATTTTCAATCCACTGCTGGATCAAGGCCTCTCCAGCAACTTTCCGGTTCCTTCTGTTGTGAGCACTGGCCATCCATTTACTACCCACAAACTCATGAATTTCATCTATCCATCTCTGCCTTTGTCTTCCAGGATTTCTTCTAGCTCCTCTTGGGTACCATTATATTATTTTTTTTAGTCCATCTGTCATCATGTCTTCAAGCTGTGTCCTGCCCAAGACCATTTTAGTTCTTTAGTTTTGATAAGAATGTCTTTTACTTGAGTTTGCTACCTAATCCATGTGTTTCTCTTCTTATCTAACAGTCCGATTCCCAATATAATTCGTTCCATTCTTCGCTGTGTAGTTCTCCGCTTCTTATCCATTCTTTTGGTGACTGCCCAAGTTTCACTTCCATAAGTCATGGTGGGGAGTATACATTGGTTCATTATTTTATATTTCAGACAAACTGGGATATTGTTCTTCAGTATGTGACTATATTTCCTGAATGCTATCCATCCAAAATTCATTCTTCTCTTGACTTCCAGCCATTTATCATTATTACAGCTAATAACTTGTCCCAGATAAGTATATGACTCCACCTTTTCAATTACTGCTCCTTCAATCATTATTTCCCTTTCTGTGGCATACTGGTTCATCATTACTTTTGTTTTAGCCATATTCATCTTTAGTCCAAAATCCTTACTAGCTGTGCATAACTGATTAAGATTTTCCTCTAATTCGTTGGGATCGTGGCTAATGACCACAATGTCATCTGCAAATCGTAAATGGTTTGGTTACTCGCCGTTCACATCGACTCCTTTCTGTGACCAGTCTAATCTTCTGAAAGCTTCCTCAAGGGCAGCAGTAAACAGCTTCGGAGATATTGTGTCTCCTTGTCGAACTCCTTTCTCAATTTTAAATTTCCTACTGTCTTTGTCTAGTCTAATAAAGGAGGTAGCACTCTCATATATTTTCTTCAAAATCATAATATATGGGGTATCAATGCCTTGTCTTTCCAGTGCCCGAAACATTGCCTTATGCTGTATGGAGTCAAATGCCTTTTCATAATCCACAAATGCCAGGCATAATGGTGTCTTATATTCATTTGCTTTCTCCATTAGCTGTGATATTACATGAAGGTGATCCATAGTTGAGAATCCTGTCCTAAAGCTAGCTTGCTCTTTCAGTTGATTCTCATCAAGTATTCTTTCTAATCTGTTAGTAATGACCCTTGTGAACAACTTGTAGATGTGGGATAACAAGTTAATTGGTCTATAATTTCCAATTTCTGATTTATCTCCTTTCTTATGCAGCAAAACTATGATTGCATTATTCCACTCCTTAGGTACCACACCTTTTCCTAATGTATTTTGTGAAGAGTCTTGCCAGTTTTTTTGTCATGTCTCTTCCTCCAAATTTTAACAACTCTACAGTAACTTCATCTTCCCCCCGGGGCTTTCTGATTCTTCATTTTCTTCAATGCATGTTCTACCTCATCAGGAAGAATATCGGGTATGTCGTATGTGTTGCTACTTTGCAATCCATCTTCCCCACTGCTGGTATCATTCCCCTGCTCCTTGTATAATTCTCTATAGTAGTCTTCTGCTATTTGAATTATGCCTTCTCTGCTGTTTATAAGTACACCATCGCTACTCTTTAGTTTCAGTATTATTTGTCTTTCTGTATTACTGCTCATGGCTGCTGATTTAAATCCTTTGTTTTCCCTTAATGCTTGTTCTACTTTTCTTGTGTTAAATCTTCTTATGTCCTCTCTGAGTCTCTTTCTAATGGCTTTGCATAACTCAGTATACTCAATTTTCTCGCTGCGAGTGTTTTTCTTGCTCTTCATTTGTTGTCTTCGGTTCATCATGACAAGTGTTTCTTGACTAATTTTTTCTTCTTTGGATTTCTGTTTCCCTATAGGTTTCTTGGGCTTTATCACTTTCAGAAAGTTGTAATATTCCTCATTGATATCTTGGTCCTGAGAAGTCTTCAAAAGCTCAAACTTGTTCTTAAGTTCTAGTACATACTGCTTTTTCTCCTCTTCTGTTATCTCAAAGACCTTTGTATTATTTACTCGCGTCAGTTTTTTCCTTTCCTTTATCTATATCAAGTGTACATCTTACCATTCTGTAATCACTTCCAACATTTACCTTATTCAGGACGGTAACATCATTCACAATATATCTTCTGTTAGTGAGGATGAAGTCGATTTCATTAGTTGTTAATCCATTTGGACTCTTCCATGTCCACTTTCTGTTCACCCTTTTCTTGAAAAAAGTGTTCATTACTGACAGTCCTTGAGATTCTGCAAATTCCACAAGTCTTTCACCTCTTTCATTATTTTCACCAATTCCAAAATTTCCTATAGTTCCCCTTTCTGTGCTGTTTTGTCTTTTTTCAACCTTAGCATTGAAGTCTCCCATAATAATAGTGTAGTGGGTTTTCTGCTCATCTCAGTTCAGCAAGAACTTCATAAAGTTGAAATTTTTGGCAGAGTCACTATTGTGCCAAGTGATTCGTTACTGATGGCAATGCTAGAAAGAGGATGCAATGGTGTATGGAGCACAAAAACTGGACACTTGATGATGGAAACATATTTTCAGAGGAATCTTCATTTGCACCTTTTTCTGACATCAGGAAAAGTTTACGTTTGGTAAATGCCAAAGGATAATGCCATTTACGTTTGGTAAATGCCATCATCCTGTCTTGTGCCAACTATCAAACATGGAGGAGGATCAACAATGATTTGGGCAGCAATATCTTGTTATTCTTTAGGTCCTATCATCACTGAACAGGTTAATTACTGCCACTTATTACCTTGATATTCTGAGTGGCAATGTTCATCCCATGGTGCAAACATTTTACCACAAATGATGGAATGTTTCAAGATGACAATACTCCAATATATACAGCCAGATATGTTCAATCTTGGTTTGAGGTTGTTTGTTTGTTTGTTATTTGGTTTTTAGGGGCATTAGCAACTAAGGCCATATTGCTCCAGGATATGCGGTGGTCATTCCCTGACCTTTCCGCATTCTCTGTATTTGGTGGTGACGGGCTCGAACCCGGGTCTAATCAAGAAGCGTGTGCTACGCACTGCTGCTCCTTCCCACCTGGCTAAGGAGGCACCTTTGGTTTGAGGTGCATGAAACTGAGGCTAAACATCTCCCATGGACTGCACAATTATCAGACTTAAATGTTATTGAGTCACTGTGGGCATATTCGGAGAGGACAGTCAGAGCAGATTTTCCCCACCTTCATCGCTCAAGTTTTTGTGCTCCTAACACAACTGCATCTTATTTCTAGCATTACCATCAGAAACATTCTTCCATGAAGAATGGTCCAATATTTATTTGAAACTATTCCATATAGAATAGAGCTATTTTATAAGCACAGGATAGCCCAACACCATATTAGTACATATCTATAACTCTTATTATAGGTGTTTCCATTATTTTGTCCACCCTTGCAGGTTTTAGTGTATACTGAACATGGTCATTAGACTTTTAGATATTCTATCACACTGTTAATTATATCAATATAGAAATTTTAAAATAATCAAAAATGCAGATAAATTAATTGCTGCAACTTGTGTATATTTAAGGTTGATAAAATTAAATCACATCAGCTTAACACAGGCATTGTTAAAAATGCAAAAAGTGAACTTTTTTTTTAAATTTTAAAGAAACACATTCTTATGGGTTTTAAAGCATTATATATTCTATCATCTCAATAAAAAAGTTACATTTTTCTATACAAATCAGCTATTGTACTATTAAATGTTGTTTTATACTAAGTTAGCTATTATTGGTAACAGTTCACTTTCTTACAAGAAAGAAAGAAATTAAGCATATTGACAATAAACTTCTACCCATCACTTAATATAAAGTGCTGGATAACACTTTTATTAAAAATGTGTTTTAATTTCATACAGAGTGAGAGGCAGATGGCTGCATATCTTAAAAATATGTCTATACTAAGGATTTAATATCAAAGCAAAGAGAACAGATAAGAATATGAACATTATCTACTACAAATAAGTAATTAATTCAAGCCATAATGACTAAACAGGAAAAATATGATGCATTATGAAATCATATTTTAAAATTATTTGCTTCATTCATATGTTATAAAATAATTCATTTAAAAATTTTTTTTTCCCAATTTTGTTCTATTAAATGGTCCTGATATTAAATGAACATTTTTTCATAAAGGGGAAAATAATGAATAATAATTAATAATTTTGCCTTTTTATGCTTGTGAACATGTATAAAAAGGCAAAAATGAATAATTAATGCTGCTTACAAAAGCAAACTGAAAGTAAGTTATTAAAAGATAAATCTTTATTTGCAAAAATTACCATAATCACATAACATGTAGACATAATGCATATTGAAACATATATAAAACATACTGAAACATCACATAATACATATTGAAACAGAGTTCGATTAGATGGCTTCTTTGGCTACTGGTATGAAGAGGGGGAGCTACCTTACAGAAATGGCAGTGGCTTTTTAATGTTAACACCTATTTCACTGAAATGGATGCTAATGCCTCAATAGAAGTGATCTGAATTCTGCTTTGATCTTTGTGACAAGACTGAAACACACAATCTAGATTACTGGCGAGGAAGAATAAGGAAAGACAAAATTTTAGATATTCTGTCATACTTCAAACTTCAATTTGTTATATACATGCTGATTATAGCCTAGTTTGTTTTAACACAGTACATACTGCCTTCTCATTACCAAGTAAAATGTAAACAGTTATATATGACTAGGTAATGGCTGAGTTCACTAAAAGTGTTATGAATTTCCTTTTAACTTCTTCCATGGCCATATCTCTTGTTTCATCTTCCTTCTTTCAATGTCATTGTTTCTTGCATCTTATGCAATTTTTTGGTACTTTGCTCTTTATTGAAAACTTATTCACAGTACAGTCACAAACTGACAAAAAAGAAAATTTTCACTTCAAGTGTGTTTATTAAGCTGAGTATTTCATTACCAAATCACTATTCTCTTTTTTGTTCTTGGTGGAGTGATAATGCACTTCAAGCAATAAATTACTTTAAGCTACACTGTACTTCACAAATTGAGAATAATTATTTTGCCAATTTCATCAAGAATGTCTTAAATTGTGAATCTATGGAAATAGGATCTTTTAAAACTGAGAGTTCCCTATATGATACTGATACAATAGCAATTTTCTGACTGCTGAAAAAGTTCAATGCCACAGAATCTGATTTCCTCCTCTTTTCATTCTTCCTATTCCTTTCGAAAGATATTTCCACGAATACTGTTCTTCTGAATTAGCATTTCTAATTACATCTTTCTTCCAGACCAGTATGATCATGCAAACCAGCTAACTAATATCCCTCAACTCCAAACTTACTGAATAAACATTTCTTATTTATTCCTTCTATTTCTGTTCTTTCTTCAATCCACAACTTTCAAGTACAACAAGGAATATTTCTGTCTTCTCAACTTGTACATGGTACTAGAGTACTTGATAGTTCAATAGTCTTCTATATTTGGGGTTAGTCACTAAAAAGGGGGGGAGAGGAAATATAAAAATAATAATAAAAAAATTCTTGGGTAATGCTGAGAGTTACCCAGATACCACCTAGAATTTACAAAAATGCTGTTTGTAATTGTTTTTCTTTTCTTCCCCCCCCCCAAATTTTAGTGATTAAAAACTAACATTTTAAACCCAAGCAATACTTTCTAGTAATCTCAAATTCATTTATTGGCTTTTGCTATAGATATGAAACTTTTTTTTTTTAACTCAGAAGTTATGCACCACTGAAATATAGTGGCTTAGAGCCACGACAGCAATATTTGATTATTGTATACTTTTTTGGTGGATTTTTTTTATAAAATTTCAAATCTTCAAAGAATATCAGCCACTGGCAATCACGGCTGTTTTAAGAACTCTTGGGGCCCTGGCAAATTTCCAAATGTGACCCCTATTCAGTTTAAATTTTGTTTAATTTTTTTTCTGGGTCTCTCTTAGTCGCATTCCTAACATTATTCATATTCCTAACATTATAACATACAATTATATATATATATTATTAATTTCTAATCATAAGTGAGAATTAAATTTGTTAATTATTTTTCTAAATATTAATATTTTCGGCACTTTAAACTATTTAAAGAAAGCCAAAAACATTATTCATATATCATTATGTTCCGTGTTTGCAGTGCTTTCAACCACAGTGTAACATATGCGACAGAAGGTCTTTTAAAAAATTATTTAAGATCAACAAGTGAGGCTCCCAGTAGGCCGAGGCCCCTGGCATCCACCAGGTGCACCCATGCGTTAAAACGGCCCAGCTGGCAATAAATATATACAAAAAATGAAGGGATAATAATTAATTTATAAAAATTAAATAATTAGAGTCTATACCTCTTCTCCTCCCATAGCTGCGGGCTGCATGTAATAAATATGAAGGAAAATTTCACAAACCAAACAAAGAAAAAAAATCTATCATGAACTTGGAAAAATTATTATTACATCAATTGTTAAAGAACAATGAAAATAGTAAGGAAATGATATACATTTTTTGCATGCAAGTTTACAGTTTTGTAAATTTAAATATTTGAATTTGTTTACAATAATATCTTACATTACACTGCATACAAAATATATCCATAAAGCATACTTCAATGTTAAAAAGCTAACCTTTTGTCTCATTTCACTACCTTCATTTTACCACCTTCATATCCATTTCCATGCACTTGTTGCTTTGTTATAAGGTGCACTTAGAATGAACTTATGATGGTATGCTGCCTTTAATTTTAATTTAGGGTTACTGAAGAAGATATCTAACCAGGAGGAGACTCCCTTCCCCACACACTTCCTAAACTAGGCTTGTGGGGAACTGTGTTTTTCATGAATTTTTCAAATTCTTTTTACATTTTAAACTGTGTGATTTTTTTTAAAATTCTGATTTGATTTTTGAAATAATTCATTCTGACATTGGACAACCATGCTAAAATAAAAGCAAATTAATATTTAATTGCATTTATGTACAAAGTTTGCATTTTTACAAATTTTCACAAAATGTCATGAAAAAAACTCAACTGCTCCAGGGCAGAAACTATGTTTATAAACTCACAAAGAAAAGGATTACGGATCACAAACATCTCTATCACATAACTTTTGATGCCTGTAGTCTCCAATCCACATCTTCAAAGATGTTTCTCATAAAGATAATCTTTAGCACTAGCACTTCCAATCAATTGTTGCCCTTCTTTGGACCCACTCTTGAAGTTCTATGTCCGTTTTTAGATTAGTCCTCAGGACAAGAATACAATATTCCAAATGAAGTCTCATGATCATTTTATCAAGAGGAATAATAACATCCTTCTCCCTGCTAACAAAGGTCCTACCACTCACTGATAGTATACCTTGAGCCTTCCTAGTGCCTGCTTACATTTCAAGAAAAACTTCAGAAGTTTATCGAACTCTAACAGGACGCTAAAGGATTTTATAATAACTGAGATAAAAGTGGAAGAGAAACTGTTGAAGCTAAACAGAAAAAAGGCGGCAGCGGTGATCGGGATCTATCCAATTATATTAAAGGAGGTGGTAAATGGGAAAAGCAAACCCATAGCCATAATTACAAGAGCATCTTTGGATTCAGAGGAGGTCCTTAGGGACAGAAGATGTTGTTGTTGTTTGGTTTTTAGGAGCATTAGCAACTAAGGCCATATTGCTCCGGGAATACATGGTGGTCATTCCCTTGACCTTTCCGCATCCTCCGTATTTGGTGGTGACGGACTCGAACCCCGGTCTAATCAAGAAGCGTGTGCTATGCACTGCTGCTCCTTCCCACCTGGCTACGGAGGTGCCTGACAGAAGATGTGTGAATGTGTTCACAATTCACAAGGAGGGAGAGATCAAAAGGCGAGATAGGTAATTGCAGACCTGCTTGCTTCTTCTGTTCTGAGGAAAATAATAGTCACTGGTCGAAGAAGCAATGTACATCCACCTAGACAGAAATGCAGCTATACTGCAGTCACAGCACAGATTTGTTAAGAGGGTGATCATGTCTGACCAATCTAACTAGATACTATGAGGCAGTACAAAATGAACTGGATGCAAAAATAATTCTAATATTAACATTAGTAGAGGCACATGATGCAAGAAAGCAAGCTTATATAGCATCAGCCAAAGGGGGAAAAACATTTCACCCATCCATTCACTACAAATGCTTGCCTAGTTCTGCTTTATTTAAGTTGTTGACCTCCACTACGACAGATGGAAGTAGTAGTAGTAGTGGCATGTGATGCAAGAAAGCAAATGTATGAGCTTATGCAGCATCAGCCAAAAAAAATAAATAAATAAAAATAATCACACCATTCCCTCCAAATGCCTGTCCAGTTCCTCCTTAAATTTATTCAACCTATCAACTTCCACAACGACAGATGGAAGTTTGTTCCAGCAATTAACCACCTGCTGGCTAAAGGCAAATTTCCGCACATCTAATCTACATCTGTCTTTTCTTAATTTGAATTTATGCCCCATTAGGTTCGTAATCTGAACAAGTGGAAGGATCGCATCAGAATTCAGCGTGCTCAACCCATTCAAGGCCTTATACACCTCAATCAGATCATCGCGCAGGTGCCTAGTCTCCAGCCATTGCAATTTGCAGAACTTAAGTCTCTCTTGATAAGAGGATCCCTTCATTCCCCTCACCAATCTTGTTGCCCTTCTCTGTACATGCTCAAGTAAATCTACATCCTTCCTAAAATGAGGCCTCCAGACCTGTATGCAGTACTCAAGGCGTGGCCTGACCATTGCCTTATACAGAGGGATATAATCACCTCCTTTTCCCTGCTAGCAAAATTCCTATATATTATTGATAAAACCCCATGACCTGCCCTGGCAGCCTGTCTGCATTGCTCAGAAAACTTCATATCTGCCTGCACAATTACTCCCAGGTCTTTTTCATTTTCTACTACCTTAAGTGTAGTACCACACAGTTAGTACGTTTCTCTGGGGTTACTTCTACCCATATGCAGTACTTTGCATTTGTCAAGGTTAAACTTCAGTTGCCACTTCTTAGCCCATCTGCCCAAATTATCTAGATCCTGTTGCAGTAGCACACTGCCATTACTGTTATTAACAACCCTGCCAACCTTTGTATCATCTGCAAACTTCGACACTAAGCCTGATATACCTTCATCAATATCATTGATAAATATACAAAACAACAGTGGACCCAACACCGAACCCTGTGGGACTCCACTAATAACATTAGTCCAAGAAGAGCAGCACCCATTGATTACCACCCTCTGTCTTCTCCCACTTAACCATCCTTTTATCCATTGTAGCAACTTACCCTTAATACCATTCTGCTCCAATTTGTACAATAGTCTTCCATGCGCAACAGTGTCAAAAGTTTTCCTGAAATCCAAATATATAATATCAAAATTATTTTTTGCATCCAGTTCCTTTGTAACCACATCATAATATCCTATCAAATTTGTCAGACAAGACTTTCCCTTAACAAACCCATGCTGTGTCTGAATTATTGCTGCAGTCTTGTCTAGATGATCCTGCAATGCATCTTTAACCAGCGACTCCATTATTTTATCCGGAACAGAAGTTAAACTAACTGGTCTGTAATTACTCATGTCACCCTTCGATCCCCCTTTGTGAATTGGGGATACATTTGCACATCTCCAGTCCGTGGGAACCTCCCCTGAGTCCAAGGATGCTCTCATAATTATGGCTAAGGGTTTGCTTAGTTGCTTTGCCGCCTCCTTTAATATAACTGGATAGATCCAATCCACCCCAGGTGCTTTTCTTACGTTTAACTTCAACAGTTTCTCTTCCACTTTGCTCTCAGTTATTACAAAATCATTAAGTATCCTTCTACAATTTGATAACCTTCTGCCATTTTCAAACCTTAATAATTCCTCACATGTGAATGTAGATGCAAAATACTCATTCAGTTTGTTTGCTATCTGAGCAGGATCATCAACAGTTGAACCATCGATATCAAGTGGACCAATCAGATTCATCCCCTTCCTTTTAGAGTTTATATAAGTAAAGAAAGTTTGTTCCAACTATCAACCTCTGGCTATAGGCAAATTTCCTCACCTCTGTTCTACAACTGCCTTTCTGCAATTTGAATGTAAGTTCACTCAGGTGAGTAATCAGAGGAAGAGGAAGGCTCCCATCAGCACTGAGCTTGCTCAAACTATTCAAGGCCTTATTACCTCAATCAGATCATCTTGAAGGTGCTTAGTCTCCAGACGTTGCAATTTGCAGAACTCAAGCCCTTCTTGGTAGCGGCAACTCTTTGTTCCATTCACCAATCTCATTGCCCTTCTCTGTACTTGTTCCAGAAGCTCCATATCCTTCCTAAAATGAGGCCTCCAGACACATTTGCAGTACTCAAGCTGTGGCCCAACCATTGCCTTATACAAGGGGCAGGGCCGCTGCGACCCTATATGCCGCCAGTAAGCGAAATCAAATTTGCTGTCCCAAAATATTTGGATTAAAAAATAAAATAAGGCATAAATAATTATTATTCATTTATTGAAAAATAAAAGAATTACAACATATCTCACATATAATATAATGAAACAAACAAATATAACAAAATCATTCTGAAAATAAACTTTAAATTCTAAATCACAGTAATCGTACAATGATAATATAAAAAAAAAAAATTATACAAATTTGTTTCCTTGCTTTTAGAGATGTGAATTTATTAATTATTTGTTCCAAAAGACCATTTTCTATTGAAATTATTGCCAAATTAGAGAATCATTGTTGAGCTATTTTTGATCATAAATAATTTTTGATTAATTTTAATTTTGAAAAACTCTGGTGAGTATAGGCTTGGCACACCCAGGGTCTTGAGCTGGATATCATCATTCTTCTCTCTCTCTCAGGGTAACTCAGAATTTTTTTTTTTTGGCTGGTGCAGCAAAAGCCTTGTACCATATGGCTAATAATAGTATTAGTATTATATAGTTAGTATTAGTAGTATATAGTGAATTTGGTCTGGTCCTGCAGTACTTTGCTTTGTCTGTGATAGAGCCTGTTTCAACTCATGGAAATGATAAAGGAAGGTTGTACTGTTCATCATTTCTTGTGGAAAAATTCAATTTGTGCCTTTCTAGTCTTGCCTTGTATATTTGAAAATATTTGGGAGTATATGAACTGGTTGCTGATGTTTTGCAAGAGGTTTCACCCAGTGCATTTGCTATTTCTGAAGGGTCTGCAGTGACTTGTCCATTCTGGTTTAGGATTGGAGGTCGATTAATCTGTTATCTGCCATTCATTTTGCTGATTTCATTCCAGACCATTTGAGATGGTGTAGAACTTGTTGATGTAGGTGCAAATTTTATCCAGGATTCTTTCCTATGTTCTTGCTCATGCTTTTTGAGTATTAGCATTAGTAGAGGCATATGATGCAAGAAAGCAAGCTTATACAGCATCAGCAAAAAAAAAAAAAAAAAAAACCTCCCCATTTCACCCATCCATTCACTCCACAAGTTTGTCCACTTCTTCCTTCAATTTATTTAAGCTACCAACTCCCACAACAACAGATGGAAGTTTGTTCCAGCAATCAACTACCTTGGCTAAAAGCAAATTTCCACACACCTATTCGACAACTGTCTTTACTGAATTTGAATTTATGACAACTCAGGTTCATAATCTGAGCAAGAGGAAGAATCCCATCAGCATTCAGCCTGCTCAATCCATTCAAGACCTTATACACCTCAATCAGATCACTTTGCAGGTGGCTAGTCTCCAGATGCTACAATTTGCAGAACTTAAGCCTTTCTACAAGAGCACCCCTTTGTTCAACAGTCTTGTTGCTCTTCTCTGTACTTGTTCTAGCAACTCTACATCCTTCTTAAAATGAGGCATCCAGACTTGTACGTAGTACTCAAGGTGTGGCCTGACCATTGCCTTATACAAGGGGATAATCACCTCCTTATCCCTGCTAGCAAAATTCCTGTATATCATTGACAAGATCCCATGACCTGCTCTGGCAGCCTGTCTGCACTGTTCAGAAAATTTTATATCTGACTACACAATTACCCCCAGGTCTCTTTCATTCTCCACTTCCCTGAGTTTAACACAACACGGTACATTTCTCTAGGGTTACTGCTACTCAAATGCAGTACTTTGCTTTTATCAATGTTAAATTTCAGTTGCCACTTCTCAACCCATCTGCCAACTCTTCTAGATCCTGTTGCAGTAGCATACTGTCATTAACAACCATGCCAAACTTTGTATCATCTGCAAATTTCAACATTAAGCTTGATATACCTTCATCAATATCATTGATAAATATGCAAAAAAAACACACCGAACACTGGGGAACATCACTAATAACATTAGTCCAAGAAGAGCAGCATCCATTGATTACCACTTTCTGCCTTCTCCCACTCAACCATACTTTTATCAATAGAAGCAACTTGGCCTTAATGCCACACTTCTCTCAAATTTTTGTACAATAGTCTTCCATGTGCAACAGTATCAAAAACGTTCCTAAAATCCAAGTATATGATGTCAAAAATTATTTTTTGTATCCAGTTCCTTTGTGACCACGTCACAGTGTCCAATCAAATTGGTCAGACAAGACTTCCCCTTAACAAACTCATGCTATGTCTGAATTATTAGACAGTGTGACAATGTTTTTCGAATAGTCTGCTCAACAGCAGCTTGGATTAGTTTATTTGTTACTTATTGTAACAAATCGATTTATACATTTTCCCATCTGCTTGATTTATTTTTCATCTAGGATTTCTACGTGACTGGCAAATGGTTCCTAATGCCATGGTAATGATCATTGCATAGTGATTGCTATCCAATAATCATTACCATCTATCATAATCATCACTACTGAGAGGATCATTGTGTACTGACCAATTAAGTATTGGAAATAATGTTGGAGAATATATAGGCAGGTTGATAGCTGTACTATATCCTGATGGAAGATAAGTGTATGTCCAACAGGATTAAGTCATTCTCTTCTATCCATTTTTCAATTTGTCTTCCTCTACAGTCTACGGTTGTTTTACCCCACAAAGAGCTGTGTCCATTGAGGTCTCCCAGTGTACAGATGGAGGGAGATAACTGAATTACTGTCTTCTAAATCATGTTGTAGTAAATCTTGGTTTGATGGAACATAAATTGTTATAACAGTTACGAGGGATTTAGTGGCTATGAGTAATGCAACTGCTTCAAGGGTTTGTGTTTAGTGGAAGAATTTGTGAAGGAATATTACGAGAATTTACCAGAATTGTCACACCGCCATGGGTCATTCTGCCTGTTACTCTGTCTTTACGGTATCTGACATAATTCTTTATTGAGGTAGAGTCCTGAGGTCTGAAATAGGTTTCTTGTAGGCAAAGACACAAAGGAGCATGTTGAGCAATCAGATCATATATGTCATATGTATTAGTGTGCAGAATCCTCTGCAGTGCCATTGGATTATGGTTTTCATTATTTGGTTTTGGAGATTTCATACTGTTTCCTGGACGCTATTTTAAAATTTTCAAACTTAGGTTTTTCTTTTGGAAAATATGATTTACTGGTATCCATATCTCCATCTGCAAAAATCTCTAATATTGATTTGTCTGCCTGGTTGGTCGCTTCTGTTTCCATTTGCTCAGTTGATTTCTAATATGTTTTTCTTGCGGGGGTTTTGTGTGCCTGAGTGTTTTGCATTGGGAGGTACAGATAGTGGTTGGTGCGTTGATGAGTTTCTCTTGATGTTTTGGCTGAGATGTTATAAACAGTGCTCATGCCTAGTCTGAAATGGACTTCTTTGGAGGAACTGTGAAATTTATTTGGGTCTATCATAAGCCAATTTCTTATGACTTGTGCATAAGAAAGTCTGTTTATGATAGTCGGGAGTACAGTTCTCTTTGCTTCTTGGTATGAGACACAATATTCTACTTTATATAATTGTAACTGCTTTTCTCTTTTCCAATATTCACAATTTTTGGAATAGGCAACATGGTCCCCCTTTCAGTTTGGACATTTTGGTTGCTTGGCTGGACAGTTCTGATTGGTATGTTCCTGAGAGCTACAGTCAGAACAGATAGAAACTGTAGGGCATGCGATTTGTGAATAACCATACTTTTGGCATTTAAAGCAGCAGAGAGGATTCAGAATATATGGTCTGATGTTACAATTTAGATATCCGGCCTTCATCAACATAGGTGGTTTGGGAGTGTTAAAGGTCAATATGAGATTTGTGGTTGGGGTAAGTGTCCCATCTCTAGTTACTTTAATTCTTCTCACAGCTATGACACCTCGATCTTCCAGCTAATTTTTGATTTCTTCTTCAGAGACGCTGATAACGTCCCATTCAGAAATTACTCCTTCTGATGTGTTTAGAGTATTATTGGGAGTGACCTTTAGTGGAATCCCACAAAATGTTGTTATTTGAAGCAGTCTTTCTGCATATTTTGCATTTGCTGTCTCGACTAGAATGTCGCCTGATTTCAGTTGTATGATATTTTTAGGTGTCCCAGCCACACTTTCTAGACATTTCTGGATGACAAATGGTGACAGTTTTACTAATGGTTGTTCTGTTGTAGAATGACGGATTATAAAAGTAGGTGCATGAAGTGATGTAATGTTCTTTTTTTGTCTTTTAGTTACAACAGTCTCATTAACATCATTTTTCCAACTCAAAGGAGTCAGATCTTTGGGATATGTGCTTGCTTGGATCACTCATGTTTACTTCTTTTAGCCCTGGGAGTGAGAGCTTTTCTTCCCAGGTTTCTGGCCCCACCACAGGGAGGCAGGAGTTATGGCAATTAGTGACCAAGGGGAAGCAGATTAGTAGTTAATCTGGTTAGTGTATAAATAAAACAAAGGTGTCTTTCCTTTCTTAGGAACTTTTGTGCTGATACTTTTTAGGCGCGCATGTGTGCTTGCGTGTGTGTGCGCGCACACACACACATACACACTTAGTGTTAATTTTAACTAAAAAATAATATCAAATACATGCCAGTCGCATGGCAAAAATATCAAATTAATCTAATAAAAAACCTGGAAGGGAAGAGAAAAAGTAATAAGAAAAACCTATTGTAGCTGAAACTCTCCTAATTAATTTAGAAATTAAAATTACAATTATAAAATAATAAACTCTACAGGCCAATTATGTAAAAATTTAGTGGCACCCTCCCTGATAGGTGCCAAATCGAAATTGCATGAAATATCACAAATAGAGACATATTCTGATTACAATAAAACAAAAACAGACTGACCATTATGCCCCATATCTTCGGAGGACCACAAGGCAATAATGGTCAGGGAATCACTGCAACGGCAAATCGATCGAAGGCTCAGCCCCACTCTGGTCCTCCGATTGAACCACCAATGCAAAGGATTTGAATAGCGGTGGTCCTTATGCAATGAAAAATAAATAGTAGAACAGACAAGCACTCCAAAGTAAGGCCATACCACTGACTCGCTAACCAGATTATATAGGCAAAAAATAAACTATTTTGTTAATTTGTTTTTGTTTTATTGTAATCAGAATATGTCTCTATTTGTGATATTTCGTGCAATTTGGACTTGGCACCTGTCGGGGTGGGGGGGCACTAAATTTTTACATAATTGGCCTATAGAGTTTATTACTTTATAATTGCAATTTTAATTTCTAAATTAGTTAGGAGAATTTCAGCTAGAACAGGTTTTGTCTTGTTACCTTTTCCCTTCCCCTCCCGGTTTTTTTATTAGATTAATTTGATATTTTCGCTCTGTTTTGCCATGCTACTGGCATGTATTTGGTATTATTTTTTAGTTAAAATTCTCATTAATTATATTTTAGGCATCACATTGGGGAATCTGCATTATGCTGCCCCTGATGAATGCTTTATACATTTTTTTATTTTAAATTTTCTTCATTATCCGTTTCCAACTATTGTCCATTATTCAAATTATATATATAGACAAAAGGTAAAAATCTGTATATGATAGGGGAGTTGAACTGCCAGGTGTAATAACAATGGAAGAATAGGGGGAACCTGTAAGTAAAAAATCAATTTACCTGAAGTAAAAATGAAATACAATTAATAGGGGCATAATTATTGTAAGAAACCTAAAGCTGTGGGTCCTAGGACTTGAACTACTTCTACAAAAGGGTCAGTAGGGAAAATCGTAGCAGCCATGACAATAGGCCAGGTCTCTGTTCACTGCCGACCCTTTTGTAGAACAGATATACTGATTTGTACACAAATATACTGATTTTTACCTTTTTGTCTATTATTCATTATGGTTGCCGGTCCTTTCTGCGTTTAACGTAGTACCCAGATCCATAACCCTGTCTTATATATACATTTTATAAATTTTCCATTAACCTAGGAGTAATTGTGCAAGCAGATATGAAGTTTTCTGAACAGTGCAGGCGGTCTGCAAGAGCATCCAGTTCCTTTGTGACTACACCATAGTATCATGGTGTCTTGTCAAGGATATACCGGAATTTTTCTATCAGGGATAAGGAGGTGATTATCTCCTTTTATAAGGCAATGGTCAGGCCACACCTTGAGTACTGTATACAGGTCTGGAGGCTTCATTTCAAGAAAGATGTAGAGCTGCTGGAACGAGTGCAGAGAAGGGCAACATGATTAGTGAATGGAACAAAGAGTTGCTCTTACGAAGAAAGGCTTAAGTTTTGCAAATTACAGTGTCTGGAGACTAGACACCGGCAAGGTGATCTGATAGAGGTGTATAAAGCCTTGAATGGTTTGAGCATGCTCAATGCTGATGGGATTCTTCCTCTTGCTCAGAATAATCACCTGAGAGGGCATAAATTCAAATTGAGGAAAGACAGATGTAGGGACAGATGTGCAAAAATATGCCTTTAGCCAGCAGGTAGTTGGTTGGTGGAACAGACTTCCATCCCTTGTTGTGGAAGTTGATAGCCTAAATAAATTTAAGGCTCAGTTGGACAGGTATTTTGAACGAACGGAGGGGTGAAGTGGAAGTTTTTTTTTTTTTTTTTGGCTGATGCTGCATAAGTTTGCTTTGAAAGTCAGTGTGCATATATCTTGTTCCCATTATCTTGTTGTTACCTTGTTTTATTATTGTATTGTCAACCTTATCATTATGTTGTAGAAATGAAAATTTATATAAAACTGTGCTTTTTTTCTTATATTTTGTTGGTATAATTATTGTTTTTCCTGTAACCTTCTATTTTCTTTAAGACTTCAGTCTTGCCAACCAACTCACATACTGCAGCCTAGCATTTTTTGCCAAATGCAGTATGTGAGAGATTCCTGTACCTTATTTTTTCTCTGGAACACAAAATAATTCCTTTCTCTGGAACACAAAATAAGGAAATCCATCCTGCATTTTTTTTAATCCCATGCCATATATTTATTATTATTTTTTTTTAATGTAACATAACTCCCATGGATGCCCAACAAATCTTACATTTACATATAGTGTTACTTATTATTTTAAGTAAATTTTAATTCTCTGAAATACTTTTAAGAAAATTTATGATTCCAATGTTCCCTAATTCCTCGACCAACAGACATATTAAATTTACATTCCAGACATTGCTTGAGAAGGTAGTGTATGATTGAACCAATTTTTGGCTGTGGAGATTTTAGTTCCAATTCTGATTTTGCAAATCCTAGTCCCCCCCCCCCTTCCCCCACAAATAAATACTGTAATAATTTTGGATCAGCAGCTCCAAAGAAATACTGTGATAAATTTGAAACAGCAGCTACAAAGAAATACTGTGATAAATTTTAAACAGCAGCTCCAATACTTTTTAAAATTTCATTACTTTTTAAGAACATTCTTCTGTACCTCTGTTCCAAATATCATGTCAATATGTACAAGGAAAATATTAATATATTTTCCTTGTACACTCACCCTTCATTAGACCATGTATAGTAAACTATTTTTATATCTCTCAGTAATAATTATTTATATAATGAAATTTAAATAAATAAAAAAAAAAAAATTTTAAAAAATCACATCTGAAGGAGAATTTAACTAAAATACATTCATGAGAATATTTAGAAAAAATAAAAGCAAGAAATATCCCATTTTTTCTGGGAAGGTGAAACAATTAATCCAGGTATAAAATAATGAATAATATTAAGAAAACAAATTCTTAGTTCAATTATCATTATTGCAGGAGGATGAAACCAGAAAGAAAGAAAATACTGAAAATTTTAAATTTCACTACTGTACGATAACTTCACACAATACTACTGAAGATTAAATAAAATAGAATTCCATAACAAATGCAACAGAGTAGGACACAATACTGACAATGTGATATTGAAATAAAGAAGAGAATGTCAAAAAGAAAAAAAACTACTCATGCAGAAAGTAAAATATAGCTAAATTACCTCTTGGGAATTTCTTGTTGCCATTATATTTCTGAGAACCAAATTCCATGGAAGAGCCTACAAAGGAATTGTTTCGAGGTTATATTTTAATGAAACTTGTACAGATGAAAACTGGAATGAATATTACTTGAACATTAAATGTTTTTTAAGCAATTTACCAAATTAGTATAGAGAAATATAGCCATGTTTGGATAACAGAAAAACCAAATTTAATGTTGACTGCAACATTAATTCAATATTTTGTTGAATTAATGTTGCAAAAATTCATAATTTTTTTTTCATGCATTTGAGAATTATTCTCTGTAAAAAACGAAATGTTAGAAACATACAAAGGGTACTAGGAAAGTTTTGCAATACAGCTTTGTTTATTTAATTTTTTCAAAGTAATTTCCTCTACATTCAATACACCTCTCCATCCTCCGAAACCAATCTTTAAACCAGTTCTGCCAAGTTTCACTAGGGAGTAAAGCACACTCGTTGTCCCAAGCCCGTAGAAGGTCCTCATCACTGGAAAACCGCTTCCCTTTTAGCTTCATTTTCACATGCGGGAACAGTGCAAAGTCGCAGGGAGCAAGGTCTGGACTGTAGGGAGGGTGCTCGAGAAGTTTCAGTCCTGTCGTGGTCAAATATTCGGTGCAGGCTTTGGCGCGGTGAGGTTTAGCATTATCGTGATGGAGGTACCAGGTGTCCATTCTTGACTTTGGCTGCAGGTTCTTCATAGATCCAATGACTTTAGGCAGGCATTGTTCAGTATACCACTTAGCTGTGACTGTCTTCTGCGTGTCCAAAACGACACGTTCCACAATTCCACTCGATTTGAAAAATACAGCTATCATTTTCTTCTTTACAGATCGGGATTTTCTGACAATTACGGGTGTGTCGTCATCATCAAAGACCCAAACTTTGTTTTGAGCCTTGGTCAGCAGATCGTAATAGTACAGTCAAGTCTCGTCACCTGTCACGATGTTGTTCACATACCGAGATTGTCCCTTATCAAACTTTTTTAACATCTCCCGGCACCAAGTCACACGTCGTGTCATCTGCTCTTCAGTCAGTTGATGCGGCACCCAGAGAGAACAAAGTTTCTTCACGTGCAAATGATCTTGCAGAATCGAATGAATTGCTGGTGCATTTATGCCCAAAGTATCCTCTATCTGTTGGTAGGTCACTCGCCTGTTTTCGTCAAGCATTTTCCTCACAGCAGTAACGTTTTCCTCCGTAACTGACGTTCGTGGCCTTCCCGGCCTCTCAGAATCCTCCAGAGTGAAATTTACCCTTTGGAATTCTCTATACCACCTGAATATCATTGTACGATGTGGACAATCATCATCTAGTGCAAGAGTCATTTCTTCTAAGCACTGGTCTATGGTTAAACCACGCACGAAATTATACCGCAAAACTGTCCTTATCTCATTTCGTGAACACGATGCCATCGCAAGCACTTTACTTGCGATGTCAGTTATTCTCACTACTAATGAATAACTGAGCCCATCGACTTGGCGCGGCGGCTACTATGCACGTATGAACATGTCTCAACATGCAGCAACAAGCAGCTTCCTGTGATTCATTGTTGTGTCATATTGCAAAACTTTCCTAGTATCCTTTGTATATACACCAGATTACAGTTCTAAAGTTCGACAATTAAATTTCTACGAGCACCTTATATTCAAAAGAAATCTCATGATATACATTATACCCAGTGGTGTATAGGGGAGCTGCTTCTTAAAGTTACATTCAATTACCTTTGTTATAAGACAAGTAGACATAGATGGTAATAATAAAAAGCAAGTTAAAAATACTACAAAGTATTAGTAAATACACAAAACAACAATGGTCCCAGCACCCAACCCTGGGGGAAACCACTAATAACATTAGTCCATGTAGAGCAGTGTCCATTTATTACTGCTCTTTGCCATCTGCCACTCAACCACCCCTTTATCCATTGCAGCAACTTGCTCTCAATGCCATATCATCCCAATTTGTAAAGCAGTCTTCCATCCGCAACAGTATCAAAAGCTTTCCTGAAATCCAAGTATATGATTTCAAAATTATTTTTTTGCATCCAGTTCTTTTGTGACCACATCATAGTATCCCATTAAACTGGTTAGACAAGACTTTGCCTCAAGAAACCCATGCAGTCTGAACTTTTATTACAGTCTTGTCTAGGTGATCCCGCATCACTTCTTTAACCAGCGACTTCTTTATTATTTCCCCCAGAACAGAAGTTAAACTAGCAGGTCTATAATAATTTGTGTCCCCCTTTGAATCCTCTTTGTAAATTGGGGATACATCAGCACATCTCCAGTCCATGGGAATCTCTCCTAATTCTAAGGATGCTCTTATAATTATGGCTAAGGGTTTGCTTACTTCCCTCGCTGCCTCCTTCAATATAACTGGATAGATTCCATCTGTCCCAGGTGCCTTTTTTATGTTTAACTTCAACAATTTCACCTTCACTTTGCTCTCTGTTATTACAAAATCATTTAGCTCCCTGTTAGAGTTTAGTAAACTTCTGTCATCCCCTTCCTTAGAGAATTCCGTGTGTGAATGTAGATGCAAAATGCTCATTCAGTTTATCAGCTATCTGATCAGGATCATTAACAGTCACATCACTGATAAAAGGGACCAATCTGATTCATCCCCTTCCTTTTAGAGTTTATATAAGTAAAGAAGTCTTTGCTGTTCCTTTCTGCATCCATTGCCAAAGATTGCTCATAATCTCCCTTCGCTTGCCTAACCTCTTTTGTGACTTGATTACATACTAGCTTATATATACCATAGGCTTTTGTGTCACCTACCAATTTATATGCATCCCATGCATTTTTATTATCTGCCATGAGTCTCATTAGTTCCTCTGACATCTATTCGGGCCTAAACTACAAATTCTGCAATTCTGCCCAGACACAATAGGAGGGAGTACATGATGAGAGCCTTGTCAATCAATTCGGCCCTGGAGGGAATGTGCAAGGCTCAAGGGGTAGAATTTTTTTCAGCATGGTCTGTGCTTGTTAACATTAGAGGCAGCTTCTACAGGGATGGGATACACTTAAATAGAAAGGGTGCAAGAATATTTGCTGATGCTATCGAGGCAGTGTTAGGTGGGTCAGAAAACTGCTAGCTTAGGGGGGGGGAAGATTCACAGACTAAAAGGTTAAAAGTAGCCAAAGGCAGAGGTGAAGGTGATTCTTGCACAACTTCTATTAGAATAAGTAGCGATCTGGAGCGAGGGGTGCTGAGGGTTTCAGGGACTGATGGCAGTCATCGTGAAACAGGTGGGTATATGGGATGTGTCAGGGTAACTAGAAATAGGTGCATGTATACCAATGCTAGAAGTATAGTAAATAAATTTGATGAATTTGAAGTGTTGGTGAAGGCATCAAAGGCGAATATTGTTGGGATATCAGAGACGCGGTGTCACACTGATATTAGGAATGCAGAATAGGAATTTGGGGAGTACAATGTGTACAGAAAGAATAGACAGGATAGGAAGGGAGGAGGTGTCATGCTGTTAATTAAGAAAAACATAAAATCAAAAGAAGTGCAACTAGTTGATATAGATGAACAGTGCACTGTTGAGTCAGTTTGGTGTGACATAAGCACTGTGAAAGCAAAAATAAGAGTAGGAGTGTATTATAGGCCTAATGATTCAAATGAGTACAATGAACAATTGTACAGAGAAATAGAGTGGGCTAGTAAATCGGAATGTCTTATAATGGAGGATTTTAACTTCCCAGATATTGACGGGAACTTGTGAGTTGGTCACTCACACACTCGTAAGACTTTTGTGGATTTATTGGATGATTGTTTCCTGCAACAGCAAGTTCGAGAGGCAACCAGAGAGGGTAATACTCTTGAACTGGTTATCAGCAGTGAGCATTCGTGCATTAAGAATTTGCAGATAAAGGAACCATTAGGTGGCAGTGATCACAATGTACTGACGTGGGATTTACTTAAAGATTTAATTACCATCAGGGGTAAAGGAAAGGGTTTTTGCTTCCGTAAAGGCGAGTACAGTGGTCTCCGACAGTTTTTAAATTCTGTACAGTGGGATCAACTGATGATGTTACCAACAATAAATTCTAAGTGGGAAGCATTCAAGGAATTAATCGTGGAAGCTACTAAAAGTTTCATACCTATTAAGAAATATTGTTCAAGGTTTAGGCCTAAATGGTTATCAAATGAACTAATGAGACTCGTGACAGAGAAGAAAAATGCATGGGATGCATATAAATTATCAAGCGACTCAAAAGTCTATGGCAGATATAAGCTAGTCTGTAATCAGGTCACAAAGGAAGTTAGGCAGGCAAATGCAGATTACAAGAAATCTTTGGCAAAGGATGCTAAGAAAAACAGCAAGGATTTTTTACTTATATAAACTCTAAAAGGAAGGGGATGAATCTGATTGGTCCACTTGATATTGATGGTTCGACTGTTGATGATCCTGCTTGGATAGCAAACAAACTGAATGAGTATTTTGCATCTACATTCACACATGAGGAGTTAAGGTTTGAAAATGGCAGAAGGTTATCAAATTGTAGCAGGGTGCTTAATGATTTTGTAATAACTGAGAGAAAAGTGGAGGAGAAATTATTGAAGTTAAATATAAGAAAGGCACCTGGGGTGGACGGGATCTATCCAGTTATATAAAAGGAGGCGGCAAAGCAACTAAGCAACCCCTTAGCCATAATTATGAGAGCATCCTTAGACTCAGGGGAGGTCCCCACTGACTAGAGATGTGCAAATGTATCCCCAATTCACAAAGCGGAATCGTTGTTGTTGTTTGGTTTTTAGAAGCATTAGCAACTAAGGCCATATTGCTCCGGGATATGCAGTGGTCATTCCCTGACCTTTCCGCATCCTCCATATTTGGTGGCTCACGGGCTCGAACCCAGTCTAATCAAGAAGTATGTGCTACACACTGCTGCTCCTGCCCACCTGGCTACAGAGGCACACAAAGCGGAATCGAAGGGTGACACGAGTAATTACAGACCAGTTAGTTTAACTTCTGTTCCGGGTAAAATAATGGAGTCACTGGTTAAAGATGCATTGCAGGATCATCTAGACAAGACTGCAGCAATAATTCTGACACAGCATGGGTTTGTTAAAAGAAGGTCTTGTCTGACAAATTTGATAGGATCTTATGATGTGGTTAAAAAGGAACTGGATGCAAAAAATAATTTTGATATCATATATTTGGATTTCAGGAAAGCTTTTGACACTGTTGCACATGGAAGACTATTGTACAAACTGGAGCAGAATGGTATTAAGGGTAAGTTGCTACAATGGATAAAAGGATGGCTCAGTGGGAGAAGACAGAGGGTGGTAATCAATGGGTGCTGCTCTTCGTGGATTAATGTTATTAGTGGAGTCCCACAGGGTTCGGTTTTTGGTCCACTGTTCTGTATATTTATCAATGATATTGATGAAGGTATATCAGGCTTGGTGTCAAAGTTTGCAGATGATACAAAGGTTGGCAGGGTTGTTAATGACATTAATGGCAGTGTGCTACTGCAACAGAATCTAGAAAATTTGGGCAGATGGGCTAAAAACTGGCAACTGAAGTTCAACCTTGACAAATGCAAAGTACTGCATATGGGTAGAAGTAACCCCAGAGAAATGTACCAACTGTGTGGTACTACACTTAAGGTAGTAGAAAATGAAAAAGACCTGGGAGTAATTGTGCAGTCAGGCTGTCAGGGCAGGTCATGTGTTTTGTCAATGATATATAGGAATTTTGCTAGCAGGGAAAAGGAGGTGATTGTCCCTCTGTATAAGGCAATGGTCAGGCCACACCTTGAGTACTGCGTACAGGTCTGGAGGTCTCATTTAAGGAAGGATGTAGATTTGCTTGAGCTCGTACAGAGAAGGGCAACACGATTGGTGAGGTGAATGAAGGGATCCTCTTACCAGGAGAGGCTTAAGTTCGCCAAACTGCAGTGGCTGGAGAATAGACACCTGCGCGGTGATCTGATTGAGGCGTATAAGGCCTTGAATGGGTTGAACACGCAAAATTCTGATAGGATCCTTCCACTTTTTCAGATTATGAACCTAAGAGGGCATAAATTCAAATTAAGAAAAGACAGATGTAGAATAGAT
Source organism: Mastigoproctus giganteus (assembly GCF_048544385.1). Lineage (NCBI taxonomy): Eukaryota > Metazoa > Arthropoda > Arachnida > Uropygi > Thelyphonidae > Mastigoproctus > Mastigoproctus giganteus. The sequence goes on from NC_143585.1 coordinate 123,290,639, forward strand.
GTGCGGAAATTTTCCTTTAGCCAGCGGGTTGTTAATTGCTGGAACAAACTTCCATCTGCTGTGGAAGTTGATAGGTTAAATAAATTTAAGGAGGAACTGGATAGGCATTTGGAGGGAATGGTTTTATTATTATTATTATTTTTTTTGGCTGATGCTGCATAAGCTTCATACCACTTGCTTGCATAAGCTCATACCACTTGCTTGCTTTCTTGCCGCCACTACTAACTACTAAACTTAGAACAGCATTTCTTAGTTGGAACAAAATATCAAGTAGCCTCCAAAACCACTTTCTTGAATGCTTCCCATTTAGAATTTGCGTTAGGTAACATCATCAGTTGGTCCCACTGTATAGCACTTAAAAAATCTGAGACCACTGTAGTCACGTTTATGAAAGCAAAAACTGTCCTTTCACCCCTTATTGCAGCTACATCTCTAAGTAAATCCTACATCAGTATAATGTGATCGCTGCGACCTAGCAGTTCCTCTAACTGTAAATTCCTAATGCTTGAATAATCACTGCTGAAAATCAGATCAAGAGTGTTACTCCCTCCAGTTGCCTCTCTAACATGCTGCTGTAGAAAACAGTCATCGAATAAATCCACAAAAGGCTTCCCAGTGTGCAAGTGACCAACCCAAAAGTTCCACTCAATATCTGGGAAGTTAAAATCCACCATTATTAGACAATCTGATTTACTGGGTTTTCCTGCCCAATTGTTCGTTGTACTCATCAGTCTTTAGACCTATAACACACTCCTACTCTCGTTTTCCATTTCCCAGTGTTTATGTCGCACCAAACTGACTCAACAATTGGACTGTCCACCCATGTCAACTGGATGCACTTCCTTAGATTTTGTGTTTCTTAACTAACAGCATAACCTCTCCTCCCTTCCTACCCTTTCTGTACACACTATACTCCCCAAATTCCAATTCTGCACTGCTTATATCTGTGTGACACCATGTCTCTGATATCCCAACAATATCTGCCTTTGATGCCTTGATCAGCACTTCAAATTCATTAAATTTATTTACTATACTTCTAGCATTGGTGTACATGCAAGTATACACGCACCTGTTCTAACTCTTCGTTACCCTAACACAGCCCATGTATTTACTTGCTCCATGATGAATCCCAGCAGTTTTTGGAACTCCAGCAACTTGATCTCTAGGCGTGCAGCTCATTCCAAGAGAAGAAGTGCTAGAATCGCTTTTGCCCCTGCCTGCAGCTAATCTTTTAGTGTGTGAATAACCCCAAAGCTAGCAGTTCTCCAACCCACCTAACATTGCCTCGATAGCATCAGAAAATATTCTTGCACCCTTTCTATTTAAGTGTATCCCATCCCTGTAGAAGCAGTCTCTCCTGTTAGCAAGCAGACCATGCTGAAAAGAATTCTACCCATTGTGAGTTGCACAATCTCTCCAGGGCCGAATTTATTTATTGGGCTTTCATCGTATACTCCCTCCTATTGTGTTTGGGCATAATCGCAGACACTTTCAAATTCGACCCAAGCTCGTGACTTTTTTTTTTTTTTTTTTCAACATTGACCTGTACTTGTTAATTAAATCTACAGATGTTTTACTCTTAAGGACATTAGTGGCAGCGAGTACAACAATATTACCTTTGTGCCATGAAAAGTTATCTGCTCTACGATGCATATACTTCTGCCCTGGCAGACATACCCTGGTATATAATAGTAATAGAGGCATGTGATGCAAGAAAGCAAGCGTATGAGCTTATGTAACATTAGCTAAAAACAAAAAAACTATTTCACACACCCATTCCCTCTAAACGTTTGTCCAGTTCCTCCTTGAATTTAATGAAGCTATCAACTTCCACAACGACAGATGGAAGTTTCTTCCAGTAATTAACCACCCACTGGCTAAAGGCAAATTTCCGCACATCTATTCTGCAACTGTCTTTCCTCAATTTAAATTTATGCCCCCTCAGGTTCGTAATCTGAGCAAGCAGAAGACTCCCATCAGAATTCAGCCTGCTCAACTCATTCAAGGCCTTATACACCTCAATCACATCACCTTGCAGGTGCCTAGGCTCTAGCCGCTCCAATTTGCTTTGTTACCCTCATCAATCTTGTTGTCCTTCTCTGTACACGTTCAAGCAACTCTACATCCTTCCTAAAATGAGGCCTGCAGACCTCAATGCAGTACTCAAGGTATCGCCTGATCATTGTCTATACAAAGAGACAATTACCTCCTTTTCCCTGCTAGCAAAATTCTTGTATATCATTGACAAAACCCCATGACCTGCTCTGGCAGCCTGTCTGCATTGCTTAGAAAACTTCATATCTCACTGCACAGTTACTTGCAGGTCTTTTTAATTTAATTTACTAGCACCCTAAGTTAGTACCACACAATTGGTATGTTTCTCTGGGTTTACTTCCACCCATATGCAGTACTTTCCATTTGTCAATGTTAAACTTCAGTTGCCACTTCTCAGCCCATCTGCCCAAATTTTTTAGATCCTGTTGCAGTAGCACACTGCCATTACTGTCATTAACAATGCTATCAACCTTTGTATCATCTGCAAACTTGGACATTAGTCTGATAAACCTTCATCAATATCATTGATAAATATACAAAACAACAGTAGTCCCAGCACCGAACACCGGGGGACTCCACTAATAACATTAGTCCACAAAGAGCAGCTTCCATTAATCACCACTCTCTGTCTTCCACCTATCCTTTTTGCATATTACATTCCCCATCTCCCCGACAATAGAGTCATCAACAATAACTAGTTCCTGTGGGACCAGAGCATTCTGCCTTGATGATTGCCGCTTTGTTTCCTGATGCACAGGAGTGAGCTCTGGCGTTGAGTTGGGCAGCTGAGCACTTCATGGGCCTCTCTTATTAATTTCCTCGAGGGCATCTACTCTACACCTCAAACTCTCATAAATGCCCATCAGAACGCTGAGTTGGTGCCTAATTTCCTAACAGTCTCTGCAACTAGCGTACACAAAAACATCCTCCTTGGCTAGATCATGTTCTGTTCTAGACAGGTCCGCAAACATATCACATTTCGTGCAGTTTTTTTAGATAATGATATGTTGGAGAATTGCCCCTTCAGTTCTCCCCCGATCCACAGCACTCTGGCTAATCAGTCAACATTGCTTAGCTGTTCTAGTCTGGGTCATGATTCCATTTAATTAACAATGAAATTTAACAAGATTAATAAATTTTATTGATTAATTCATAATACTATACTATACTAAGCTAACAGATTTCTAATACAATCTTACGTGTTTCACTATCTAGTTTTACGTTAAATCTTATGCTATCTAGTTCAGGATATACGTTGTATCATATAACAATGATGGCAAGTTATGAACGTAAAATCTACAGACACTTAAGTATTATTTTCAAAATCGATATCTAAATTCAAAATAAACTAACGAGCTGGACTAGGACTGTAAGCTACTTAAAAAACATAATTTAATATAACAATTAATTCAATAAAATGACTGAATATAATTAAAAACTTAGTGTTCACCGGAGCTACAAATCTTGTCCAACATGTGACTACCTTTACTGATACTCAAAGAATTAAGAATAAATTAAGAACAGGAGATCTGCAGACTTACTTAACAAGTACAGGCAGATTTTGAAAAAATAAAGTCACAAATCAGGGTTAAATTTGAATGTGTCTGCACCTCTTCCCAGACACACTAAGAGGGAGTATATGATGAGAGTCATGTTAATCAATTTGGCCCTGGAAAGATTGTACAAGGCTCATGGGGTGGCATTTTTCTCAATGTGGTCTGTGCTTGTTAACAGGAGAGAACGCTTCTACAGGGATGGAATATACTAAACAAAAAGAATGCAATTCTTTTTGTTTAGTATATTCCATCAAGGTAGTTAGGTGGATACCATCAAGGTAGTTAGGTGGATCAGAATTTGCTAATACCATCAAGGTAGTCAGGTGGATCAGAAAACTGCTGGTTGGAGAGCCGGAAAACATCAACTAATACATTAACTAGAGCCACAGGCACATCTAAAAGTAATTCTTGCACTGCTTTTACTGGAATAAGCAGCACCATTGAAAAGCAAGCTCCTAGGGATTTCAAGCACTGCTGGGAGTCATTACGAAACAAGTAAATACAGTAATACCCCGACTTACGCGAACTCAGAGTTACGCGGTTCTTGATTTTTTCGTTTGGCAATGCTGCCGCCCACTATCTTCAAGGTCGTTTTTCATATGTTATCGATATACGGTGCGACGGCGGAGAATGAGAGCGAAAGATGAACAAAATTCAACTTTGCTGCTTTTATGTTTTTTATATCAGTGAAGGGGAAACACATTTCACCATAATAACGTAAAAACCAACACAATTCCAGCTATCGGTATAATCGCAAATGCAATTAGATCGAGTTTACTACCAGTTTATAACAAATTTCACTAGCAGAAACGCAACTGGATTTTTATTGTTTTATGGTAGTAACCCCTAGAAATGTGAGGTGTTAATAGTGTATCTCTGCCTTTATGGTGTTGTTTATTCAGTTGCTACATGCGCGCAGCTTTGTTTATGCGTATCAAGCGTGCCTCCTCGTTTTGTAATTGTGCTTTATTCCCTAAAAATGAGTAAAATACTTAATTAAAAGGTGTGAAAAGGAAACGTCCTGGTGAAGACAATGCAGATTCAGAGAGAAAAAGAAATGCAATTATCGACTGGATCAAAAATTCTTACCCGGGAAAATTTATAGTGGCCTCATACTATGGTTTATGGCCAAAATCACACTGGCCCACCGGGGTTTCCCCAGTAAGGTTTATGGCCAGTCCGCCTCTGTCGATAGAGAAAAAATATAAAATTGTGAAACGCTTTGAGCGAAATGAAAGACCATGTGATATTGCACGTGCTACAGACCTAAACGAAGCAACGGCGAAAAGCACTTGACAATTGCAAACTTGACAGGTTGAAAATTGAAAAGGGCTCAATTGTAAAGGGCTTAAAAATTTTAGAAAACAGACTCCAACGAAGAACGTGTTATAGCTACAAAGCAAGGAATAAAAAAATTATTAGCTTGCTACAAAGAAATTCTGCGTGAAAAAAAGAACGCGCTGTGTCGTCAGACGAATTTGTTAGATTTTATGAAGCCATCGACATCGAAATAACTTTTTAACGTAAGTCATTTGTTTTTTAATACATATTTTGTATTAATATGTATAAAGAACTGCAATTTTATTAATATTTTTCTTCTAAACTAGTGTTTTTGTTAGTCCTTGGTCCCAATTAAGCAAAATTTATATGTATTTATATGCAAAGTTGTACCCCGACTTACACGATTTTCGTCGGACCCACCTATCGCGTAACTTCGGGGTATTACTGTACATAAAACACGAGAGGTATTAGAATCTATAGTACTTAGTAGCATGCATGGGTTGGAGGTTGGGAAGACAAAACCAGATATTCGTTGACATTAGACTTAAGCTTCTGCAGACCATAATTTTCTGAAAATACGTATAAAGGAAGGTTGTTCCAGAAAATTGCAGTTGAATGAATAAATGGGAAAGATAAAAAGTTGTTTCTGTGAGTTTTAAGTTGGACAGTAAATGGATGTTGCATGGTGGTGGCACATATTCGGACATTTTTGAAAGTTGTTTGTTTGTTATTTGGTTTTTAGGAGCATTAGCAACTAAGGCCATATTGCTCCGGGGATATGCGGTGGTCATTCCCTGACCTTTCCGCATCCTCCGTATTTGGTGGTGACGGGCTCGAACCCCGGTCTAATCAAGAAGCATGTGCTATGCACTGCTGCTCCTTCCCACCTGGCTACGGAGGCGCCTATTTTTGAAAGAGAGAGCAAGAACTATAGAAGCCAATTCAGAAGAACAGTGTCCGTGGAAGTATCTGTAGAAAAGGCATGCAGCAGAAACATAGCACACGCTTCTTGATTAGACCGGGGTTCGAGCCCGTCACCACCAAATACGGAGGATGCGGAAAGGTCAGGGAATGACCACCGCACCGGAGCAATATGGCCTTAGTTGCTAATGCTCCTAAAAAACCAAATAACAACAACAACAACAACAGCAGCAGAAACAGTACATCTATGAGACAGCGAGTGGAGAGACTGTTAGAGAGGAGTCATTAATTAACCTAACTACCATCTTCTGAATGGAATCTAGAAGCCTGAGAGAGGTTTTGGGGGCACAACCCCAGATGAGGGAACAATATTCCATGGTAGGACGGATTTGCGATTTGTATAGAATGAACAGTTGTTTGGAAGAAAAGTAACGCCAAGAGTGAAAGAGAAAACCAAATTTTTTAGATGCAGACAAAGCAATATTTGTAATGTGCTTGTGCCAAGAGAGATTAGAAGTCAGGGTAATCCCCAAAGGAGATATATCATTTTGCCTAGAAATAGGAGTATCGCCAAAGATAAGCATTGGAGCAGAAGAATCCTTTTTGTGAGATATAAGACAGGATTCAGTTTTGGAAGGATTGAAATCAACTACATTGTCTTTCCTCAACTGGAGAATTACCTGGAGATCGGCATTTAAAGAATCGGTAGTGGATATCCGAGAAGTTGAAGCTGATTGAGCAGTGCAAGGTTTCTCAAACTGTAAAGTGGAATGCAATGTGGTATCATCAGCAAAAGTATGGATAGGATTTCTGGTCAATGCTAGAAAGTCATTAATATACAAGAGGAAAAGAGTGGCAGAAAGAACTGAAGCTTGGGGGACACCAGCATTAGTGGAGAAGTTAGAAGACAGAGAGCCATCTACCACCATCCTCAGTGAGCAATCAGAGAGAAAACTGAATAACCAATTACGAAAAACAATTGGCAAACCATATGATGGAAGCTTATTTAGAAGACCTTTATGCCAAACATGATCGGAAGCCTTTGAGATGTCAAGAGCAACTGTTTGTGTTTCACCAAACTCCAGAATATCACCAATGGATCGACACTGACAGAATCCATACTGGTGATTGTTGATCAGACAGAAAGTTTCTAGATAGTTTCAGAGTTGTCAGTTAATTGATTTCTCTATTACTTTAAAAAGCATAGAAGTAATTGCAATGGGACGATAATTGGATGGGAGGGACTTGTCATCCTTTTTAGGAACTGGCTGTATATGAGCAAATTTTCAAGCAGAAGGAAAAACACCTTTGGAATAAGAAAGTTAAAAAAGGCAGCAAAGAACAGGAGTAAGCTCAGGAGAGCAGGTTTTGAGAACAAGTGGAAAAATACCATCAGGTCCTGGAGCTCTCTTAGCATCAAGATTCGTCAAAATTCTTCTGATATCCTTTTGACAGAAGACCACAGGAGGCATTGAATGGAGCGTGCTGGGAATGGTGAGAGGTGTTTTACCAAGATCATTAATACATGAGTTGGAGGAAAAATGGGATGCTAGCATGTCAGCTTTATCCTTGACTGAAGTGAAAATAGAACCATCTGGTTTTTACAGAGGTGGGAGCAGAGATTGACAAAAGTTGCGGCCAATAGTTTTGGCAAGAGACCAGAATGCTCGGCTACTGTTAGTGCAAGAAGCAAGTTTTGTACTCTTAGCCTGATCAAAATCTAGTTTGGACTGATTAATACAATTGTTTTGGGCTCTGATGAAGAAAGAAAATGAAACAGAAGAATTGGAAACAAGCCAATTACGATATGCAACATTCTTCTCGTGAACAGCCTTAGCACATTTATTGGAAAACCAAGGTTTACAAAAAGGACGAGGTTTTAATTTGGAGTGCGGAATAAAGGGTTCCATTCCTACAAGAATATTTTCACTGACAGATTCTGAGCAAACATTGACATCAGAAGTTTAGAAACAGTAATCCGACCAAGGAAAAGAAGAAAAGAAATCTCGCAGGTCTTCCAATTTTGTATTCATGTAATGTCAAGCAACACGAGGTTGGGAATAGTCATGAGATAAAGGCTTCATTGGAGGAGAGATAATCAGCAAGTTGTGATCTGAGGTGCCTAAGGGACCATTACCTTCAACCTATACTTAGAAGGGCTGTTTGTGAGAAAAAGATCAAGCGTGTTGGCTGTAAGGTCAGGACTGTCCGGTATTCTGATAGATAAATAAACAATCTGTGCAAGGTCATTAATAATTGCAAAAGCCTCAGCATCTCGACCAGCTGTGTCTGTGTGACTAGAATATGGAAGCCAGATGGAGTTGTGAACATTAAAATCACTAAGGAAAATTACCTCACTGTCAGGAAAGTTGGACTGGAGAAAGTCAAGTTGCAAAGAGAGGAAGTGAATGAGTTCCAAGTGATTGGTGGGGTTGGGAGAACGGTAGAGATAACAAATGAATTTAACAGAACGAGGTAGTGAGATTTTAAGCCAGAGAAGATCAAAAAGAGGAGATTCCAAATTACCAAGTCTTTGACAGAGAATATTGGAATGGACATATGCACAAGTACCATCTTTGAGGCAAAAGGAATCATACAGTGAATAATTTGGGCAACTGAGATGAGCAGTGGTTGAATCAACCGATAACTGAGATTCTTGTCAGAAAAAGTATATGGGGTTTGGCAGACTGTACATCGAGATTAGAGCTGAGACCATGTATATTTCTGAAATGAACTAGGAAGTGTTTGGGAGGTTTAGACTTCTCGCAGATGAGTTTGTTCAATTAGTTTGACATTTCATGGTGTATTCGATAGTAAGAAAAAGTGGGGGGGGACATGCTGTATGAAGCAATGAATTTATTGGATATGGTGTACACATGGTAAGAATATACTGAGATCATTGTCATAACGTGGCCTTGGCAATGCCCACTCACCCCACATACACACCACTCGGACTCCCTCCATCACAACCTGGTAGAGTAGAGACAGCAAGATTATACACTAGCTGATCCGGAAGCCTCCTTGAGTTACCAATAAGTTTGATCCGGTATACTAACTAGTGGTCAGCCTGCAAACAGAGTTTTAGAGATATACCCTCAAAACGTAAGGAAGTTTGGATCTCGCCATGGTGTTCATCATAACCTCAAAAGACATCAATCATACTGCATGATGGAAGAGATGGGGGAAGGTTGACTTGAACTTTGCTCTGGAAACTCAACATTGGTTCCACCACTTCAAGCCTCCAATAATGCACAATAATGCCAGAAGGATAGTAAATAAATTTGATGAATTTGAAGTGCTGATCAGGACATCAGATGTAGGCATCATTGAGATATCAGAGACATGGTGTCACTAAGATATAAGGGATGCAGAATTTAAATATGGGGAGTAAATCTACAAAGAAAGGAGACAGGATGGGAGGGAAGCACATAAAAAATAAGGCAGTACACCCAATTGACAGGGTAGCCAATGCAATGTTGACACAGTTTGGTGTGACATAAACACTCGAAAAGCAAAAATGAGAGTAGGAGTATGTTAGAGGACTATTTTACAGAATTATGTTACAGAACAACTGCACAGTTCGGTGTGTAGTTGTTCACTGACTCTGATGAGTACAGTGAATAACTGCACGGAGAAATAGAATGGGCCAGTAAATCCGAATATCTTATAATGGAGGATTTTATCTTTCCAGATAATGACTAGAACTTGTGAGTTAATCATTTGCAGACTAGCAAGACTTATGAATTTATTGGATGATTGTTCTCTACAGCAGCAGCATGTCAGAGAGGCAACAAGAGGGAGTAATACTCTTCATCTGATTATAAGCAGTGATCACAGTGTTTTGATTTGGAATTTACTTAAAGATGTAAATATCATAAAGGGGGAGGTTTTTGCTTTTGTAAAGGTGACTAGAGTGTTCTCCAACAGTTTTTAAAATCTATACAGTGGAACCAACAGATGATGGTCCACCATCAGCTAATCATAGAAGTTATTAGCCTTTTCATATCAACTAAGAAATACTCTTCAAGGTGTGCCTTAATGTGATGCCACGTGGTTCATCAGATGAACTGATGAACCACATGGCAAAGAAGGAAAATGCATGGAATGCATACAAATTATCAAGAAACACAGAAGCCTATGGTAGATATAAACTATTCTGCAATCACGTCACAAAGGAGGTTAGACAGCAAAAGAAGATTACAAGGAATCTTTGGCAAAGGATGAAAAGAAAAACAGCAGAGACTTCTTTACTTATGTAAATGCAGGAAGAAAGGGGATGAATCAAATTGGTCCAATTGATATCGATGGCTTGACTGTTGATGATCCTGCTCAGGTTGCCGACAAACTGAATGACTATTTTGCATCTAAATTCACACAGGAGGAATCCTTTAGGGAAGGGGATGCTGGAAGTTTATCAAACTCTAAAAGAGAGCTAAATGATTTTGTAATATCTGAAAGGAAAGTGGAACAGAAATTGAAGTTAAAAAGAAGAAAGGTGCCTGGGGTGGGTGGATTGGACCTATCCAATTATATTAAGGGAAGCAGCAAAGGAAATAAGCAAACCCTTAGCCATAATAATGAGAGCATTTTTGGATTCAGGGGAAGTTAATGCAGATGAAAGGGTAACACAAGTAAGTACAGCCCAATTAGTTTAACTTCTGTTCCAGGAAAATTAATGGAGTCATTGCTTTCTACAGCAACATTTTAGAGAGATAACAAGAGGGTGTAACCCTTGATCTGATTATAAGCAGTGATCACAGTGTTTTGATTTGGAATTTACTTAAAGATGTAAATATCATTAAGGGTAAGGGGAAAGGTGCAATAAAAGTGCAAAGAAGTAATGCAGGATCACCTGGACATGACTGCAATTATACTTCAGACACAGCATGCATTTAATGGGACAGTTGCAGAATAGATGTGCAGAAGTTTGACTTTACACAGTGGTTGACTGCTGAAACAAATTTCTATCTTTTGTGTGGAAGTTGATAGCTTAAATAATCTCAGGGAAGAACTGAAAAACTATTGGAGGGAATGAATTGGTGAAAAGGGAGGTTTCATGTTTTTTGTTTTGTTTTATTTTATTTTATGCTCATACCGAATAAGCTTGCTTTCCTGCATCATTTACATCTGCTGATGCTAATGCATTCCTCCAATCTACGTGATTTATAGTTTGTAAAGTATATATTTCTGGTTTACTAATTTGTTCGGATTTTCAAACTTATAAAAAATACTGTTCTGGAGACTAAAAAAAAAAAAAGGTTCAGTAAGTTAAGAAATAAAAATACTAAGTTCTACTTACATATTTTTATTCATCGGTAACAAAACAAATGGAATTTTCAGCCACAGTAACATGTGTATAGGCCTTTAACAAAAATAATTACTTATTTTTTGCTGCACTTTTATCGAACTTAGTTTCTTTGCTGCCAGATCTCTCACTCTTTTCAGCAAAAGTAGATGCTTTGAAGTAGTAGTTCAGTTTGTTGATTTTCATGTATCATTTAATTTTGTTAATTGGTAAGCTAATAAAAGTGCAAATTTGTACATTTTATCTTCATTTTTATAGCTTGTGGATAATATTTGCAATAACGTACATATTATTCAAATCACAAATCTGCCCTACCATGAAATAAAATTGTCCCCACATCTGGGACGGTGCCCCCAAAACCTTTCTTAAGGCTTCTAGATTCCATTCAGAAGAATGGCAGTTAGGTTAATTAATGACTCATCTCTAACAGAGTCTCTCCACTCTCTGTCTCATAGGCATTCTGTTTCTGCTGCATGCCTTTTCTATAGATACTTCTATGGACACTGTTGTTCTGAATTAGCTTCTATAATTCCTGCTATCTCTTTCAAAGCAGCCTGAACACTTGCCGTTACCACTCAACATCCTTTTACTGTCCAACTTCAAACTCTCAGAACCAGTTTTTCATCTTCCTCGTTTTTATTCATTCAACTTCCGTTTTCAGGAAGATCGTTCCCCCATACGTATTTCCTGATAATTATAATCTAAGAAGCTCATGTCACAAAAAAGATTTGTCAAGTCGCAAAAACAATCTAAGTCAACAAATACCTTCTTTCATCTTCTCAACCTCCAACCCATGCACAGTACTAAGTACTGTAGGTTCTAATACCTCTTGTATTTGTGGTTTTCATAAAAAAAAAAATATATATATATATATATACCAGGTGGTTATAAAATAAGTTCCCCAATTCAGGAAACCCTACTGTCAAAATGGTTAGAGATTGTGCTGTGAAAATCAGTGGGTATGTCATTTAGGGTATGGGCAAGCAATTTGTAGGAGGAAAAAAATAGTTCAAATTTCTGCCACCAGGGGAGAAATAGGCACTGTAAACATGAGATGGAATACTTAACTTACGATTAGATTTTAATATTAAAACTTAGAAATCCACAGATATTGTTCTATGTGCTTTCCTTTACTCATTGGATATGTTGGCTACATGCTGTTTAATGCTTGCTTATTGACAAGTATCTGTATGCCGCCATAGTAAACTCTGTCTTTCAGGTATCCCCACAGCCAGAAATCACAGGGATTGAGATCTGTAATCAGGCTGGCCAGAATTGTGGAAAGAATCTAGAAATGATGTGAACATTTCCGAATGTTGAATGGAGCAGTTCCTTCACTTGTCAACCAACGTCCACTAGTTACCATACACCTTATGGGGCCACGAGGTGTAGACTTCAAAGAAAAAAGGTCCGATTATAAACTCTGTTATAAATCCACACCATACTCTAACGTATGGACTTTGTAGTGGTCTTTCATGCAGAGTAGATGGACGAGAAGTTCCCCATATTTGGCAGTTTTGTGCATTCACAGCCCCATGAAGAGTGAAATGTGCCTCATCAGACCACAAGAATATTTAAGCCCATGTATATTTAAGCCCACGTCAAGTTCCATATGAGCTAGAAATCGTAGAGCAAAGTTTATTCATTGTTACTGATCACAAGACTTTAGTTCTTGCACTACATGAATCTTGTACGGGAACCAGCATAAAATTATTCGAACCACTTTACGTACAGCAGACCAAGGAAGGTTCAAGTCTCTTGACTGGTACTGTTTTACATTCTGACCAGGCCATTGCAACCACCACTTCAACCACTACCTCTGTTCCAACACATCATCATCCCCTGCCTGGAATTACACTTAACTCCCCAGTTGCTTCAAATTTCTTTATTAGTTTTCAAAGCCCGACTGACATCAAAGGTCCTTTATGCAAAGCTTTAAGTTTCCAATATTCACTTAGTGCTGCATTAGTGTTACTATTATTCTGGTAGAACAGTTTTGAACAGGGCTAGCTGGGTGGGTAAAGTGCCTGCCTGGCAACCCAAAGGTTGCGGGTTCAAATCCTGCCTTGGGCTTGGATCAAAATACTGCAAAAACCTTGGGAGGTGCATTATGGCCACAGAAGCCGATGCACCAACAAGTACCAAAAAAAAAAAAAAAAAAAAGAACAGTTTTACTAAAAGAGCATGTTCCATTTTTGTAAGAGCCATAATGGTTATTGACAGTGGCATTGGCTTTTCTGCTTTTAACTACAGGATGTCATTTGCGTAAGCAGGGTGTCTTGAAGTAAATGACAACTTTTATATACATGCAGTGCTGTTTTTCCCCTGATGGCAGAAATTTTAAGTAATTTTTTTCTTCTACAAATCGCTTCCCCATACCCTAAATAACATACCCACTGATTTTTACAGCGCTAACTCTAACCGTTTTGACACTAGGATCTCATGAATAGGGAAACTTGTTTTATAACCAAACGGTATATATACAGGGTGTTTCAAAACTGATGGTCAAAAATTTAAAGGTGAAAAGTACAAACTTATTAATCAGTCCAAACTAGAGTTTGAACAGGCTAAGAGTAGAAAACTTGCTTCGTGCCCTAATGGTAGCTGAGCATTCTGGTCTCTTGCCAAGCTATTGGCTGCAACTTTTGCCCATCTCTGCTCCCACCTCTGCACAAACTAGATGGTTCTGTTGTCACTTCAGCCAAGGATAAAGCTGACCTGCTAGCATCCCAATTTTCTTCCAACTCATGTATTACTGATCTTGGTAAAACACTTCCCACTATTCCAAACACGCTCCATTCAATGTTTCCTGTGGTCTTCCTTCAAAAGGATGTTAGAAGGATTTTGATGGATCTTGATGCTAAGAAAGCTCCAGGCCCCAATGTATTTCTTCACTTGTTCTCAAAATCTGTGCTCCTGAACTTACTCCTATTCTTTGCCACCTTTTTTCACTTTCTTATTCCAAAGGTGTTTTTCCTATTGCTTGGAAATTTGCTCATATCCAGCCAGTTCCTAAAAAGGGTGACAAATTCCTCCCATCCAATTATCGTCCCATTGCAATTACTCCTACTCTTTCTAAAGTAATGGAGAAATCCATTAACTGCCAACTCAAACTACCTAGAAAACTCCTGTCTGATCAACGATCGCCAGTATGGATTCCGTCAGTGTCGATCCACTGATGATATTCTGGTTTATGTCACCCATTTATGGACTAATTCAATGGAAAGGTTCGGTGAAACACAAGTAGTTGCTCTTGATATCTCAAAGGCTTTTGATCGTGTCTGGCATAAAGGTCTTCTAAACAAACTTTCATCTTATGGTTTGCTATCTGTTTTTTGTAATTGGTTATCCAGTTTTCTCTCTGATCGCTCACTGAGGGTGATGGTAGATGGCTCTCTGTCTTCTAACTTCTCCACTAATGCCGGTGCCCCCCCAAGGTCCAGTTCTTTCCCCCACTCTTTTCCTCTTGTATATTAATGACCTTCTTCCATTGACTGGAAATCCTATCCACAGTTTTGCCAATGATAGCACATTGCATTCTACTTTCCATTTTGAGAAACCTTGCCCTGCTCAATTAGCTTCAACTTCTCGAAAATCTACTAACAATTCCCTAAATGCGGATCTTCAGGTAATTCTCGAGTGGGGCAGAGACAACTTAGTTGATTTCAATCCTTCTAAAACTCAGTCTTGTCTTATATCTCGCAAAAAGGATTCTTCTGCTCCTATGCTTATCTTTGGTGACACTCCAATTTCTGGGCAAAATGATTTATCTCTTTTGGGGATTACCCTGACTTCTTTCTAATCTCTCTTGGCACAAGTACATTACAAATATTGCTTCCTCTGCATCTAAAAAACTTGGTTTTCTCTTTCGCTCTCTGCATTACTTTTCTTCCAAACAGCTGTTCACGCCGTACAAATCTGCCCTACCATGGAATATTGTTCCCACATCTGGGAGTGGTGCCCCCAAAACCTCTCTCAGGCTTCTAGATTCCATTCAGAAGAGGGCAGTTAGGTTGATTAATGATTCATCTCTAACAGAGTCTCTCTACTCGCTGTCTTATAGACGTATTGTTTCTGTTGCATGCCTCTTTTACAGATATTTCCGTGGGCACTGTTCTTCTGAATTGGCTTCTATAATTCCCACTCTCTCTTTCAAAACAGTCCGAACACATGCAGCCACCAGCCAACATCCATTTACTGCACAAATTCAAACTCACAGAACCAACTTTTCATCTTCCTCATTTATTCATTCAACTGCTGTTTTCTGGAACAACCTTCCTTCATACGTATTTCCTGAAAATTACAGTCTACAGGAAGTTCAAGTCCAATGTCAACAAATATCTTTTTTCATCTTCTCTACCTCCAACCCAAGCACAGTACTAAGTACTATAGGTTCTAATACCTCTGGTGTTTGGGGTTTACATTAAAAAAATAAAATAAAATAAGTAAAAAAGTCCCGGTGAACATCGGGCCATAAATGAACCATTTGGGAGATAATGCACGTTTTCTGTTAAGAAACAGATCTGTCACTGACTATGGGAGCACTCTGGGAGGGTAGTCTGTATTGCTTAGATCTTGTACACGCTGGATAGTGAGGGGTACACTAATTGGCGATGTAAAATTTGCCACACACTGAAATGACTTAGTACAGGTTATTGCAGAGCAACCCTCCTTGTCAAAATTCCTGGATTTTGTTCTATTTCGGCAACGATCCTGGATATAGAACTCTCACTAACTACGGATATAAAACAGGAGAAATCTCAATGTATGGCAGACCAGATGGGATTCTTCTACTGTAGGGGTTGTAACTTGGAGTTTTCTTCCGGAGGTAACCTTTGCAACCACTAAAAATAACGCCCGATGGTTCTCTCTCAGCCTCGAATCTTCCTTTCTCATTACTGGACACGGTTCTCTAAATGAGAAACTGCATACACTGGGACTCATCGACACTCCCTACTGCTTTTGCAGACAAAGTGAAAGTTGGAAACACTTGCTTCTGGAGTGTGTACATTACAACAACATCAGAAACCGTCTCCAGAATAAGATCCAAGACTTCCCACCAGCAGATCTGCATCAACTGATATGTACCCAGAACAACCTCGAAGCATTCCAGACCTTTGCAGCTGAGGTATTTGCCTGGAGGAGGACACTGATGAAATGCCGATCATTAACAATTCCACTGCCAACTGAAAGTCACTCCTTCTACTGACTATTCTTTTTTTTTTTTTTTCCTAACCTCCGTTCTGCACTGTTTCCGGGTCCAACCCTAGAACTAGGAGCAGCCTTGGCTCACCTTTTCTTCTTTCTTACCCTGTGCAAGATAGATAACCACTCTCCCAATTTTTTTTTTTTTTTTTTTTCATTCTCTCTCTGTTGGCACCCGACTTACATCTTCCTCTTTACTGTAGCCAGGGTGTGGGATTAAAATATTTATTTATTCTTTAATTATTTTTATTTTATTTTATTTATTTTTTTATTATTTATTATTTATTTTTTATTTTTTCATTTACTTAGCTTCATCCCACCCCAACCTGCGTTCTGCACTGTTTTCGGGTCCTACCCTGGAACTAGGAGCAGCCTTGGCTCACCTTTTCTTCTTTCTCATTCTGTGCAGGATAGATAACCACTCTCCCATTTTTTCATTTTTTTCATTCTCTCTCTGCTGGCACCCGACTTACATCTTCCTCTTCACTGTAGCCAGGGGGTGGGATTAAAATTATTTATTTATTCTTTAATTATTTTTATTTATTATTATTATTTTTATTTTATTTTATTTATTTTTTTATTATTTATTATTTATTTTTTCATTTACTTAGCTTCATTTACTCTGCTGGCACCCGACTTACATCTTCCTCTTCACTGTAGCCAGGGTGTGGGATTAAAATTATTTATTTATTCTTTAATTATTTTTATTTATTATTATTATTTTTATTTTATTTTATTTTATTTTTTTATTATTTATTATTTATTTTTTCATTTACTTAGCTTCATTTTACAGGCATACCTCGAATAACGAATAGGATGCGTTCCACGAAATTACTTCGTTAAGCGAAACTTCGTTTTCAGAGGTAAAAATACTATGGCCAGAATAGGGATACGTTCCTACGTAAAGAAAATGAAAAGCTTTTTTTTTCGAACAAAGAAAAGTTTTATTAAATAAACGGTCAACTTACATACAAAGTGAAATCACATTTTAAAATATGAGTCTAAAGTTGATTGTTTATGCTTTTTTCCTCTTTCATTTAACAATTGCCTATACGGAGTTATTGCATTTAACACTGATCGCTTAACAATAGCACTTCTTCCTAAATCAGGATCATTTTCACTAAAAAAATTCATTTAAGCACCTTTTTAAATCTTTGGTTGTTAACACTTTTTCGGCAGGAACTTCTTTAACTTCGTCTTCATTATCTTTGTCTTCGTTGCTAACAAGGTTTTCTAAATCTTCCACTGAAAGACCATCATCTTCTGCATTCAATAAATTCCTAACATCCTCTTCATCGACATTTTCGAAACCTATTGATTGAGCCATCTGGATAACTTCATTTCTAATTTCTTGGATGTTATTTTCTTCTTCTAGTACAACTTCTGGCCATATTTTGCGCCAAACTCCATTTAAGCATTTCTTAGTGACTTCTTTCCAAGAACTATCAATGTTTTCAATTGCGATTTTAATGGTGTAGTTTTTCCAAAAAGTTTTAACTGTCATTTCCTCTTTATCCTCTAGTTCAGTTAAACTGCTTAATGTTCGACGCAGATAATAAGCTTTAAATGATGCTATTACTCCCTGATCCAATGGTTGAATTAGGGAAGTTGTGTTTGCTAGAAGAAACACAACTTTGACAGGAATGCATGTGTCCAACGTGTTAAGATCAGTAGGATGTCCCAGAGCATTGTCTAACAACAAAAGAGCTTTTTCTTCAAAGTTGTTTTTTTTGACAATACCGTTTTACTTCAGGACAAAAGTGGTTAACAAACCAATCAGTAAATAACTCCTTGGTAACCCACGCTTTTCTATTTGCTTTCCATATTACAGGTAAATTCATTTTTATGTTACCTTTTAACGCCCTCGGATTTTCTGGATGGTAAACTAATAACAATTTTAATTTATAATCGCCAGAGGCATTTGATCCAAAGGGTAACGTTAAACGGTCTTTGGCTGCTTTGAACCCAGCAACTGATTTTTCTTCAATAGAAATGAAGCTTTTTGTTGGTAGCCGTTTCCAGAACAAACGGCTACCAACATTTTCGTCAACATTGAACACCAAATTTGGAAAATTTTCACGTTCAATTATTTCCTTTAGTTTTTCTGGAAACTTATTTGCAGCTTCTCCTGTTAATTTTACACTATGAATCCTGGCCCGTTTTTTAAATTTCTCAAACCAACCACGAGAAGCCCCAAAGGTTTCCGTAATTTCTTCAGTTTGTTTAGATTTCATGTGATTAAACTGGAATATTTTTTTATGTTAAATGGGGCTTGAAATTGCCGACTTCGTTATATCGAAGCTTCGTTATCAGAGGTAACGTTAACCGAGGTATGCCTGTATTTTTATTTTATTTTATTTATTTTTTTATTATTTAGAGATGTCAAGGAATTGGTGCAAAATACACTTAAAAGTGATTTCAAGACGGTTAGAGTCAAGTCATTAAGAGCAATCTGCAATAAGGAAGTGTTTACTTGAAACAGCCTCCAAGAACGATCTGGAATCTATATCAATTGCTCCAACTCTCCAAAATGCAGGAGTAACAGCAAACCCACCCAAGCAGACTAACCCCTCTATCCTAATATACGATGTCCAAAAAAAAATACTACTAATGAGGATTTCCTGGATGACGTATTCCACAAGAACCTCGTGGGACATGGATTCTCTTTTGAAGAAGTTAAAAAGCAAATTACCATTAGGTTTACCACTAAATCAAACTCCATCTCTACTTTGCATCAGGTAATCACACTCACCCCAAATCTCTTCAAGACGGTCATGTCTTTGGAATGGATCTATCTGGGGTGCAGTGCACACCGGTTCAGACCTTTCACAGTGTTGACCAAGTGCTTCCTCTGCCTAGGGTTTGAACACTGCCCAGTATTGCTCCCATAAATCTCCCACCTGTGGATACTGCATTCACGGTGCCCATGTTCATGCTGAATGCCCCAATAAGGATGATTCACCTAGTTGTGCTAACTGCAAAAGGAGGAAAAGAGAACACAGCCATTCTGTGAGGGACAGTGCATGTCCAGAATACCAACAAGCTTTAGACCAGGCAAGACTAAGGACCGCTGATAACACCAAAAAGCCTCCCAGTTTCTCAATCCCACAAATAGAACCTCCAGCCCTCAGAGACTTCAACTTTCCTTGTGTCCTGCAGGCATCATTATACCTCTACTAGTCAGTTAACGGTCATGCAGATCAATGGACACTGGTCTAGGGCAGTAGCAGATGAAATTAGACGTGCAGCAGAGGAAAACTCCATAGACATCATCTCTATACAGGAACCGTATGTTTCAAGACCTCAGATGGGAAACACTTCAAAGATTAAGGGCTTCTCTATTCACCATCAGATCATCCAACCCACCCTGGATGACCCAAAAACCTGCATTGTAGTAATGAATAAAGAGCTGGACATCCTGGCGATCCATGGCCTGTGCACGAAGTAAGCAACTTGTATTCAGGTAACGTATGCCTCACTTTCATTTTATCTCATCTCTTTATATTGCCCACCATCCCATGACATTGAGACATCACTCAACTACCTAGATCTCGCACTGGACTCCTTAGGGTCCAGTGCGGTTATTATCATCTCAGATTTAAATGCGAAATCCACCCTCTGGTAGTTGCTAGTTCCAGACTCCAGAGGACTTCTGCTTGAGAACCTGATCTCCATTCGGAACCTAACCATTCACAACAAACAAAGTCAATACATCACCTACTGCAGCACTACAGGGAAATCCAATATAGATATCGCAGCCACCACCAATGACCTAAGAAACATGATTTGCAGCTGAATCATCATTCCGGATTGGACCCTAAGCAATTATAGAGTGATATGTTTCCACATCAGCATGAACACACCTAACCGAGCACCTCATATTGCCCCTACTGGGTTTGTCAGGTTCTTGACTAAGGCTATTGGGTGGGCAGCCTTTGACTCTTCCATACAGAGAGATTTTCCAGATCTATCCTCGTTATCTGAAAAGAGTGCAGCTGACCCGACAGACCTGTACCACAGCTCACTCCAATTAGCTGCATATCGCTCAGTGAAGAAAAAGACCATAAAGTCTAAAACTTGTGCCTGGTGGAACGCCGAGCTAACTTTACTAAGGAAAGAGGCACACAGAGCACGTAAAGAGTACCAGCATCACAGAAATTGGCCGCCCCCCAAGACACTGAACAATTGCATGCCATCTACCTCGATAAAAAGAACACCTTTACCAAAGTGGTTGTCAACTGGAAAAGACAAACCCGGATGGACTTTGTCAAGGATTCATGAAATTCTAATCCATGGGGACTCCTTTATAAAATCTCCAGGGGGAAAACATACACCCCAGATGTCTTTGGCTCAGTACAGCTTTGCAAACAGGAAACCATAACCTGGCATGATTCGATCAGTGCCATAATTGATATACTTTTCCCCACAGATGTCTCCCAACGGAAGACAAACCTGAACATGCAGATATCAGAAGAAGAAATTCACTCTACACATCAACCTCCCCTGATGAACCTTTTACATCCCAAGAACTGTAGACAGTAATGAACAGGATCAACCTGAATAAATGCCCTGGTATTGATTTTATTGAGTATGCATTCATACAAAGGGTGTTCAATCTGAAACCACAGCACCTACTTCTCCTTTGAACTGCTGCTTTAGAGAATCTCTCTCCTCTGAGCCCTGGAAAGTTGCACTTCTCTGACTCATTCCGAATCTTAAACTGTCAACAGAACCTCGGTCACTCCTCCCCATTGCTCTCTTACTCAACCTTGGTAAAATTCTGGAACGACTCATAGTGATAAAAATTGTAAGCATATTTCAAGACAAAGGACTTATCTCTCCTTCACAATATGGATTCACACAAGGTCGCTCCTGTGAGGATGCACTCTCACAAAAATAATACTCCATCTGGAAACCTCCAAGGCCAAGTACAAACTTATAGACTTTAATGGAGGGCCTTTGACCAGGTATGGTGAGAGAGTGCTCTTGAAAGGCTGCGCCCTGCTGATTGCCCACCACAACTCTATTGGTTAATCAGGAACTACTTATCCGACAGAACCGTTACGGTATAGGCAAGACATAGGCAACTAACACAACAAATTTACAGGGCTCCATATTGGGCCCCTTAATCTGGAACTTGGTTCTTCAGGACTGACTTCGCCGCAGCTTCAACAGTACCAAGATAATTTCATTTGCAGACGATCTCACCATCATCTTCTCAAGCCGCTCTCGGCGAGTCCTTGAGACCACTGCAAACCGCGTTCTTGCAAACTGGACTCAAACCAATAAGCTCTGAATCAACCCAACAAAAACCAATATGATGATCTTGGGAGCCAAACTCGACCTTCGAAGGCCCCCCAAGTTAAAATCCAAGGCACGCAGTTACCTCTTGTGACCCAAACCCGAGTCCTAGGAGTCATCATCGATCATAGACTTACTTTCCTCCCTCATCCTCCGAATCTCAACATAAAAGTAAGAAACTTCTCAGCCTCGATAGTCAGGATCTCCAGGAGTGACTGGGGGCTCTCCAAGCACACAGTACTCCTTTACTACAAGGCGGTGTTGCTCCCCATAGTCACGTTCGCTGCAGGGGTGCGGTTTCACCGGGAAATTAAGTGTAAAGTTAAAGAGAAACTGAACTCTGTCCAATGGGGACTTCTCCTGGCTACCCATCGGATCTGCAGGACAGTCTCCACAGCAGCAACACAAGTCATTGCAGGAGTTCTTCTACTGGACCTCTGTAGTTTATAGGGGACTATGCTACAGAATATGGAAGAGGATTCCTGCAGAAATCCTAGGCATCCACCTTAACTTAGACATAGGGGTGAAAAGAGAGAAGCTGCACTGCTATAATGAGCTAGTTCATATATGGCAAACACATTGGGACACAACCAACAAGGGACTAGTCACGAAAAACTTCATACCGGATGTTACCTTTGCCATGGCAAAATCCGTTACAAAATGGTTTACTCTCACAATGGAAACCTCCCATCTAGTCACAGGACATGGGGCCCTCAATGAGAAATTATTTCAATTTAGGCTTGCAGAGTCAGACCTTTATTTCTGTGAAGCTAAGGAGAAGTGGTCCCACATACTCTTTGACTGTGCAATATATGATGAATCCAGAGAAAAGCTGAGAAATAATGTCCAGGGATTCTCCCCAACTGTAGTGGAACAACTAATTTAAACATGAAATACCTTGCAGCACTCCAGGCCTTTGCAAAAGAAGTTTTTGCTCGAAGCAAGAAGCTTATTCTGGGAGCAACTCAGTTCTGCCCCAGATCAATGAAGTCTGAAGATAAAATTTGACAATAAGATTTGTTTTACCAAGAAGACCTGGACAATACTTAGTGTTTAAAAGTCTGTTTTTGATGTTAGAGTTCTTGATAGTCACAGTTGTTTAAGATATGGATGAGTTGCTAATGTAAATTTTGTTTCTGTTTTTTTTAAATTAATTAATTTATTATTTAATTAACTTATATATTTTATGTTTTTACAATGTTTTATTTATTTATTTTATGAAAGATGTAAGGTACTCAGTTGAGAGTTGTTAGGCTTGATTTGATTTGATTTAGATTTTATTGGCGCATTAGCATCTAAGGCTATAATGTGCCAAAACCAGATAATATATAAAAATTTCTTCTCTCAGTGACCTAAGTAGTTAGGCCACCATGTCCAGATATATAATAAAAGACATAACAATAACGTAAAAATTTTAAATACGAGTAAAAACCTTTATTGATTTAAAAAAGCTAAAAACAGCAGGCACATTGTCATTGTCAGATAAAATCTGATTGAGTGTATACGGCTCAGTCAGATGGTTAAAAGCGGTAAAACGGATATTGCTAAAATCTGGACAGTCAATTAAAAGGTGTCTAATCGTTAAAATTGTGCCACAGGACACACACATAGGAGGGTCATCAGCCCTCAGTTGTTAGGCGGATTTGAACTTATGCTCTGGGTTTTTAATAAAAATATTCTTTCTAACACCCTTTCCTCAAACATCAGGTGTTATGCTTCTGGGCCTACCTGCTCGTACTCCATGTGCGAAGCATTCAGTTCTCTAAGGCTTTGATATACCCTGATGAATGTGCACTTGTTTGGCTGCCTTCAGCGGGGAAATGCTTCTTGGTACAAACATGCAACCTCGAGTGCACTGCTGTTGGCTTTACCATACATGAAATGCATGTTCGCATATTCTTCATTGCTGTAACCTCTATCCATGTTGGCTATTCTTTGACAAGTACTAGTATGCTTGCTATGTCTCAGAGCATTGAGAAAGGGAGAGAATGAGCATAACCTAACCTAAACATACAAGTCAGTAGTGATCCCAACTCTGTACAGTTCACCTTGTCAGTGATAGATCCCAACTAGAAATGTGCAATATCTCAAACGATTCACTTAAGGACCCATGTTTACTTGGCTTTTTTGCGTACTGTAGTATGTACAGTTCACCTTTAAATTATTGACTAACCTTTGAAATACCCTGTATACACCAAATACATCCAAAATATACAAATAATACATCCAGAACATTATGACTAGTGAATTGTTATGCAAATCGAAGCAACTACACCTGCAAATCGAAGCAACTACACCTGATAAAAAAACACCTGATAACGAGCTCCGTTAATCAGTGTTACTCTTGTTCTTCAGATGGGAAAGGCAGCGGAGACTTAAATGAGTTTTACAAAGGCCAGATGACTGAGTCAGAGCATATCCGAAACGGCACAGCTTATGTGGTGCTCACGGTCAGCCGTGGTTAGTACCTACTGAAAGTGGCCCGAGGGGAAACCTGCAAACCACCGGGGAGGTGTTGAATGACCACGGCTCATCAATGCTAGAGGTGAGCGAAAGCTCTCCCGGATGGTACGTAGTAATAGAAGGGTGACTGTGGCGCAACTCGCCAGTAATTGGAATGCTGGTGACAGGAGTAATGTGTCATAATTGAACCCTGCTGAAAATGGGGCTGTGTAGCCACAGACCGCTCCGAGTGCCCATGCTAATCACAGTTCACTGGCGACAGTGCCATAAATGGGCATGCGAGCATTGAAACTGGACCTTGAGTGATTGGAAGAAGTTAGTCTGGTTCAATGAATCACGTTTTCTGTTGCACCATATGGACGGCCTGGTATGTGCGTATTGTTTACCTGGAGAAGTGATGGCACCTTGATGCACGGTGAGACAAAAACAAGACGGTGGTAGTGGTGTCAGGCTTTGGGCGATGTTCTGCTGGAATACCCTGGGTGCAGTCGTACATGTGCCAGGCACTCTGATGTACGTCTACCACCTACCTAACCAACAGACATCACAAATGGCCGCAATTATGGAAACACATGCTGCAAATCGTTCTGTGATTTTTGAAAGTTTTTATTAGTTTAACTTGATGCTAGCTTCTGGATTCTTCCACACAAGTCATTTTAAGGGCAAGGAACTTAGTGGCAAGTTTTGTTTTATGTTGTACTGGGTGAATTAGTGTATTTAAACATGTTACTGATCCTATGCTGGTAACAATGCATCGGCCCACCGTAGCATCATTGTGGGAGCCAATATGACTGCCGTTGTGAGTGCACACGCTATTTTCAGTTCCTGATTTTAGTGATTAAATACATGTACTCAGCTTCTTTTTAGTTCAAGAAAAGTGTATCTATTGATAAACAAACGACAGTGGACTGTAGACGAGATTGTTTTCTATTTCTTCTGGGTTTTTTTTTTTTTTTTTTTTTCGCAGAATACAAGCATTTTTACCTGTTTCCTTTGTTGTCAGACAGGTCACCATGCCACTAACAACAAAGAAAAAGGGAGGGTGACCAAATATTTCTGGCCAACACGATTGGATCCTGCACTTGACTGGGGAGAGTGTTCCCACCTGTGAAACCTTAAATTGTGATAATGTCCCAATATCTTCAAATTGTTTAGAGAACAATTTTCGGTGCAATAATGATTTCTGTGATTCCCACTCCACCTGCTATAGACTTACCATGGACATTTTTTTTTATTATTTTTTTTATTTTTTTTTTTTATTATGTCTAAGGTGGCACCTAGACTTCCATCTATCTCCACCTGATAAACTGAATTTGTGCAGAACCACTGTGAAACAGGCCTGTATGGCAGGCCGCTTTGCCACCAGAGAGCAGATAGCACCTGGACAGCTGCACCCTAATAGCCACCCCCAGTCACGTATTACTGGGCCTGGTCTACTATTTTAACAGTGCCTTATGCACCAAAATCCCGCACCCACCGGAAGTAGCTATACCAGTGGGTGCCAGCGATCCCGCTCCCAGGCTGCTCACACCTGAGAGCCAGCAAAGGGGGGGGGGGGGGAATATACATATATAATATAAAAAAAATAATAATAATACATATATATATATATATATATATATATATATAATAAAAAAATAAAACAAATATATATACATATATATATATATAATAAAAAACATAGATAATCAAAGTATATAACAAAATCTTAATTAGTAAGCATTAAATTATTCCAATGTCTTCTTCGGTGAAAAAGAGTTACATAAAACTCTTGCAGTGCTTGAAATTTAGTCTGATTAGCAATAAGATCACTTTCACAGCCTCTAACTAAATTACTAATCTGCAGTTTTAGCCTTTCTCTACGTTCAACATATAAACTACAATCATATAATAAATGACTTCAAGTCTCAGGCTGACCGCAAATACATAAAGGAGAGCTGACCAGACCAAAATAATGTAGTTTAAAATTCAATGACCCATGGCCAGTTAAAATAAACGCTGTTACCATAGAAGGGGGGGGGGAAAGTTTGTGCTGAAACAGCAACTCTGATCTGCGGCATCTCAACCACGGTCCTTACAGGAGTTAAAAGGATCTGCTGGTTACATGTTGGTACTGGATACCACAAGACACATTTAGAAATCTTGTAGCATCCATGACTTGCCGGATGCTACAAGGAGGACCAACGTCATATTAGGTAGGTGGTCATAATGTTTTGGCTCATCGGGGTGCGTGTGCGCGCGCGCGCGTGTGTGTGTGTGTGTGTGTGTGTGTGTGTGTTAGAGGTGCACTGACTTTCAGC
This sequence comes from Mastigoproctus giganteus, assembly GCF_048544385.1. Lineage (NCBI taxonomy): Eukaryota > Metazoa > Arthropoda > Arachnida > Uropygi > Thelyphonidae > Mastigoproctus > Mastigoproctus giganteus. Next base: position 123,317,026 of record NC_143585.1, read on the forward strand.
TTCGGTATTCGGCCAAAATATGCTATTTGGCTTTGGCTTTAACCATTGGAAAGCCGAATAGCTGAATACCTACGTCTTTTTCTTAATGAAATACAAAAATCTGCATAATAGATTGTTTAATTTACAATAAAGTAGGATCACCAAATGTGTAGCTTCAAAATTCACATGCTTCACTGTTTTATCGAGTGTTTGTGCAGTTTACGAAGTAAAATAAACAATACAAAATAAATTATCCATCTAATTTCTGTTGGGCATTTTGGGAGTCTTCCAGCAGTGCCACCTGTTAGTGAGTAATAGCACTACATGAAGAAGAGCAATACTAAATCGCAAGTTTTCGTACTAAAGTATATTGGTTGTCTGATGGCACCATGGGTGCCATCAGACAACCAACCCCCATCTCTGCTTTTCATACCAAAAACAAACACTGCAAAACAACAAAGCAAAAGTAATTTGTGTGTTTAAAAATAATTGGTGGCTTATGACAATAATTTAACCGTGTAAACTGCTGCAATACGAGCCTCCATTCCAGAGGTAAAAATTGATCTATGATTACAAAACTTTACTATTACCACCTCAAAATTTCACGAGGAGGAAACACAGCAAAGTCATTTACGACATCTATGATAAATCATCTTCAATCCCGACGTAAAAAAGTATAAAGAAAGAACGGAAGAGAGAAAAATGAGGTATCAAAAACAATGTGTTTCCACTAATCAAACTTCAAAACAGACTTCACAAGAATGCTTTAAGATAATTACTTATAGTTCTAAGTCTATGGAGGCTAAAAATTTAAACAATAAGCTTGTCGAAATGATTACTATAGATTTTCAACCATTTTCAATAGTTGAAGGATTTTTGAGATTTGCCCAAGCTATGAATCCTAGATATAAAGTTCCTTCTAGAAAATATGTTACAGAAAAAAATTTTTCCTGATGTACATTCTGCTGTGTTCAAAAAGGTTGATCTTATAAAATGTGCCACTTTTGTATCTTGTACAACAGACATTTGGACATGCACAAACAATCAAAAGTCTTTTAAGTTTGACAGCACAATGGATTAATGATGAATTGAACTATGTTTCTGCTTTACTTGCTTGCTAAGAGATTTCTGGGCCTCATACAGCTAGCAATATAGTGAAGCTGATTGAGGAATTACTTATGGAATGGAAAATCAGTAAAGAAAAGTGTCATGCAATTATCACTGGAATAAACATGCTGAAGGCTATAAGTCATTTAGGAATCACAAACATATGATGTTCTGTTCACACCTTTCACTTGTGCATTCAGAAAGCTGTTATAGCACAGCGTAATGTAACAGAATTGCTGGTCATGAGCACAAAGATAGTAGGTCACATTCATCATTCTTCTTCAGCTGAAGACAAGCTACATGACATACAAGAGACTTTGGAACTGCCTTTTCACAAATACAAGATGTTCAAACAAGATGGAATAGCAGCTATTACATGTTAAAAAAGCTGCTTGACCAAAAGAAAGCCATAACACTGTACTTTGCAGATAACAATACCAACATAGCAGGACTTATTAACAATCAATAAAAAGCAACCTCCAAAAATGTGTTTTAGAAAAACATCACAAAAGGCATTCAAAATTGATTCTTATAACGGAACATATGGTAACAATAAAAGTGTAGTGCAATTTCCATTATAAAAATGACCTTTTAGAGAGATAAAAACAGCTTAGAAATATAACAAAAATTTCAACTTCCAAGGTCTTTAAACGAATTACCAAAAAAAACAATGTGTATTGGGTTCACATTATATTTTCACAATACCTCCATTTATTCCTGCGGGATACAAAATATGTTGCTACGATTTTTTTAAGTTTGCAGCAGTTAGCAAAAACTTACACAAAGTCGAAGTTCCTTAAGTCGAGTATTACGTAAGCTGGGGAGTGGCTGTAGTTTGGCATCATTTAAGTATCTCATATTGTGATGAGATAAACTTAAACGATGCCAATTTTTAACTACTTAGTAGTTGGATATGTATAAACACGATGATATAGCACAAACCTATACGGTTAACTTCTTCGTAACATGAGGCTATTACCATAAACAAATTATATAATTTTCAATTACTGTACACCGGCAAGCATCTCTCATATTGTAGAGTTATACTTTGCAACTGGATTGTCATCATTGCAACACAAGGGTACCTGTCCACTCACCGATGAAGAACCAATAAGCTCTGAAACAGTGCTGTCTGGGTGGTGGTATCCGCCGAGAATAAGCACTGTAGTCTTCACTATTAGAAAAGCGTTACTTATTAAAGGTGGGGAATAACATGGCAACTCACTGTAAAGGAATTCACAATATGAGATATACTTAAATGATATCAATTTTGTAACTACTTAGTAGTTCGCTACATATAAACACGATGCTATAGCACGAACCTATATGATATTATAATTTCCCAATTATAATTTCTCAATATATTTTTACACAATTACAAGATTGTTCTACTAGCATTAGCATTAGTGGAGGCATATGATGCAAGAAAACAACCTTATGCAGCATCAGCAAAAAAAAAAAAAACTCCCATTTCACCCCTCCGTTCGTTCGAAATACCTGTCCAGCTGAGCCTTAAATTTATTTAGATCATCAACTTCTACAAGGGATGGAAGTCTGTTCCACCAACACAACTACACGCTGGCTAAAGACAAATTTCCGCACATCTGTCTTTCCTCAATTTGAATTTATGCCCTCTCAGGTGATTATTCTAAGCAAGGGAGCAAGAGGAAGAATCCCATCAGCATTGAGCATGCTCAAACCATTCAAGGCTTTATACACCTCTATCAGATCACCTCGCCAGTGCCTAGTCTCCAGACACTGTAATTTGCAAAACTTAAGCCTTTCTTCATAAGAGCAACCCTTTGTTCCATTCACTAATCTTGTTTCCCTTCTCTGTACTTGTTCCAGCAGCTCTACATCCTTGAAATGAGGCATCAGACCTGTATACAGTACGCAAGGTGTGGCCTCACCATTGCCTTATACAAGGGAATAATCACCTCCTTATCCCTGCTAGAAAAATTCCTGTATATCATTGACAAGACACCATGAGCTACTCTTGCAGCCCGTCTGCACTGCTCAGAGAACTTCATATCTGCCTGCACAATTACCCCCAGGTCCTTTTCATTCACTATCACTGTCAGTGTAGTACCACAGAGTTGATACGTTGCTCTGGGGTTACTGTTTCCCATATGTAGTACTTAACATTTGTCAATGTTAAACTTCATTTGCCACCTCTCAGTCCATCTGCTCAAACTTTCCAGATCCTGTTGCAGCAGCAGCCGCATAGCATCAGTAGTGTTCTTAACAAACCTGCCAACCTTTGTATCGTCTGCAATCTTGGACATTAAGCTTGATATACCATCATCAATATCATTTATAAATACAGAAAACACCAATGGACCCAACACTGAACCCTGAGGGACTCCACTAATAACATTAGTCCACGATGAGCAGTGTCCATTGTCTTCTCCCCCTCAACTACCCCTTTATCCATAGCAGCAATTTGCCTCCAATGCCACACTGCTCCAATTTGTGCAGCAGTCTTTCCATGTGCAACAGTATCAAAAGCCTTTCTAATATCCAAATATATAATATCAAAGTTATTCCATAATATAATATCACGATGTGTCCGAGATATAACTGAAGTCTTGTCTAGATGATCCTGCATTGCTTCTTTAACCAGTGCCTCCATTAATTTTCCTGGAACAGAAGTTAAATTCACAGGTCTATAATTACTTGTGTCAGCCTTTGATCCTCCTTTGTGAATTGGGGTCACATTTGCACATCTCCAGTCTATGATTACCTCCCCTGAGTCCAAAGAAGCTCTCATAATTATGGCTAAGGGTTTGCTTACTTCCTTTGCTGCCTCCTTTAATATAACTGGATAGATTCCATCCACCCTAGGTGCCTTTCTTGTGTTTATCTTGAACAATTTCCTCTCCACTTTACTCTCAATTATTACAAGATTCTCTAGCTTAATGCCAGAGTTGAATACACCTCTGGCATCCCCCTACCTGAATAATTCCTCGAGTGTGAATGTCGATGCAAAATATTCATTTAGTTTGTTAGCTACCTGAGCAGGATCATCAACAGATGAACCATCGATATCAAGTGGACCAATCAGATTCATCCCCTCCTTCTAGAGTTTACATACGTAAAGAACCCTTTGCTGTTTTTCTTTGCTTTCTTTGCCAAAGATTTCTCGTAATCTGCCTTCGCCTGCCTAACCTCCTTTGTTACAGAACATCTATCATAGGCTTCTGTGTCACTTGTTTATTTATATGTATCCCATTCATTTTTCTTCTCTACCACATGTCTAATTAGTTCATCTGACATCCATTTAGGCCTAAATCTTGAACAATATTTCTTTATTGGTATGAAAAGCCTAGTAGCTTCCAAGATTAATTCTTTGAATGCTTCCCATTTTGAATTTGCTGTTGGTAACATCATCAGTTGGTCCCACTGTATAGAATTTAAATACTGTCTCAGACCATCGTAGTTGCCTTTATGAAAGCAATAACCCTTTCCTTTACACCTGATGGTAATTACTTCCTTGAGTAAATCCCACTTCAGCACACTGTGATCACTGCCACCTCGTAGTTCCTTTATCTGCAGATACTTGATGCATGAAGAATCACTACTGACAATCAGATCAAGAGAATTACTCCCTCTAGTTGCCTTCCAAACATGCTGCCATAGAAAATAATCATCCAATAAATCCACAAAAGCCTTGCTCGTGTGTGAGTGACCAACCCACAAATTCCAGTCAATATCCTGGAAATTAAAATCCCCCATTATAAGACACTCTAATTTACTGGCCCACTCTATTTCTCTGCACAACTGCTCATTATACTCATCAGATTCATTAGGCCTATAACACATACCTACTGTCATTTTTCCTTTCCCAGTGCTTATGTCATACTAAACAGACTCAATATTGCATTGTCCACCCACATCAACTGGATGCACTTCCTTATATTTTGTGTTTCTTAACTAACAGCATAACCTCTCCTCCTTTCCTGTCCTGTCTATCCTTTCTGTATACGTCATATTCCCCAAATTCAAGTTCTGCACTGCTTATGTCTGTGCAACACCATGTCTCTGATATCCCAACAATATCTGCCTTTGATATCTTGACTAGCACTTCAAGCTGATCGAATTTATTAACTATACTCCTAGGATTGGTGTACATGCAAGTATACATGCACCTGTTTCTACTCTTAGTTGCCCTAACACAGCCCATGTATTTACTTGTTCCACTATGACTACCAGCAGTCCTGGAAATTCCCATTGCCTTGCTTTCCAGGCTGCTGCTGCTCAATTGCATTTCAATAGAAGTAGTGCAAGAATCACTTTTACCTCTGCCAGCGACTACTGTTAATCTATTAGTCCGTGTATCCTCCCAAGCTAGCAGTTTTCCGACCCACCTAACACTGCCTCAATAGCATCAGCAAATATTCTTGCTCCCTTTCTATTTAAGTGTATCCCATCCTTATAGAAGCAGTGTCTCCTGTTAACAAGTACAGACCAAGCTGAGAAAAATTCTACCCCTTGAGCCTTGCATAATCTCTCCAGGGCCGAATTGATCAACAAGGCTCTCATCATATACTCCCTCCTATCGTGTCTGGTCAGAATTGCAGACACTTTCAAATTCAACCCTAACTCACGGCTTTTTTTCAGCATTGTCTTGTACTTGTTAAGTAATTCTGCCGGTCTCCTACTCTTAATATCATTTGTGCCAACACGTACAACACTATCGCCCTTTGTGCCCTTAAAGGATGATATCTGCTCTACAACGTCATCAACCTTTGCCCCTGGCAGACATACCCTGGTCCTGTTCCATCTATCCTTTTTTGCACAATATGTTCCTCGTTTCCCTGACAATAGAGTCACCTACAACTAGTTCCTTTGGGAACAGCGCATTCTGCCGTGGGGGTTGCCGCTGTGTTGCGTGATGTTCAAGTGCAAGCTCTGGCATTGATGTGAGCAGCTGAGAGCTTGATGGGCCCCTCAATTTAAATCCTTCGAGGGCATCCACCCTGTCCTTCAAGCTCTCATATAAGCCCATAACAATGCCAAGTTGGTTCCTGATTTTCTCGCACTCCTTACATCATGCACACACAAAGACATTCCTCTTGGCAATATCATTTCCAATTCCTGATTGCTCCACAAACATCAAACAAGCAGTGCATTTCAATAGACTGTGATTCAGAGTACAACCACCCCCCTCAAATCTCCCCTGAGCCACAGCACTTCCACTAGTTTGAGCCTTTTGCTTTGCTGCTCTGGTCTGGGTCATGATTTCTATTCAAGTTCAATAAACTCCCAATACAAAATATAAACCTATATCCCAATGCAGTTATAACACTTTATATATGTATTTCAGTATCGGATTTTATCTCTGAGTTACATTATATGACTTTCTTATCCCCAGTCAACTTATATGTATTAATTTATGATGTCACGTTTGTAATAACTAGGTCGGTATATTTATTTAGTTAAAAAAAGTACAATTCAATTGACAAAAAAAAGTGTAAAGTGTATTCATGTCTAGCGGCACCAGAGGTTTCCCCCAACTCTGCGTTGCTTTCATTGTAGGTGTAACAGTTCACTGTAAAGGCCAGAGATTTAAAAGTGAATGGATTTTGTAAGTGCAGTGTTGTGTATTGTTGTTCTTCTGGCCATTTAGCTGCTAGACCCCTGCTGGGGCCCAACGTAGTCCACACTTAGCCTCGGGGAGGCAGACCAGGTACCCAGTAGTTGATATTTTACTCTGGCAGGCCCTGCCACCTAGTTGCCTGAGATTTCAGTGGCTAGGGCCTTAAAAAAAAAAAAATTTAAATAAAAAAATAGAATAATCGCTGAAAAAGGTTTAAGCCGAAAGAGTTTTGCGTGTGTGGTTTGAATTTGGACATATTTTAATTTTTAACATTGTGTGGGACGTTCGCTGGTGTATAGACAGAGTAGGGGAGGGAGACTAAAGACTGGGGGGAAAAGCCAGAAGTATAGGGACAATAGAGTAGGTGTCCCCAAAAGCAGTGGGGCAGGCCCATGCCCCACCAGAGGTAGAAAAGCGGAGAGTGGCAGGGGGGAAACAGGAAACCGTCTCCCCCCTGCCTGGGGATTGGGAATTAAATGTGAATAGGACTAGGGAGTCCTATTCAGACCGCCATATGGCGTAATACAAGTAGTTCCTGCATTTATGTCCAGTCCGGGCTTTTTGTCACTTGGTTTTTTTGCATGTACTCATCTTCGTCGGTTAGTTCCTATGGCTGTGTCTGACCAGGTTCCTTGTCACTTTGCTATTTTCTTGATCTTTGTAGGGTCCTGTTGGGTCCTTTGATCCATTTATGGCCTCACTTTGGTCGGGGTTGTCTTCTTCCACGCTCATTTTGATTTCCTCTTACTCTTTGCAGTCTTGTGGGGTGGTCAATTTTCTTCGAGCATGTAATTTACTTTCATTCATTGTGGATGGCAATTTCCGTTCTTTTTCGGTCGAAGACTTCTCGCACAAATTGGCTGAAAGCCGCGTAGTCGTCTTCTGTGTCCAAGAGATGGTGTTCTTTATTTTTTGGTATGTACTGTATTTTAGTTATTAGCAGGCTTCTGTGTTCCACATAGCACTCACAGTCGTGCATTATATGATGCCATGTTTCAGGCTCACCACAAGTGCAAGTTAGCTCCTCCGTTATACCCAGCATGTTCAATTTTGCCTTGAATGGGCCATGGCCTGTTAATAAGTACGTTGCATTTAAACCCGCGTTAAACCGGGGGGGGGCTTTTGGATACGTCTTGGCAACCAGTGGTATGAATCTTTTCGTCACTTCGCCTTTGTTTGATACTGTCCATCTGTCCTGCCACAGCTGTAGCAGGTGAGCCACGATTCTATGCTTTTCTGCTTTGCGGTTGTTGTTTGGTTCTAGGGTGAGTCCATAGATGGTAGTGGGTGTTCCCTTAGACAGGTGGTATATGAGCCCGTAGCAGTCACCTCCAAGTCCAGTGGGAGGCCTCCTGTCAAGACCTGGAGGGCGTGCGTGCTCACTGTTCTGCATGCACGAGAGATGAGCATAATGCTACGCTGGATTGTGTCCAGGTGTCTTTTATTTACTACTGTTCCTGCTTTTTTGTACCATATCAGGGATCCGTAGGTAATGGCTGGGATGAAAATTGCTTTGTAATACAGGGACAGGGTTTTTCTGTTTAATCCCCAGTCCCTACGTGAGACTCTTGTTATTAATGCTGCGTAATTCCTTAGTTTTTCTTTCAGGTGAATGATGTGAGGGGTGAAGGATAAATTACTGTCGACTGTAATTCCTAAGTATTGTATTTGTTTTGCAAGTTTGATGGTTGCTCCTGCTATTTTTATTTGCGGTGGTCTGTGGATGTCGAGCACTCCTTTCAGTAGAACAGAGTTCATCTTCGTGGGTGAGATCTTCAGCATGTGTAGCTTTGCCCAATCCTGTAACACCTGTATTGCCTGGTTTGCATGAGTCTCCAGGCCCGATCTGGAGTCCGCCTCCACCATCAGGACCAAATCATCAGCAAAGGCCTGGAAGCTCACTTCGCCCAAGTCCTGAGCCAGGAAGTCTTCAAAGACAATGTTCCACATGAGTGGCCCCAAGACCGAGCCCTGGGGGCAGCCCCTGCAGATGCATCAAGCCACTTTTCAAAAAGGTGTTACCACCTCAATTCTTCGGTCAGTTAGGTAATCCTTTATACACTTGTAGAGGTTTGTTGGGAGCGCTGCCTCCCGGAGCTGGCCGAGGACGCTCGGCCACCACAGGGTGTCGAACGCCCCTGCGAAGTCCACTGCAATGATTAGGAAGTACTTCCTGTCGCATTGGGTTGCTTTGAATATAAGGTTTTGGATTGCTTCTATAGTTGATAATCCTGGTTTGAATCCATATTGTTTTGGTGATTCTAGGTTTGCAGCTTTGTAGTGGTTCATAATTCTTTTATGCAACAGCCTTTCGTATAGTTTACTCAGGGTAGTCAGTAAAGCTATCGGTCGGTAGGAATTCGGTTGTTCCAGTGGCTTGTTAGGGTTCTTCAGGATGAGTTTCAGATTTGCGGTTTTCCAGGAGGTCGGAAATTTCCCCGCTTGCAGGCAGCAGTTTAGAAGTTTGAGCAGGAGGCCAGGTATGTGTTTCATAGCCTTTTTGATCAGCTCTGGCTCCAGGAGGTCCGGTTCCGGGCATTTCCTATTTCGCATCTGTGCCACAGCATCTTGTAGCTCCTCCATGGTGAAGGGCGGCTCCATTTGTTGCGATGCGTATGCCTCGTTCGCTTGGGAGATTTCTACTTGCTTGTCACTGAGGTTGTCTGGGGGTTCTAGAATGATTGTATTTAGAATATTATTAATTGAATCATCCCATGTTTTAGTGAGGGATCCTTGAGGCGTTTTTGTTGCAGTCGTTATTTCCCCCCCTGGGGAGCTTATTTGTGGTTATTTTGTATACAACCCCCCAGGGGTCCTCATTTCCAGTCGCAGAGACTAGTCGCTCCCAGGAGGCTTTCTTATTTTTCTTTATTTTTTCAGTGTAGGCATTGCGTAGCTGTTGGTACTGATGTCTTAGATAGGCTACCTCTGCGGGTGGCCAGGTTCTCCGCGCCCTCTGGTATTCTTTTCTCTTTATTTGAACTTGCTTTCGTAGTCTTTGTAACTCCAGGGTCCACCACGGCATGGCTCCTACGGAGGGTGTCTTCCTTTTCCTCGCCATTTCCGCTGCAATGGTTATAATGTGGGTGACTTTCTCCTGCATCCTGTCACTCTCCCATCCGGTCACTTCCTCTTGTGCTTTGTGGATCAGTTGTTCTCGAAAAAGCTCCAAGTTTGCCTTTTTGATGGCGAACCTGCTCGCCATGTATTTGCCATTTGTTGGTCTTGGCATCGTTCTCTTGATATTGAAGGTGATTGTGCGGTGATCCGATGTGGTCCAGGCGTTTTGCACAGTCCAATCGGTCACATAAGCTGCTATGTTTCTTGTGGTTAGCGTGATGTCTATGGTTGATTCCCATAAGGTGTTGCAGTATGTCAGTAGATTGAAGGGTTGATTCTTTACAGTGAAGATAGAATTTGCTAGGAACTCCTCAAGCCTCTGTCCATTCCTGGTACCTCGTCGGTCTGGTGTAGTGCTGTGCCAGACAGGGGAGCGGCAGTTTACATCGGCGCTGATTACGACTCTTTGTCCTGCTAGGGTTTCTTGCACTGTTTGTAGGTAAGTGATAGCGAAATCTATTTCTATTCCGGGTCTGCAGTACAGCGAGATCATATACAGGCTGCCAACAGAGCTAATAACGTGGACACATGATGCCCATGGCGTGCAGAGTTGTGGTATTTTTGTTGTGGTTATCTCCGGGTTCCGTACTATCACCGCCGCCCTCGGAGTGTCTTCATTGCATTGTACAATTTTATATCGGAGCGGATAGCTCCTGACTTGACCTGTGTGAGTGTAGGGCTCCTGTATCAGGATAACATCTGCGTTTGCCTCATCAGCGCTTTGCCGTACTTGGTCGGCCACTGCTCTGGCCCGCTGCACGTTTATTTGGTGCACCACAAGGATTCCGTTATTAAATTTCTTATGGTGTATCCCCATAATTGATTCGTGATCGGTATGAACTCTTAGCTTTCTGGTAAGTTGGGCAGTTTGTGTCGCGTGTGGAATGGGCATGATCTAACCTCAGGGATTTGCAGTTGGTGCAGATGGGATCTTTTTCTTTCTTTGGGCAGCTGCTGTAATTGTGGCCCATTTCAGAGCAGTGGCCACATGTTGCTTCTTTTTGGGCGCAGGTGTGTGTGTTGTGTGGCCGTACTTGCAGCATCGGAAGCACCTTGGTACATCCACACGTTCTCTAAATCTATGACTGCTCCACTCTATGTATATGGTGTTTTGCATTCGTAGGATCTGCCATGCTTCGGGGGCCAGCTCTACCAGCCAGTTGCAGTTTCCACTATTTCTAGATTTTGTTCTGTACTTGGGTATGATTAGCTGTTTTTCATCCTTGTCAAGTAATTGGTTAAGGAGGTTTTTCCTGTATATCTCTTCCCTTACACTTTCAGATGTCATATCCTGGTCAATATCAAAAATGATTACAGATGGCCCTTTTCTTTTGGGGGCCTCCGGATTAAGGCCTAGGGTGAAGATCTTGGGGTTTGTTATTATCTGCTGTGCTTCTCTGGTTGCTGTTTCAATAACTACTCCGGGGTTCCTGGTTTTTTGGATAGCTTTGATTCTAGTAGTGCCGAAGTCCTCTTTCAAGTTCTCTGACTTTCTTCTTTATTTCCTCACTGGTGGATTTTTCATTCCCTACTGGTCGTACAACCACTAAGTTGGGTGTGGGCAGAAGGGTTTTTCTTTTGACCGATTGACTTTTGGTCTGTACATTTATAGGTTTCCTCAGCGTTTCTGCGTAAGTGGGTGCCCGCTGTGGCATTTGTTTTGCCCCACATTCGATGTAGGCCTCCAATTTGGCCTTATTTGTTATTGCTTCTACGTGGACCTTCTGTAGAACCGTTTCCAGCTTGCTCCAGATGGTCACAATTTCTCCTCTAAGGGCAGTGGTTATTCTACTAGAGGATTCCTTTAACTTATTTTCGAGCTGCACTTGGAGGACCAGCATCTGTTCCAGAACAGAACCTTCGGGCAGCGTAGGGTCCATGGGGGGGGGATTCCGCATTTTTTGGTGTGTCATTGGCATCCCGTTTCTCCTCTGTAATGTCATTCTGTGTGGCAGCTACTTCATTTGTCTCCTTTTGCTCGGATTGCGAGCTTGTTTTCCTTTCTGATTTCGAAGCAATCATTTTCCAATTTTTTCCTTTGGTGGGGGGGGGGGTCCTGAGTGGGGATTCTCTGCCTCTTCTTGGTTTTCTATCAATATCGAATCATTATTTTGATCTTGTTCCCCAGCGACGGTAGTTTTGTCCGATTTTCTCTCCATTTTGTTGGTATTTCGGATTTAAGAGGTTTTCCGGATTATCGGGTTTTGGGCATGCTAGTTGAAAGTAGGGCTCCAAGAGCTGTCGATGGACACTAACCACAAGTCCATAGGTTTATTACGTGTCTTACAACTGTTAATCGCAAATTTAAGTTCTTCCGTTGGTCACGTGGTGGGGGAGGGAACAGCCAAGTGCTAAAGTGCAACCAGAGCGATGGGATTAGTTCCATGGTGTTTTCGGGGAACGCCAAAGACGATGGTGACATCACGATTTCAATGTGTCGCACGAGTAAGAAGTTCACGCGTCATCATGGAAAGTTTGTGGGGGGGGGGAGCACAAAAGTCATGATTTTCTCTATAATATTGCTTTAAACACAGTCCAGAAATATTGGAACGTTGTTTCTGTACAAGTTAACACAGGACACAATCACTATGAGGGCAACCTCCATAGTCAATGGCCAGATACCAGCGTGCCAGCCACGTTATATTGGTCGGCTCTCTATTTCCCTGCCATCAGCCACATGGTGGACCAGTGCAGTCTGGCAACAAAGGAAACAGATAAATTACGCTGGGATCTAACTTAATACCCGGTAGAATGCAAAACGTTTCTCACTAAGGGACTCCTGTACTGTATATCTTCTTGAGAGAACACACTGTAGAACATAATCTGTAGTTTAAACACATTTTTTACACAAAAATCACAGAGCGATATATCGTACGTCCGAACACAATGGCGGCCATATTGGCAGTCAATTCAATTGACAATGAAATTTAATAAGATTAATAAATTTTACTGATTAATTGATACTACTATACACGCTAACTAGTTTTCCATTAAACTTTATGCTAGCACACCTTGTATCTAATAACAATGGTGGCAAGTTACGAACAGTTAATATACGAACACAAGGTATTATTTACTTTACAAATCGTGCTATCTAAATTCAAAATAAACCATGGAGTTGACTAGGTCTATAAGCTACTTATAGAAAATAATTTAATCTAACAATTAAGTCAATAAAGCGGCTAAATATAATTAAAACTTTTCGTTCCTGGGAGCTGCAAAACCTGTCCACATGTGGATACTTTGCTTATCCTTGGAGAGTCCTTATAGTAGAGTGGTTTTGGAATAAACCAAACCCTCATGGGCGGAGAGGTTTTGGTTTATTGATACCCTTACTGATACTAAGTAATAACCTACAAAATCTGTATCTAAATTCAATTCAACTAAAGTATTGTTACTAGGAATATAAAGCAACTCTAAAAAATAAATTAATATGCCAATTTAAGTCAATAAAAAAGCAAAAACTTCTCTATTTTCTGGAGCCATAAAAACTATGCCTGTTCACACGTACTCTCGCATCCACTCTGTATATAAATTAACGGACCCACCCACCCACACACTTTTTCTTTAGTTCTCGCCAATTTCTGGAGAGAACTAAAGAAAAAGTGTGTGTGTGTGTGTGTGTGTGTGTGTGTGTGTGTGTGTGTGTGTGTGTGATCATTTATTGTCACCTAAAAGTAGGAGACAATACCCCTACTACCAAGCTAGAGAATTTTACATAAAAAAAAATTAAAATTATAACATATGAAATACGCTTATTATTCATAACACTAACTTGTGACCACCCTCCATAATGAACTATGCTGAATGACTCACAGTGTAAAAAGCCAAACAGCTTCCTATGCTAGAGCATTGGTAATTTGCATCTGGTCATACAAGTCAAAGTGATAGATTAGCAATTTTAGGATGCAGTAAAGCTTTCAAGGAGTTTTAAAAGGACATGATTATGGGAACTTGTGTACCAGGTGCTTCCGTATTGAAAATGCCATGTCTCATTATCATTATCAGTAGCTACAAAAGTGCAAGGAAGCCTAAGGCTCATGCTGCACCAGCCAAAAAAAAAAAAAAAAAAAATTTCCGAGTTACCCTGAGAGAGAGAGAGAGAGAGAGAGAGAGAGAGAGAGAGAGAGAGAGAGAGAGAGAGAGAGAGAGAGAGAGAGGTAGAAGGGAATCACCAAGAAAGAGAAGAATGATGATATGCAACTCAGGACCCTGGGTGTGTGCCAAGCCCATACTCACAAGATATGAGGTTTTTAGACACTGGAGGACTGGAAATGAGTGTGCTGGTACAGGAGTCCAAATACTTGATGCCAAACACATGCCAACAAACTCTTTTGTGTGTGGCACAAGCAATAAGTTCATGCACCCATCTTGCATGGTGCCCACTATCCAAGCAGGTAACAGTAATTGCTTAATATAGGGCATGTTTTTCTGGCAAAAAATAGGACCCCCGGGTGCACGTGAATCAATATTTCACTGGTGAGGTCTACTGATAGTTCTTAGGAGACCATGTGCACCCTACCCTGCCATGTTGCATATTTTCCAGGACAGAAATGGGATCTTTCAAGATGATAATGTGCAGTGTCATTTGGCCTGCACTGTGCACAAGTGATTCAAGGAACACAATGAAGGCGAAGGCAGATTACGAGAAATCTTTGGCAAAATATGCTAAGAAAAACAGCAAGGATCTCTTTACTTATATAAACTCTAAAAGGAAGGGGATGAATCTGATTGGTCCACTTGATATCGATGGTTTGACTGTTGATGATCCTGCTCAGATAGCAAACATACTGAATGAGTATTTTGCATCTACATTCACACATGAGGAGTTATTAAAGTTTGAAAATGCCAGAAGGTTATCAAATTGTAGCAGGGTGCTTAATGATTTTGTAATAACTGAGAGCAAAGTGGAGGAGAAATTGTTGAAGTTAAACATAAGAAAGACACCTGGAGTGGATGGGATCTATCCAGTTATATTAAAGGAGGCGGCAAAGCAACTAAGCAAACCCTTAGCCATAATTATGAGAGCATCAACTCAGGGGAAATCCCCACGGACTGGAGATGTGCAAATGTATCCCCAATTCACAAAGGGGGATCGAAGGGTGACACGAGTAATTACAGACCAGTGACTCCATTATTTTACCCGGAACTTCTGTTCCGGGTAAAATAATGGAGTCACTGGTTAAAGGTGCATTGCAGGATCATCTAGACAAGACTGCAGCAATAATTCTGACACAGCATGGGTTTGTTAAGGGGAAAGTCTTGTCTGACAAATTTGATAGGATATTATGATGTGGTTACAAAGGAACTGGATGCAAAAAATAATTTTGATATCATATATTTGGATTTCAGGAAAGCTTTTGACACTGTTGCACATGGAAGACTATTGTACAAATTGGAGCAGAATGGTATTAAGGTTAAGTTGCTACAATGGATAAAAGGATGGTTGAGGGGGAGAAGACAGAGGGTAGTAATCAATGGGTGCTGCTCTTTTTGGACTAATGTTATTAGTGGAGTCCCACAGGGTTCGGTTTTGGGTCCACTGTTGTTTTGTATATTTATCAATGATATTGATGAAGGTATATCAGGCTTAGTGTCGAAGCTTGCAGATGATACAAAGGTTGGCAGGGTTGTTAATGACAGTAATGGCACTGTGCTACTGCAACAGGATCTAGATAATTTGGGTAGATGGGCTGTGAAGTGGCAACTCAAGTTTAACCTTGACAAATGCAAAGTACTGCATATGGGTAGAAGTAACCCCAGAGAAACATACCAACTGTGTGGTACTACACTTAAGATGGTAGAAAATGAAAAAGACCTGGGAGTAATTGTGCAATCAGATATGAAGTTTTCTGAGAAATGCAGACAGGCTGCCAGGGCAGGTCATGGGGTTTTGTCAATGATATATAGGAATTTTTCTAGCAGGGAAAAGGAAGTGATTGTCCCTCTGTATAAGGCAATGGTCAGACCACGCCTTGAGAGTACTGCATACAGGTTTGGAGGCCTCATTTTAAGAAGGATGTAGATTTGCTTGAGCGTGTATAGAGAAGGACAACAAGATTGGTGAGGGGAATGAATAGATCCTCTTACCAAGAAAGGCTTAATTGTGCAAATTGCAGCAGCTGGAGACTAGGCACCTGCACGGTGATCTGATTGAGCTGTATAAGGCCTTGAATGGATTGAGCATGCTGAATTCTGATGGGATCCTTCCACTTGTTCAGATTATGAACCTA
Organism: Mastigoproctus giganteus; assembly: GCF_048544385.1. Lineage (NCBI taxonomy): Eukaryota > Metazoa > Arthropoda > Arachnida > Uropygi > Thelyphonidae > Mastigoproctus > Mastigoproctus giganteus. The sequence goes on from NC_143585.1 coordinate 123,333,064, forward strand.
AGGGGGCATAAATTCAAATTAAGAAAAGACAGAGGTAGAATAGATGTGCAGAAATTTGCCTTTAGCCAGCAGGTGGTTAATTGCTGGAACAAACTTCCATCTGTCGTTGTAGAAGTTGATAGGTTATATAAATTTTAGGAGGAAATGGACAGGCATTTGGAGGGAATGGTGTGATTTTTTTTTTTTTTTTTTTGGCTAATGCTGCATAAGCTCATACACTTGCTTTCTTGCATCACTGCCACTACTACCACTACCCATCTTGATTGGCCTCCAAATTTGACTGACTTCAATCCATTTGAATACCTATAGGATGTTTTGATCACTAACTTGTGATGAAAACAAAAAAGTGAGGTGCATGGACACAACCATCATCTATTTAACCTTAGTGGCTCACATCTGGTGAGTATAGGTTTGGCACACCCAGGGTCCTGCACTGGATATCATCATTCTTCTCTTTCTTGGTGATTCCCTTCTACTTCTCTCTCTCTTTCAGGGTGACTCAGAAATTTTTTTTTGGCTGGTGCAGCATAAGCCTCAGGCTTCCTTGCACCATATGGCTCATAATAATAATAATAATATTCCAACACCGTGGAAAGCCTCCTTGCAGGCAACATGGCTGAGATCCCTATGAATATCTTTAAATATCAAGTGGAGTCAATAGCTAGGCAAACAGCAGCTGTTATCCATGCGAATGCCGGCCCAACATGGTATTAGGTAGGTGGTCATAATTTAGTGATCATTCAAGTATAGGTGAGTGCAGCTAACATAGGAATAAAATTAAATAAAAATGTAAAAACTTCATTAAAACTAGATACAAGTCTGATTTTTTTTTTTTTTATGGAAACAACAAATACAAAAGGAAATAGAATCTATAGCACTTAGTAGTATGTATGGGTTGAATGTTGAGAAGAGAGATAACACTTGGTGACTTTACACTTGAATATCTGTGGTTTGTAATCTTCAGGAAGTACATGTGAAGGATAGTTGTTCCAGAAAATTGAAGTCGAAGGAATAAATGAGGAAGAAGAAAAGTTGATTCTGTGGATTTGAGATTTGTAGCACGCTTTTGGAATGGTTTGGAAGAAAGTGAGAATTACTGATGCCAATTCAAAAGAACAGTGCCCATGAAAGTAAAAAAAAAAATAAAAATAATAAAATAAATAATGTTCTTGTTTATACTCCGGCACGACCACCAGGTCAGTGGAGTTTACAATAAATCAATAGGTACAAATGTTAATTGTATTTAGCAGTCACGAGCTTGAACCCATGTCCACTCAAAGAGCATGTGCTGCTGCACTCAACGTGCCGACCACTCAGCTATGTTAGGCCTATTATCTACATAAAAGGTATGCAGCAGATACATAATGTCTATGAGACAGAATGGAGAGGCTTTGAAAGAGATGGGCCATTAATTACCTGACTGCATTCTTTTGAATGGGAGTCAAAGCCTGAGACGTTTTGGAGGCACCACCCCAGATATAGGAACAATATTCCATGCTAGGGCAGATTTGAGATTTATACAGACTGGATAGTTATTTAAAAGAAAAGTAATGCCAACAGTGAATGAGAAAATCCAGTTTTCTAGAGAGGAAGCAATATTTGTGATGTGCTTATACACAAGAGAAATTAGAAGTTACAGTAGTCCCTAATAGATATTACATGTGAAATCTGAGTGTTTATAAATCTGAATATAAGCATAGCTGAAGCTATTTGTGCAGGACAAGGTTTCTCAAGTTGGAAGGTGGAATGAAACAAGCTGTCATCTGAATAACAATGGATAGGATTTCCAGTCAGTGGAAGAAGGTCATAAATATACAAGAGGAAAATAATGGGAGAAAGAAATTAACCTTGCCAACACTGGCATTAGTGGAGAAGTTAAAAGACAGACAACCATCTACTATCACCCGCAGCAAGCAGTCAGAGATAAAATTAGATACCCAATTGCAAAAAACTATCAGCAATCCATATAATGGAAACTTGTTTAGAAAATCTTTATGCCAAACACAATCAAAAGCAACTACATGAGTTTCAAACTTTTACATTGAATTTGCCCATAAATGGTAACATAAGCCAGTATATCACCAGTGGATCAACACTGGTGGAATCCATATTGGTGATCACTGATCAGATGAAAGGTTTCAAGACAGTTTTGGAGTTGGCAGTTAACAGATTTTCCATAACTTTGAAAAAAGTGCAGGTAAGTGCAACAGGATGATAATTGGATGAGAGGTATTTGTCACCCTTTTAGGAACTACCTAGACATGAGCAAATTTCCAAGCAAAGGAAAAACACCAGCAGAATAAGAAAGCATTAAAAGGGGGAAGGGAACAGAACAGAAGCACAGGTTTTGAGAATAAGTGGAGATATATACACCATAAAAATTTAAGAAATACCTGTATAAGTTAAGAGTTTATTACAGTAAGTCCAGAATAGTTTTTCTGTATACCTTGTCACTAAGCCAGACATCAGGATCAAGAATGAAAAGGTGTCCAGTTTGATGGAGTTTCTGATGAGATGGAATGGCCTTGGTAGTTGTGGGTGGAATTTGCCATTGAAGAAAGTCCCAAATGTTGAGGAAGTCACTTTGGATCCCAATCATTGTCCTTTGGACAGTGATCTGAGATACAAAACACCAAATATCTTTGTGTGCCAGGAAACAGTAAAAGGCATGGTTTCAATTTATTGTTACAGTTCATGTCAACATCAAACAGGGTGCATGTTTGGCATTTAACCACCTGACAAAAAAATATTTCATTAACCTGATGGGTAAAAGAGCTGATTTTGAGATGAAAGAGATTACTGCTGGAAAGAGGAACTGAGGTAGCATGCAGAAGGCAAAGTACTTCCATGTAGCATTCAGATTACGAATGAGAGCCAGGATGCACTTCATAAACCAAAAATGCTATTAAAATGGTAGGGCAAAGCTTTGTACAATTGACCGTGAAGAAAAGTTAGCATCTAAGTGTACTCTTAAAAATTTAATATGGTTAACAGGGAAAATTAGTTTGGATTGGATTATAACTTGTAGTAAAGATAAGATTACAGAAGGAACAAACAGTAAATATTTGAAGGACTGACACCTGAACTAAAATGTTCAATACAATCCAAGAAATCATCAATTGTTAGCTGAGCCTTACACAATGGACTAAGAAGGCTGCATTACCAGAAAGGACTGTCAAAGTCAGGAAAATATCATCAGCATAACAGCTGAAGTTGGGGTGATTTAAAAGAAAATAAAAGTGTTTTGGCTGAGAAAAATCGAGGCCTTGGAGTAGGCATAAGCTTATGTTAAAATTTACAGCTTTGTTAGAGAAGATTGCAATCAGACAACTGTACAACCACTTCCATCCTGAGAGGCAGTAACAGTTCTTCTAGAGCAGAGATGACCACCGCATATCCCGGAGCAATATGGCCTTAGTTGCTAATGCTACTAAAAACCAAATTTTTACCTCCAGACCTGTACGCAGTAGAGCAGAGATATCAGAGGAGTAACAGCAACTGAATTAAAGGCAGTAGTGATATCAAGGAAGAAGCAGTGAAAATTCTCCTTTTTCTGCCATGTTGTGTAAATCATGGAAATGAGCTGAAGATGATGTTTCAGTGTTGAGATGCGGTAGCGAATTGATGCTGGTCTAGAAGAAAAAATGTGCCTAGTAAGTGGTTTGAGAGAGTTCCAAGAAGCAGAGAAAATGGAGAAGTAATTCAACATTATCAAAAGCAGATTTAAATCTGATAATAATTGTTTGATTTTCATGCCTGTAAAAAAGTATCACACAAGTGAAAAGTATCTGCCAGTTAAAGTGTTCAAGCATATATTAATTTTATATGTATAGCATAATTAGTTGTCTTCTGATTAAGAAAGATGTTCATGTACTTCAGCATATAAACTGAAAAGGCTCACAACTGGTGAGTTTGGGCTTGATACACCCAGGGTCCTCAGATGGATATCATCATTCTTCTCTTTCTTGGCGATTCCTTTTTCTCTCTCTCTCTCTCTCTCTCTCTCTCTCAGGGTAACTCGGGAATTTTTTTTTTTTTTGGCTGGTGCAGCATAAGCCTCAGGCTTCCTTGCACCATTTGGCTAATAATAATAATAATAATTATTATTATTATTATTATTAAGAAGAAAGAAAACACCAACACATGAAGTGGAGCATTGAAATGAATACATACATCATGCAAGCATACTATGAAATAACCAAGCTAGAGACCAATATGATAATGTACAAGTCACGACTACATACCAAGTGGTTGGAACAATACCCGGATATTCAGGTCACTGAACAGTGATTAGCAAACCAAAGAAGGACCATCGTCACGAAGAACCTAACAGCTCCTGCCATCTTGGAAAAAATCAAGAAGGATGTGAGCAATCAACTACAAAGCACACAGAATATGGTCAATATGGAACCAGAGGAGGAACAGCACACCATAGAACCAGAAAAGGAAGAGCAAGAATAAATACAACCCAGAGTAGTGGAAGTGGAAAGAGACGAAGTCATGATATCCAGAATACAAGACGAGTGGAAGAAGGCCCTAACAGAATTCAAAGGAATGGACCCCACAAGAACCCACAGGATTTTATTTGGCCTAAGCACAGGCCAAATAAAATCCTGTGGAGAGTAACAGACCACCTCAATCGGCAAATAATGCCACATTACCTTGACAACAATGTGCAATGCTGGAGGCTATCCACACAGCCGTATCGAGGAGGTCTGGGGTAAAATCTGGAGCAGTGAAGTAAGACATAACAGCAGAGCGCCCTGTATAGAAGTAGAATGGAAGAAAACTAAGGACATACAAGAGATGAGAAAGTGGGAGATTCGAGAAGTAAAACAGTCGATCAGGAACACCCACAACTGGCGAACCCCAGGGATTGATAACATTGACAACTACTGGTACAAGAAGCTCACCTGCACACACACAAGCACCTAGCAGAGCAGTTCACTGGAATGATAAGGCACCCGGAGACAATCCCAAAGTTTCTCACTGAAGGATTCACATATCTGAAGCCTAAAGACAAAGATACAAGAAACTCAACGAAATACAGGGCAAATCACCTGCCTGCCTCCCAATGATGTACAAGATCCTGACCAGCTGCATAACCAAGAAGATATCAGACCACTTAGAGAGTCAGAACATAATAGTCGAACAGCAGAAAGGATGCAAGTGGAGGAGCAATTAACCATAGATGCTGCAGTTATGGAGCAAGCCTACAAGAAGCACCGCAACCTATACACGGCCTACATCGATTACTGCAAGGCCTTAGACTCCGTACCTCATAGCTGGCTAATAGAAACGCTGAAGATTTACAAGGTCAATCCAATAGTGACAAAATTCCTAGGAGCAACAATGGCAAAATGGAGTACCACCAATTAAAGTCCAGAACATCACAACCAGGCCAATCCCCATTAGAAGAGGAATCTTTCAGGGAGATGCTCTGGGCCCACTGTGGTTGTCTAGCACAACCCACTATCCATCATGCTTAACAGTAGCAAGTATGGATATAACCTCGAAGAAGAAGAAAGAACCTGTACACCCTTGCCCACCTGATGTACATGGATGGCATCAAGCTCTACGCGACAACCGAGAAGCAACTACTCCGGATCACCGAAGAATTCAACAAGGACATCAGGATGGAATTTGGTCTAGACAAATGCAAGACCCACACACTGCGCCAGGGAAAATTAGTTGGCCAAAACTACCAGCTGCTGACTGGTAAAGAGATAGAAGCTTTGACAGAAAGAGAGACCTGCAAATACCTAGGGATGATGCAGGCTGAGCAGTTAGAGCACAAGGAAATCAAAAAGTGCCTGACTGAAAATTATCAGAGACTCAGAAGCCTGCTGAAAGCAAAATTTAATGGAGGGAACACAGTTAAAGCCATAAACACCCATGCAGCTCCAGTACTAACATACATCTTCGGGATCATAGAGTGGACTAACACCGAGCTAGAAGATATCAGAAGAAGAAGACAAGAACAATAATGACCTAGAAGAAGACAAGGTCATCATTGTCCTTGAGCTGCAAACACCACCCTTGACCAAGAGCTGCAAACACCACCCGAAGTCAGCAGTGGAGAGACTAACAATAGCTCGGAAAGAGGGAGGAAGGGGCCTGATAGGGCAACAGAAAACAGCGATAGTTAACCTGAAGGATTACTTCGTGAACAACACAGCACCACTCCACCAGGCCATGGTGGAGTGGTGCTGTGTTGTTCAGCACCACCAAGATAGATAAGTGGTATACCCCACTGAACCTAAGCAAGGAACCCCCTCCCACCCAGACGGCACAAGAAACAAAGTTAGAAAGATGGGCAGAGAAGACACTCCATGGCAGACACTACAGTGATCTCCATCAAGATCACATAGATAAAATTGCTTCCAATGCATGGCTCATGAGCGGAACCATCTTCCCTGAGACTGAAGGATTCATGCTTGCCATCCAAGACCAGGTAATCAACACCAGGAACTATAGAAAATACATCGCCAAGGAGCCCAAAGTGTTCAATGACACATGTCGACGATGCCACCTGGCCTCAGAAACGATCCAACACATCACTGCAGGATGCAAGGTGATCACGCAGACTGAGTACACTCATAGACATGACCAGGTAGCCAGGATAATACATCAGAAGCTATCAAGGAAATACCAGTTGATCGAAGAAAGTGTACCGTACTACAAGTACGAACCCCAAGCAGTACAAGTGATCCCAATCCACAAGCTGTATTGGTACCGTTCCATAATAAAGGATAGTACAATCCTGCACAACAGACCAGACATAACCCCTGTGGATAAGAAGGGAAAAGGCTATCTATCTGATTGACATAGCAGTACCCAACACTGGCAACCTGCAGAAAACCCATGGGTAAAAATTCAATGCACCCCATGGTACATACCAAACCTAAGACAGGAGATCAAAGAGATGTGGCATATGCAACAAGTAACGACCATCCCAATCATCGTGTCAACCACAGGTATGGTGCCAAAGACCCTACATAACAGCCTAGCAGGAATAGGTCTCCCAGCAAACACCTACAAGGAACTCCAGAAAGTCGCAATTCTGAACACCTGTAGAATGGTCAGAGAGTTCCTCGTCCAACAGTAACACCAGACATAACAACAACCACTCTGTGTACTTGGTAGCAATACTCATCACGAGGTGGAACCCCCAATCAGGGAGAAATAATATATATATAAGAACAATAATAAAAATAATACATACTTCTTTATATAATAATAATAAATAACTGCACTATAATGAATAGGTTCAAGCCAATGGAGTACACTAGGTCTTGATGAACTATATGCTGGTACTCCGTAGTCAAGTTCAGATCTTAAGGCTCTAAACTTTAGATCTATAGCAGGGGTGTCCAACGAGTCGATCGCAGCTTCAATTTCAGTCAATCACAACGAATTTTAAATATGCAGTCATTCCACGATTTGTGCGGTCAGTTATACTACCAAAATTTTATATTGCGCAGCGGGTTTCGTTATCTGCACATTATTTATTTATTTTTTTTTTTTACGAAGCTTCAAAAATAGAAATGAAGAGCAGATTTTGAAAATTTATTTATTTTTTTTTTTTGCATGATTGAAGACTTCATTGAAAGAGAAGCACATTTCACCATAATAACGTAAAATCCCACAGAATTCCAGCTGTCAGTATTATTGCAAATGCAATAAGATTTGAGTTTACTATCTGTTTATAATTAGATTGCACTAACAGAAAAGCCCAATAAACCGGAAAGTGCAAATTGTTTTTATTATTTTATGGTGTCGTGACCTCCAGAAATAGCTTTGGAGAAATATCACAAAGACATTCAAAACTGATTCTTATAAGGATATAACCAAACAGAGCAATAAACGGTGGTGTGTTTGTCTGGTTATTTTGGAAACAATTTCCTCATTCGGGAATCCTCTTAATCAATTATCCTAGGTTAGCTGTTCAGACAGAATATTTTTCCGGTTCACGCAACAAAAAGGGTTTTAATCAGTAAGTATTGCTTTTGCTGATTTAATAACTGGACAGTAGTTATATGTTAATTTAATACCTTTTGATTTTAAATGAATACTACAAAAAAGCGTAAAACGTATCATTTTCATCAAGAGTAGGAACTATAATACTTTTTTGTAATGGTGAAAGAAAAATGTTGCAGTTTAATTTACAATGCATCCATGGCAATACCTAAAAAAGGAAATTTAGAAAGGGACTTCAATGCACCCCATGGTACATACCAATCGGATTTTCTGCCGAATAGTGACCTTAGAAAAAATAAATTAGAACTTAAATCCAGATTATTCGAGCATCAAAATTTCTTCATGACACCTAATTTACAATCTAAAGCAGTAACTGTAGCATCGTTTAAAGTGAGTCATCTTCTTGCAAAAAATGCAAATCATTTTCTGATGGTCATCAAAGACACATTTTTAGAAATAACAGATTCTCTTTCTAAAAATTTTAAGAACAAAAATGAAATTAAAAGTGCCCTTCTAGATGTGCAATTATCTCGAAATACTGTGATGCGATGCATCAAAAAAATGAGTAAAAATGTGAGAACAATTGTGTGCTCATACTGCTAATTGTGTGTCCTTTTCTTTACAACTGGATGAATCTAGTGGCTTTTGATGATTCTGCCACTAGAGAAGAACTGCTGGGTATGGTTTGGTAAAAGAAAGAACTAGAGGTCTTGATATCTTTAAGTCATTCAAAAATTTTATTGAAAAAATTAAATTACTGATGTTGTTACTGATGTGTACTATTGAAGCTCATATCAGTAACAACAGATGGAGCTAAAGCAATGACAGGGCATTTTAACGGATTCATCGCATTGTGTCAAAAGGATGAAGAATTGCCAGGTTTTTTGAGTTACCACTGTATCATCCACCAACAAGTGTTAGTCAGCAAAAGATTAAATACTAAAAGTGTTATGGACATCGCTTTCAAAATCATGAATTCCATCAGAGGACAATCTCTTCAAAGGAGACTTTTCAAAATGCAACTCGATGAAAAAGAACCAGATCTGATATTACACAGAGATGTGAGGTGGCTGAGTCGGAGTAAGTTTCTACAGTGATTTCGAAATTTGCTGAATGAAATTAAAAAATTTGTTGATCAAAGAGGAGATGACTATCAGCAGCTACAAGATATAGAGTGGTTGCATGATCTGGCTTTTTTGGCAGATTTTACCAATAAATTAAGTGATCTGAATTTGGAATTACAAGGAAAAAATAAAAATGTGGGTGACATGATTAGTAGAATTTCTGCATATAAATATCAATTTTTGGCAATGGATAAGAATCTCAAAGAAAAAAATTCGACCATTTTGCAAATATGCAAGATCATTTGCAAAAAATCCTGTTTTTGAATTTAATAGTGAGAAATGTTTCTGAAATTGAGAATGTTGTGGCCGATTTTGAAACCTGATTCAGTCATTTTAAAACAATTGAAGACACTGTTCAATATATTTCTTATCCATTTTATGTTGACTCAGATACAAAACAAATTGCAGAAAAAAATCGTTGCGATTTTTTTCTGCAATTTGTCTCACATGGAGAAAATATTACTTGAAAACGAAATTATTACATTGCAAACGATATCTTCCTAAAAGCCATATCATCAGAAAAAGACTTTTGGAAATATGTTAGCTGAGAAAAAGTACCCAAATATAAAAAAATGCAGTGAACTTTTAAATTCCTGTCTTTGTTGAACATATCTATGTGAATCAGCCTTTTCGTATGTGAAACAAACAAAGACGAAGAATCGCTCTACTGTTACGGACTTGCATACAGAAGATTCTTTACGATTGGCCTTATCACAGTATACCCCCAATTTTGAAATCTAGGCAGATAACATGAAGACAAACTTCGCATAAATTAAAATTTTAAATACGTATGAATTTAAAATGAGAATTCTGAATTGCATTGAATTTTAAAATTTATAAACAACATTTTTCAATGTGTTGATTAACTTTTTTAACCTTGTGCAATGAAATTTGTGAGATGGTAGATCGTGGCACATTTTGAAGGGAAAAAAGTAGATCGCATCACAAATTAAGTTGGCCACCACTGATCTATAGGTTGCCTCCCCTTTAGCTCTAAGGTAAGGCGATAAGCTCACCATTTAGTTGCCAAGGGACCACAAACATTGTTTTGCTTTATAATGTGCTTTAAATAAGTAACTTTACAGTCTAATGTAATTCCTAAGTAACATATGCTGGTGTATGCTGATACTGGTTGACCATTAAAGTTGCAGTGAAGGTTACACTGATGGGAAAAATGGACTTTTTTTTTCTTTTCTTTTGTGGAAAAATTGAAGGCCACTGATTTGAACCACAAACTGATCTCTCTTATTGTCCTGTGCAATTGTCTCTAAATAGTATGAATGTTTCTTGCATGACATTAAATGCTAAGGTTATCTTCAAACAGTGCTTGGAAGTTGTTCATCAATGGTGCTGAATTATAAAGCAGTGGCACTGAGTACAGAACCGTGGGGAACTCCCTCTCCTTGTAAGAAGATTTGTGACAAAGTTTTGAAGTGAATTTGGAATATTCATTCATACAGGAAATTTTGTATAAAGACCAGATGTCCTTGAGGTCCACAGTGATGTAATTCACGGAGTATTCAATACCTCCATGTGGGATCATTTGCTTTAGTAATGTCAAAGCAAGCCATTACATTACATTTTAGATCTAAGGAATGCATTTTGGATAGTGTTCTTTACTCTCACTAATATATCCAGTGTATCTATTTTGTTGAATGCCAAATTGTGCAGAACAAAGTGTGCTGATGCTATATAAGCTTGCTTTCTTGCATCATGTGCCCTTGCTAATGCTAAGATGATATCTACTAATCAAAGGTTAAAATTTTCAAAGTACCACACCGATCGACAATTTACCATCTTTGTAAGAATTTTACAAAGACAACTAGTCAAGGCAATAGGCTTATAGTAAAGGATTCATTGTATCTTTATCTGGAATATACATTGGAGGCAAATTGCTCCTATAGATAAAAGGATGGTTGAATGGGAGAAGACAGAGAGTGGTAATCAATGGACACTGCTCTTAGTGAACTTATGTTATTAGTGGAGTTCCCCAGGGTTCAGTGATGGGTTCATTGCTGTTTTTTGTATATATTAATGATATTGTATATCAGGCTTAATGTCCAAGTTGCAGACAATACGCAGGTCGGCAGGGTTGTTAATGACACTAATGACAGTACGCTGCTGCAACAGGATCTAGAAATGTTGAGCAGATAGGCTGGAAAGGTGGCAACTAAAGTTTAACAGTGACAAATGTAAGATACTACACATGGGAAGCAGTAACCCCACAGTAACATATCAACTGTGTGGTACTACACTGACAGTGGTTGTGGTGGCATGTGATGCAAGAAAGCAAGTGTATGAGCTTATGCAGCATCAGCCAAAAAAAAAAAAAAACACACCATTCCTTCCAAATGCCCTTCCAGTTCCTCCTTAAATTTATTTAACCTATCAACTTCTACAACAACAGATGGAAGTTTGTTCCAGCAATTAACCACCCACTGGCTAAAGTCAAATTTCCACACATCTATTCTACTTCTATCCTTCCTCAATTTCAATTTATGCCCCCTTAGGTTTCAAATCTGAAAAAGTGGAAGAATTCCATCAGAATTCAGCTTGCTCAACCTATTCAAGGCCTTATAAACCTCAATCAGATCACCTCGCAGGTACCTAGTCTCCAGCTGCTGCAATTTGCAGAACTTAAGCCTCTGCTCGTAAGAAGAGGATCCCTTCATTCCCCTCACCAATCTTGTTGTTCTTCTCTGTACATAGTCAAGAAAATCTACATCCTTCCTAAAATGAGGCCTCCAGACCTGCACGCAGTACTCAAGGCATGGCCTGACCAGTGCCTTATACAGAGGGACAATCACCTCCTTTTCCCTGCTAACAAAATTCCTGTATATCATTGACACACCCCATGACCTGCCCTGGCAGCCTGTTTGCATTGCTCAGAAAACTTATCTGACTGCACAATTACTCCCAGGTCTTTTTCATTTTCTACCACCTTAAGTGTAGTACCACACAGTTTGTACATTTCTCTGGGGTTACTTCTACCAATATGCAGTACTTTGCATTTTTCAATGTTAAACTTCAGTTGCCACTTCTTAGCCCATCCGCCCAAATGTTCTAGATCCCGCTGCAGTAACACACTGCCAATACTGTCATTAACAACCCTGCCAACCTTTGTATCATCTGCAAACTCCGATACTAAGCCTGATATACCTTCATCAATATCATTGATAAATATACAAAACAACAGTGGACACAACACCGAACCCTGTGGGACTCCACTAATAACATTAGTCCACGAAGAGCAGCATGAATTGATTACCACCCTCTGTCTTCTCCCACTCAACCATCCTTTTATCCATTGTAGCAACTTACCCTTAATACCATTCTGCTCCAATTTGTACAATAGTCTTCCATGTGCAACAGTGTCAAAAGCTTTCCTGAAATCCAAATATATGATATCAAAATTATTTTTTGCATCCAGTTCCTTTGTAACCACATCATAATAACCAATCAAATTTGTTAGACAAGACTTTCTCTTAACAAACCCATGCTGTGTCTGAATTATTGATGCAGTCTGGAGAATGAAAAGGACCTGAGGTTAATTGTGCAGGCAGATATGAAGTTTTCTGAGCAGTGCAGATGGTCTGCAAGAGCAGCTCATGGTGTCTTGTCAATGATATACAGGAATTTTTCTAGAAGGGATAAGGAGGTGATTATCCCCTTATATAAGGCAATGATCAGGCCACACCTCGAGTACTGTATACAGGGTGATTCACTACCAGTGCGACAAACTTGCAGGAGGTGTAGAGGGCACAAAGACGAATCGGAATCACATAGCATTGCAGGGTCCGAAATGCCTTCGTCATGCCGTAGAGGATGTTGAACGGGAGGTCGCTTGAACAGCAATCCCGCTGGAAGTCAGCATTTGCGAACCGGTTCCCAAGGCAGTAGGATTGACGAGTATTCAAACATTGAACTGGGCGACATGCACCACGCGTATGGAGCTGCGGACTGTAATGAGTGCGCCGCTCTGCGCTTGTACCAGGAACGTTTCCCGCCCAGGCGTGCTCCTCATCATACGATTTTCGCACGTGTGCACAGAAGGTTACATGAGACTGGTTGTTTCACGAGAGGTACCATGAATCGAGAGCGAACGACGAGGACGCCAGACAATGAGGAGAATGTCCTATGTCTTGCAGAAGGCAATCCGAGTACGAGTACTTGAGCGATAGGCCAACGATTTGGTATTTCCCAATCCACTGTATGGAGGATACTGCCAACAAACCAAGTGAGTTCATACCATCTGCAACGTGTTCAATCATTGGAGCCTGCGGATTATTCACTCCGGAGGACTTTTGCTACTTGGTTTCTTCAACAGAAACGGTTCGCAAATGCTGACTTCCAGCGGATCGCTGTTCACGCGACCTCCCGTTCAACGTCCTCTACCGCATGACGAAGGCATTTCGGACCCTGCAATGCTATGTGATTCCGATTCGTCTTTGTGCCCCCTACACCTCCTGCAAGTTTGTCGCACTGGTAGTGAATCACCCTGTATAGATCTGGAGGCCTCATTTTAAGAAGGATGTAGAGTTGCTGGAATGAGTACAGAGAAGGGCAACAAGATTAGTGAATGGAACAAAGGGTTGCTCTTACGAAGAAAGAGCTTAAGTTTTTCAAATTACAGTGTCTGGAGATTAGGCACCTGCGAGGTGACCTGACTGAGGTGTATAAAGCCTTGGATGGTTTGAGCATGCTCAATGCTGATGGGATTCTTCCTCTTGCTCAGAATAATTGCCTGAGAGTGCATAAATGCAAATTGAGGAAAGACAGTTGTAAGATACATGTGCAGAAGTTTGCCTTTAGCCAGCGAGTGGTTGATTGCCGGAACAAATTTCCATCTGCCGTTGTAGAAGTTGATAGTTTAAACAAATTCAAGGCAGAGCTAGACAAACATTTGGAGCGGGTGGATGGGTGAAATGAGAAGGGTTTTTTTTTTTTTCCTAATGCTATATAAACTTGCTTCTTCCAACGTGTGCCTTTACTAATGCTAATTATCTTCTAAGTAAAGTTTGACTAATGATTCAGTGCTTAGTTCCTGTAGCATTGACTATACAATTCATGGATGGTGAAGGGTAAGTTGTATTGTTTGTCTCCTTTGGAAGGAAAATTTAACTTTTGTTTTTCTGAGTTTGCTTTGAATCTTCAGAATGCATATGTACAACTTTTTGCTGCTGATGTTTCAGCAAATGTCAGGCCTAAAGCATGGCAATTTGCACAGGATCAACAATGATCTTTCCCTTCTATTCTATGAGATGTAGAGATTCTGGTATTACCACTCATTTTCCTGTTGTTTTCCAAATTTTATGCATAGATGCAGCTTGATATATAATTGAAGTGAAGCAAATTTGGATAGCTTTTTATTCCACTGACTAACATGCCCTAGTGTGCTTATATTGAATACAGTTAGTTGTAGCTGGGACTGTGGTGAAAGGCGCATCAAACTTTATTTCGGTTTTTTTTTTGGATATACTGGTGGTTTTGTGGAAGATTTTGGTATAGCTTTTCCTGCTGTTTACATTATATTTTTTGTGATGTACTCAACCACTTCAACAGTTGAATTATTTGTGTTTAGTTGAATTTGATTATTTGTGGATGACATGTGACTAATTTTTTATATGCTTCCCAATCTGCTTTCTCAGTGAGCCATTGTGGAATTCCACCAGGGTGACAAGAGGATTTACTGAGTAATTTAATTATCACAGAAAAATGGTTGCTGCATAGTAGATCACTGGTAATCTTCCACTTTAGCATAGGATACAGTGCTGCTGAACAGACAGTCAAGTCTACTGCAGTGTTTGTTCCAGAAGAAAGGTTAAAGTATGTAGGTGGCCCATCATTTAGGACAAGATTGTTATCATCTGAGAATTGTGTAATGTGTTTTTCTATTTGATCTGTGTAATTATTATCCCATAGTGTTTGGTGACCATTTCGATATCCCAGGATGCAGAAAGATGTGGGCAGTTGTGCAATGAGACTATCTAGTTCTTTTTTTTTTTTTTTTTTTTTGTTGGATAGTACAGTTTATGCTGGTACAGTATATTACAAAGTGTGCTATCACATTTATTTATTTTTACTGATGCCTCAAGGAGAGTTCAGTAAAACATATTTAGCAGGAACATGAGAGTTTGTTACAACAGGTATGCCACCATGCGTATTGTTTTGATGGGTTCTCTCTTTCCTTAAGATACTATACTGACAGTTTTGGTATACCCTGTGGTTTCCAATATGCCTCTTTGAGGCAGAGACATATTGGTGTGTATTTATATCTATACAATCATATAGGTCATTAATACTGGCTCAGAAACCATGGCAATTCTACTGAAGTAGTGTGTTCATTATTTATTTCTTGTTCAACTTTTGAAGTGTTTACAGGGTACTGGAATTTTATGCTTTTCCCTTTGTTTTTGTTTTAGGAAAGAATGGCTTCCTATATCCATGTCTTCCTCTACAAAAATTTGTATGACAGGATCATTGGCAGATTTTCTGTTCAGCATCCATTTCTTGTTGCTGACTGGAAGTTTTGCTTTGTATTTCCTTGTATCTTTGGATATGGGAGCAAAGATTTTCAAGTGGTAGGGAAACTGAAGTGTTAACTAACTGGAGTTTGTACTCAAGATTTTTATGTAATCCAAGAAAAATTATTTTGGTGGTACTGTTAGTTCAGTCTGTGGTTCAGTTGATTGGTCTAAGTTTTTGCGATTTGGATATATGTAGATCTGTTTGCATGAGATAATTTGTTTTGCTTCCTGTGTGATTTGTTTTATATTTCTCAATAAGTTTCCCACTTTTCCAATGATCAAGCGTTCTAGCATAAGCAGAATAGTTACTTTGCAATTCAGACATGCTGGTTGTAGAGCAGTACAGGTTTTGCAGCTGTGCTCTACCACACTTAGCACAAGCAGCAGTTCCCTGACAAGCTGTCTGACATGCCTGTATTTCTCACAACACAAACACTGTAGTAGGTTCAGAATATATGGTCTGCCATTGCATCCAGCTTTAATGGAAGCCAGACAGCATGATATAATGAAAAGATCAAGAAAAAATATTGTGTAATGATGAGAATTCCATCTTTTCTGATGGAAATTCTCTTATCTTGAATTACTCTTTGTTCTTTTAATGTCTGCTCTTCAGACATATCTAACAGATTGCAGTAGGAGATCACTCATTTAGAAGTTTTCAGTAATCACTTGGGGTGTCATTGTTACTGGTAGTCCTAAGAGGTAAAGAAGTTAATATTCAAAAGCCACTCCAAATGTTTTGCATCTCAATGATGATGACTCCTGACCTGAGTCTTTTTACAGACTTGGGAGAACCAGCTATGCTTTCCAATGGAGATTTTGCCAATAGGATTTTCACTACTGGAGTGAATGATCACGAGAGTTGAAACTGGATATATTTCTGAGTAAGTTTTCTGGCACTTGGCTAATCACATCTTGGCTTTGGTCACATCTTTTTTTCTTAGATGCCTGGGGTGCATCTGGCAACCAAGAGAAATTAGTCTGAGTTAATTGTATTATGCTCTTTTCAGCCCTGGGAAATTTTCTTTTTCTCCAAGGTTACCAAGCTTTACATGTAGGCCACCTAGTGACTAAAAATAAAAAATGGTTTAAAAAGGTGACTTTCCTTTCTAGGTTATAGTATATGATTATTCTTATTTAATTCAAATACACAGAGAGCACATCATGGCTATATTACAAACTGTACTATAACATTTATTTTTGCAATTTTTTTTAATTTCTCTTCATAGCTTCACATGTTTGTTGCCATCTATATTTGAGAAAACACATTCAATGTACATTCAATTTTCAAAACATTGAGAAACAACAACATTCAAAAATCCTCAACATTCTGAAAATTCGTAAAATGGCTGAAAAGCAAAAGTCTGGAATCCATAGCTTAAAGTGAACACTTACTTTTGGACTGAACTGTAAATCAAAACAAAACTAAAAATTTTATCTAAAAAGTTTATTCCATGTACATAAACTAACCTTAACACAAACAAAAAAACAAATTAAAAATGTGCACCAAGCTATAAACAAAAACATTGTTAATGCTAATAGCCTTGAGTTTAATCAGCGTGCTGACATAATTGAATTAATTCTATGTGCCTTTAATTTACACCACTTGTATATCGACCACTTAAATGCCTATATGCATTACAGAGCGAGCACTTATATTCATGAGATATGCAGTGAATGTGTTAAAATGATTCAAAAGAAGAAACCATACTCACCAGGTATATGTCCTAAAGACTGGAGGTTATTCGGATTGTAATTAATAAAGCCTAAAAAAAATAATAATAATAAATAAATAAAAATAAATTACACTACAGTTCTATATTTTTAAAATCATACACTATTTGATAAACATTAACATTTAATCAAATCATTCTGGCTAATTAAAAGCATTCTGCCATACTGACTATTCTCAAACTTTTGTTATAAATAAAATTATAAATAAAACTGTGTGGCTATGACTTATGAGCTCTGCTAAGTACACTTTTTATTAATTAAAATTTATTGGATATTAATATCATTTTGCTTCGAATTGTATTGAAGATATTATCTGCATTTATCTGATTAAGTGGACAGAATTTTTTTCTCACATGTGTGAAGATTTTGCACACAAGTGACAGGCAGAAGTAGAAGTTTGCTTTGTATTTCCTTGTGTCTATCTATTTTGTTTAATGCCAAATTGTGCAGAACAAAGGTTAAAATTTTCAAAAATACCACACCAATTGACAATTTACCATCTTTGCAAGAATTCTGCAAAGACAACTAGTCAAGGCAATAGGCTGATAGTAAGAGATTCATTGGATCTTTACCTGGAATATCTTCTAAGTAAAGTTTGTTATATAGACAGAAAAGTGACTAATGATTCAGTGCTTAGTTTCAGCATTGTGTTTACTGTATCAATATAAGCACAACATTAAATGCTCTTCACTATTCCTTTGTATAATTCTGTAGGTGAATAATTAATTACTGTATTTTTTATGAAGTCTAATTATAAATTAATAATGCAATATAATTTTATAGCATAAATAATAATTATTCCTAATGTTAGTAACTGAGAATAGTGGGACATTATTACTGAACTGATGTATCTCTCCGAAATGCCGGGATTACAGTAATGTACTTTTTTTAAAATAAAATCAAGCCTCTCACTAAGACAACAAACAATAAAGCAAAAAAGCTCAAAGGAGCAAGAATGCTTCAACTTAGGGAAAAAATACAGAAGACGGTTCTAAGAACCAGGGTCTTATCATTTGTATAGATATCTATCATTGGTGACTACTGTAGGAGAAACAGAAAATATAAGCAAAATGGATATACAGAATAAGCCCAAGGTATTATGAGTAGTGGCAAATAATGCAAGAAAGCAAGCTAATACAGCATCAGTCACAAAAATAAAAAAATAAAGGCAATACTTCCCATTTCACCAGTCCAAGTCCATTCCCTCTATTAGTTTATCTAGTTCTCCCTTGAATTTATTCAAACTACCCACCTCCACAATACCAAATGGAAGTTTGTTCCAACAATCAACCACCCTCTGGGTGATGTCGAATTTTCACACATACAGTCTATAACAATTCTTCTTCATTTGAATTTATGTGCACTAATGTGTGTAGTCTCAGAAAGGATTCCATTAGCAATGAGTTTATTATGTAAAAAAATTCATAATATATAAAAAATGTAAAAAAACTATATAAAAAAATTCAATCAGATCTCCTCACAGGTACCTAGTCTCCAGATGCTGCCAAACCGATACTTTCCTGGTAAGAACATGCTTTTGCTCTCTGCGCCCATTGCAATAGATCCACATCATTTCTAAAATGAGGCTTCTAGATAATGACCACCATAACTCTGCTAACAAAATTCTTGTATATGATGTCATATCTGACTGCACAATTAACACAGGCCTTCTCCATTCTCCACTGCCCTTAGTGTGGTACCATACAGCTGGTATATTCATTTGGGATTGCTGCTCTCCATATGAAGTAATTACATTTGTCAATATTAAAATTCAATTACCACTTCTCAGCTTTCCTGCCTAATTTGTATAGATTTATTGCATTTACATACCCTGATGAACTACATTGCCAACCTTCGTATCACCTTCAAACTTAGACATTAAGACTGATATGCTCTCATGAATATCATTAATAACAAATAGTGCCCATTAATAACCATTCAATGTCTTCTTCCACTCAACCATACCTTTATCCATAGCAGCAACTTGCCCACAATGCTACACTGCTCCAATTTGTATAGCAGTTTTCTGTGAGCAACAGTATGAAAAGCTTTTATGAAATCTAAGTACACATTGTCAAAATTATTTTTTGCTTCCAGTTTCTTTGTTACTCAATAGTAACTTGTCACAGTATCCAATCAGATTGGTTAGACAAGATAACCCCTTAACAAACCCATGCTGAGACTGCAATACAAAGTATGACTGGATTTCTGTCTAGATGGTACTGCATTACTTCTTTAACTAGATTCATTATTTCTTTCCCTGGAAGAGAAGTCAAGCTAATGGGTCTGTAATTACTCATGCCTCTGTCTGATCCTCCCCCTCTTTGTAAATTGGGGATACATTTGCACATTTCCAGTGCAAAAAGACCTCCCCTGTATCCAAGGGTGCTTTCATAATCATGACTAATTGCTCATAATCATTGCTCCTCCACTTTCCTCTCAGACTAAATCATTCAGCTCCGAACAGAATTCGATTCCCTTCTGGCATTCCATTCCTAAAAAATTCCTACTGTGTGAATGTAGTTGCAAAATACTCATTCAGTTTTTCAGCAATCTAAGCAGGATCATCAACAGTTAATCCATTCATATCTGATGAACCAATGTGATTCAATCCCCTTACTTCTACTGTTTACATAAGTAAAAAGTCCTTGCTGCTTTTCTTTGTATTCTTTGCCGAGAGACTTTTTGCAATCTGCCTTAGCTTGCCTAACCTACTATGTAAATTGCTTGAAGAGTACTTTATATCTACTGTAGGCATCTGTATCATCTAATCATTTATATATCCCATGCATTTTTCTTCAGTGATACTAGTCTCATCATTTTATCTGACATAAATTTAGGTCTATGCCTTGAACTTTATCTTTTAGTTGACATAAAAAGCCTAGCAGCTTCTATAATAACATCCCTGAATGCTTCCCATTTAGAATTTGCTGTTGGTAACTTAACTAGTTAGTCTCACTGCATAGAATTTAAAAACTGTGCAAGACCACTGTAGTCACCTTAACAAAAGCACTTTCTCAATGATAGTTAAATCATTAAGTAAACTTGACTTCAATAGATTATGATCATTGCCACCTGTTAGTTCTTTAATCTGCATATTCGTAATGCAAAAAGGATTGCTTCTGATAATCAGATCAAGAGTATTGCTTTCTCTTGTTGTCTCTCTAAAATACAAGTGTATAAATCAATCATACAATAAATCCATAAAAGTCTTGGTACTGTGTGAGTGACCAAGACTTTTATGGATTTATTATATGATTGATTGACTGGACCCACAAGCTCCAGTCAATAACTGGTTGGTTGGTTGGTTATTTGGTTTTTAGGAGCATTAGCAACTAAGGCCATATTGCTCCGGGATATGCGGTGGTCATTCCCTGACCTTTCTGCATCCTCCATATTTGGTGGTGATGGGCTCGAACCACAGTCTAATCAAGAAGCGTGTGCTACGCACTGCTGCTCCTTCCCACCTGGCTACGGAGGCGCCGTCAATAACTGGAAAGTCCCCAATTACAAAATATTTTGATTTACTGACCCACTATCTGTCTGTACAGAGTCATTCATTATACTCATCACAGTCATTAGGCCTGTAACACATACCTATCTTCATTTCTGTTTTCCCAATGCTTATGTCACACCAACCCGACTCAACATTGCACTGGTATCCATATCCACTGTATGCACTGCCTTAGATTTTATGTGCTTCTTAACTAATAGGCACATTAAACAAGACAGAAGACATTAAGATGCCTCTTAACCTCTGCTGACCTGTTTGTCCCTTCAGTACACATTTAAATTGCCATATTTAAATTCTGAATGCTTCATTACTGAGTGACATCATCTCTCGAATAACCACACAATGTCATTTGATGATTTGATCAGCTCTTTCAAATCATCAAATTTATTTACTGTTCTCCTAGTATTAGTGTACATACAAGTACTTTCAAAGATTTTTACTCTTACTAACACACAGCCCATGTATTTGCTTGTTCCAACATTGTCCTGAAATCCCCAACACCTTACTTTCTAGGCCGCTGCACGTTCTAATAAAAGCAGTACAAGAATTACTTTTGCATCTGCCTGCAGCAACTGTTAATCTATTAGTCTGCATATCTCCCCAAGCTAGCAGTTTTCTGTCCCACCTAACAATGTCTTAATATCATCAGCAAAAATATTCTTGCACCCCTTCTATTTAAATGTATCACATATCTGTAAAAACAGTCTCTCCTATTAACATGCACAGACCACAATGAGAAAAATTCTACCACATAAGCCTTGCACAGTTGTTATTTGGTTTTTAGGAGCATTAGCAACTAAGGCCATATTGCTCCGGGGATATGCGGTGGTCATTTCTTGACCTTCCGCATCCTCAGTATTTGGTGGTCACAGACTCGAACCCCGGTCTAATCAAGAAGCGTGTGCTACACACTGCTGGTCCTGCACACCTGGCTACAGATGCACCTCCCTTGCACAGCCTCTCCAGGGTTAAATTGATTGAAAAGGCTCTTATCGTAATCCCTCCTACTGTGTCTGGGCAGAATTGCGAACAGTTTCAATCAATCCTACCTTGACTTTTTCTCAATATTGCTCTGTACTTATTGAATTCTCAGATCTACTACTCAGATAATAAAATTAGTACCAACAATATCATCTTTTGTGTCCTTAAACGATGATAGCTGTTCTACAATGTCATCTACTTTATACCTTGGTCCTATTTCGCCTTTCCTTTTTTTGCACAATATATTTCTTGTTTCCGTGACTATCCAGCCACCAACTACAGCTTTTTATTGTAGGACCAAGGATCTCCTCTGTAGAGTATGCCTTTGTATTGTCTGATGCTGGAAAATGGGTTCAAGTGTTGGACTAGGTGGCTGAGTGCTTGATGGGTCCATCTCTTTTAATCCTTCAAGCCTTCATATAATCTCATCAGAATGCTATGTTTGTGCTTAAACCCCTCATGTGCTTTGCAATAAACACACACAAAGGCATCCCTAATGCTTGTATCATGTCCTGCTAGAGGTAGCTTCTCGACAAGAATACAAGTAACACACAATGCATAATCCTGATTTGTGGGAGAACTGCATTCAGAATTTCGCTTCCAAACCAAAGCATTCCTGCTTATTTGAGCAGCCCTTTGCTTTGCTGCTCTAGTCTGAGCCATGAATTTAATTTACAAGGACCGGTACGAAAGTAATGCCTCCTAATTTTCTGCTTTCGAATGGTGCTGTAGATCATTTCGTGTGTCACTGAGTTACTAAAGGTCTTTAGTGTCACCATACTGAGTGGCGCCGTGATCGGCCTCGTGAGTGCAGCACATGTATAGTTCAAATTGGTGGATATTATAGATATATGTATCAAGCAAAGAGTGGTGATAGAATTTCTTACCAAGGAAGAAGTGATGCCTATCAAAATTCATATGCATCTCAAAAATATTTATGGTGACAATACTGTAGATGTCAGTACAGTTAGATGTTGGGTAAGACGTCTAACTGTACTGACATCTACAGTATTCACTTCCCCACTCTTAAAGTGTCTACTTTAAGAGTGGGGAAAGTGACATTGCTGACAAGCCCTGAAGTGGCCAGCCAGTAACATCAGACAACAAGAGTGGGATCGACACGCTGATCAAAAAGGATTGCCACATCACATGTGAATTGTGTGATGCAATAGGTATAGGGAATCATCATAAATAAACTAGGCTAAACTAGGCTGTTGGACAATCATCATAAATAAACTAGGCTAAAACAAGGTTTGCACCCGTGGGTCACGAAAATGCTGACACGAGCACAAAGAAGCCCGGAAAGTCACTTGTACAGAACTTCTCCAATGCTATGAGAGTGAAGGAGAGGTTTTTCTTTCAAGCATAGTCACAGGTGATGAAACCTGGATCCATCATTATGACCCTGAAATGAAGAGACAGTCAATGGAGTGGCACCATCAAAATTCACGGTGAAAGAAGTTCAAAAGGCAGCCTTCTGTCAGTAAAGTCATGGCGGCAGTGTTGGGAACAAATGAATGGATTAATGACGAGGGTAAAATTGATTCTTGTAGTACTTTTATTGGATGCACAGCTGCCTAGAAGGAAAGGTGTGGAAATTAAGGCCTGCTGGGGATTCTCATGAGACAAGCAAATATATGGCTTGTGTCAAGGTCATTATGATCAAAAACAATCAACTCAGATCGATATGTGGACACGTTGAAAAAGATAAAAGCCCACATCCGCAGAGTTTGACTGGACAAAAACTTTAACGAGGTTCTTCTTCTCCATGACAACACACGACCCCACACCAAACTGTGCATGATGGATTGCAAAACTGGGGTGCACTGTTCTTCCTCGCCCTTCTCATAGCTTGGATCTTGCACCTTCTGACTATCACCTCTTTGGCCCACTGAAAGATGCACTCTATGGAACCCATATTGCAGACGACGACCAGCTCAAGCACAGCATTTACAAAACCCTCCAGAGAAAGAGTAAGGACTTTTACAGGATTGGAATACAGCATCTGACTCAGAAATGGCAGAAGTGCATAGAAAATGGTGACTTTGTGAAAAAATAAGTGTTTATTAATGATTGAGGATTAACTGATGTAAAAGGCATAGTTGTAGAAATTAAATTTTCTGAAGAAAAAAAATTGGAGGCATTACTTTCATACCACTCCTCATAAATTTAATTTAGAAACAAGAGTAAAGAGAATAATTAAGACACATTTGTAAATTTATAGTTATTAGGCTTATTCTGATACTGATTACACTGCTACAAAACTACTTAGAAAAATCTCCAAGTATTGTCTATATCAATACTATAACAATTGTGACAGAATTTGAAAGTTATTATTGATACAGCTATGGTTTCAAAATTCAAATGTTCTTGTGAATATGAACAATGTCGGCAGAAGTCGACTATGGTTCCTTAAGTAATTACAAAGGCCAAGTAACATACAAATTCAACTTAATTAGTCATAAATAATAACTACACTATTAATTTTAAATCAAACAGGGCTTAGAGTGGGCAACGTTGGGACCCACCAGAGTCTAAACGTTGCCCACCCCGTGGAGGCAGACCAGGTACACCTAATTTCCTGAGATTTCAGTGGCTAGGGCCTAAAAAAAAAAAATTGGGGAGATAACAACACTAGAATTGGAAAAGCCTGGTGAATGCAGTTTAATTTTGTCAAATTTAAATTTGGACGTGTGGGACTTGCGCTAGTGTACAGACAGAGTAGGGGAAAGAGACTGAAGGCTAGGGGGAAAGTCAGAAGTAGGGAGACGAAAGAGAAGACAACTCCAATGATTTCCAGTGGGGCATGCCCATTCCCCACCAGGAGAAAGTGGAGGGTGGCAGTGAAGGAAGGAGATAACAGATTGTCCCCTCCCCTCCTCCCCACCAGGATAGGGAAAGAAAGTGGGTGAGGCTGGTGCCCTACCCAGATTGCCAACTGGCGAAGTGGCAGCTTAGCTGCATTCAAAGTCTTGGTTTTCACAATGTGTCCAGCCAGGTCTTCTCAGGCTGAGGTTCAGTGCAGGGTTCGTAATGATGAGGTTGTTCTGGTCATGCTAAGTGGTTGCCAAGTTTCTTGGTTGCCGTAGGGTTCTGTGCCTTGTGAACAAGTCTTGGGCAAACTTTGTGAATGGTTTGTAGTTCTGTGTTCGTCATCAGGCAAGTGTTCCTGGTTCCTGGGATTGTACTGGAGCTGAGTGATGAGAAGGGCTCGGAGATCTTCGTACATATGGCAGTCGAACATCAAGTGGTCCCAGGTTTCTTGGGAGCCACATTCACATAGGGGGTTGCTTTCAATGCCTAGCATGGTAAGTTTACATGGCACCATTAGATGGCACCATTTCCAGTTAGAAGATAGGTAGTTGTAGTCCTGGTGAAAACCAGGTCGGGACTGGGGAAATACTCTGTCGATGCCCGGTATAAATTTGAGTTATTTCTCCTTTGGTGGAGGTTGTCCACCTTTCCTGCAAAATTTGTTGTAGGTAGGTCAGAAGTCTTCTTTTCTCACTGGGTCTGTTGCTTAGTGGATCTGTTGTATGGTCGAGGGTTTGTCCCTACTGAGTTGGTAGAGCATTCCAACACATGTGACCTCCAGGTCAAGGGGTAGCACCCCTGCCAGTACCTGCAGCACATGCGTGCTAACCACGTTACACACCTGGTCGTGTTAAGAAGAATTGGCCTGTGAATGGACTCCAATTTTCTCTTATTGACTACAGTGGAGGCCTTGTGAAACAACGCCCCAGAGGGGCGTGGTTTCACAAGGCCTCCTAGCCATATTCATTCCTGCAAGTGATTGCAGGAATGAATACGGCTTTATAAAAGAGAGCAGCAGCTTGCATTTTTTCACCCCCCTCCCAGTCTTGGCGGGTCACCCTGGCCACCACTGCCATGTAAGTCCTGATCTTTCTTTGTATATAGTTCAGGTGTGGGAGGAAGGATAGGTTCTTATCTATTATTATTATTATTCCTAAGTGCTTTAGTTCAGTAACAAGTTTGACTGTAATGCCATGGATCTTGATCTGTGGTGGTCTTGTTGGTACCAGGGAGCCTTTTAGCAAGATGGACTGAGATTTTGTGGGTGATATTGTGAGGTGGTGGAGTCGTACCCAGTCCATAAGGGTGGTGAGGATGCGATTTGCATAGGTTTAAAGTTGAGCTCTTGAGTCAGCGGCCAATATTAGTGATAGATCATCTGCATAGGCCTGAGTGCGGAACTCCCCAAGGTCCATACCCAGAAATTCATCCAGGACACAGGTCCAGAGCAGCGGGCCAAGAACCGAGTCCTGGGGACAACCTTGGTAGATTTTCCTCTTCACTTGGCAATAAGGTGCCTGGACTACTACACTTCTGTTTGTTAGGTAGTTTTTTTATGCAGTTATAGAGGTTGTTAGGAAGTTGGCTTGTCGCAGTCGGCCAAGGACACTCAGCCACCAAAGGGTGTCGAACGCCCCAGCAAAGTCGACTGAGATAACTAGGAGGCATTTCTTGTCACAGTTGTTGGCTGCGTTGATGAGATTTTCCAATGCATTGAGAGTTGATCTTCCTGGCTTGAAGCCATATTGATTAGGAGCAGGCATCTGTGCAGCACTGTAGTAGTTGTCTATTTTTTGCCGGAGTAAATGTTCGAACACCTTACTCAGCACCGAGAGTAGGGCAATGGGCCTATACGAGTCAGGAGGTTCTTGAGGTTTAGAAGGATTCTTCCAAATTAGGCGAATACCTGCCATCCGCCAGTCTGAGGAACCACCCCATTGTAGGCAGTGGTTAGAGAGGTTTAGAAGGAGGTGTGGGGTGTATTCCTACTTTTTTCATGATTTCTGGTTCTATCATGTCAAATCCAAGGGTTTTTCTGTTTCTTATCTTGTTGACTGCAAGATGGAAGTCAATTAGGGTGAGAGGGTCCTCTGTCCAGGTAGAGTGGTAGTTTTCATTGTCCATGTAAATCTGCTGTTGGTCAAGAGAATTTTGTTCGTCTAGTTGTTTGAATAAGGTGTAGAGGATGTTACTGGGTCACTCCAGGTGGTAGTCATTAGTCCTTGTGGGGTTCTTGTTGACTGTGTTATTCTAAGGTAGTAACACTAAATTGAAACAGGTTGCCAGTGTAACATTTGGTGTAACACATGCACCAGGAAGCCAAAAATGAAAGCATGTTTATAAGCCAAATGACTGTAATGAGTATAGTTGTCTGATTGTCAAATCAGTATTATTATGGAAAATCTTAACTCTCCTGATAATGACTAGAACTTGTGAGTTGGAACAATAGCAGAACATTTCTAGATTTACTGGATCATGTTTTTCTGTATGAGCATGTTAGAGAGGCAACAACAAGAAAGCAATACTCTTGAACTGATTATAAAAATGACTTTGTGCATTAACAATCTTCATGTAAAGATAATGTTAAATGGCAGTCATCCTAATGTATTCATTGGGATTTATTTAAAGCTAAAACTAAAGTCAGTCAAAGAAAAAAGGGAAGGAATTTTGTTTTTGCAAAGGTTACTATTGATGTCATTAACTACTGCAAGTGTGTAATGCACTTATGACCTTTTTTAGGCCTCTGACAGCAGGAATTTGCTAATATGTATTTGGATATTGCCCAAAGGCAGAGTTACTATAGCATTTCATATTGTAAAGTCCTATGAGTTTCACAACCTTATGCTTTTGAATAAGTAATGCTTCTCAGATAGAGAAGCCTATTGATACTTATTCTCAATTTAGTGCCACTACCCAGACAACACTGTCTGGGTGGTGGCATTCTTCTTGTGATCAGAGAACAAAACAGGCCATAAATACATGACATTAAATTCACACTTTTTGCCTTCTCACATATTATGAAAACATTTCCCATCTAGATTATCTATTCCTACACTCACAGTGTCTACTCTCCACTAAAGAGGGAATAAAAATGAGAATAAACCGAAAATAAGTAACAATAGTCTTCACTATCAGGGAAACATTACTTATTTGAAAGTGCAAAGCTAGGTACAATATGGGATGTCATAGTTATTATACCATATTGCAAACTTCTCTCATCATGAGTTTAATGCATATTAAAATGATGTTTTTGAGCACTTTATTATTATTATTATTATTAATAGCCATATGGTGCAAGGAAGCCTGAGGATTATGCTGCACTAGCCAGAAAAAGAGTCCCAAGTTACCCTGAGAGAGAGAGAGAGAGAGAGAGAGAGAGAGAGAGAGAGAGAGAGAGAGAGAGAGAGAGAAGAACGATGATATCCAGCTCAGGACCCTGGGTGTGCCAAGCCCATACTCACCAGATGTGAGCCCCTGGGGTTAATATGTACTACTACAAATGCTAAAATGGGGAACATTCAGTAGGTAACTATAGAGGCTACTAAGCTTCTCATACCAATTAAGAAATACTATTCAAGTTTTAGACCTAAATGGATGACCATTAACTAAAGAAACTAGCAGCAAGGAAGAAAAATTCTTCAGTGTTGGCATTCGAGGTGAGCGGACATGCTTAGTCAGGGCTCCTCAGTT
Organism: Mastigoproctus giganteus; assembly: GCF_048544385.1. Classification (NCBI taxonomy): domain Eukaryota; kingdom Metazoa; phylum Arthropoda; class Arachnida; order Uropygi; family Thelyphonidae; genus Mastigoproctus; species Mastigoproctus giganteus. The sequence goes on from NC_143585.1 coordinate 123,361,428, forward strand.
AAGTGGTTTACTTTTGGATAGTGCTTTTAAATAATTTGATTTATTTAGATATTGTTGGATTATTTTGTTATAGGTTTTCCTGTAACAGTTTGATTTTAATAATATTATAGATATAATTTTTTAAGGTTAACTTTCATTGATATTTATTTAATTTACGTTATGAGATTTGCCTTAAACACATCACAGGGTATCGTGACTCACACGGAAATATTCGATGGCGATTTACGGGTGAGTAATGATTTAATCCATTGTGGAACCTGTGGAATGTTTTCCAAGGTCGACCTGGTGACTAATCCTACCTCACCTGGGGATTCTTTTCTTTGTGATCGATGTACGGAGTGCACCGATCTTAAATTACAATTTGGTGCACTGATGGAATTTGAGTCCCTGAAAAAAATGGGTGCTTGCCCTCGAGAATAATGAATCTGGGAGCTCGTCAGGGACTCAAAACTCCAGCAATCTATCAAGTGATGCACAACCGATTCGAGCCTCAAAACAGAAAAACCAAGTGCAAACTACTCTGGTTAAAAAGGACTTTGTTTTATTAGGAGACTCCATTGTCAGGGAAACGGGGAATATTTTTTGTAATAAGGATAGGTGGAGCAGAACCAGGGTATGTCTGCCGGGAGCAACTATTAATGATGTCACCAACAGATTGTCAGATTTTAAAAGGGGTAAAGAAAATATTATTATTCATGTGGGGACTAATGATATTAAATGTACACAATCTGACGATTTGTTGGAAAAATACAGGACCATGCTGAGGAAATGTCGCGAGCTAGGCCATAATGTCTATGTGTCTGCAATTTTGCCCAGACACGATAGGAGGGATTATATGTTAAGAGCCTTGTGGATTAACTCAAGACTTGAAGAAATCTGCAAGGCTTTAGGGGGGAAATTTCTATCAGCATGGCCCACACTTGTAGGTAAAAGGAATTTGTTTTGTAGAGACGGGTTACACTTAAACAAAGGTGGTGCAAAAGTTTTTGCCAGTATTATTGAGGATACCTTAAAGGTTCAGGGAAACTGCTAGTTAGGGGGGATGAGGGTAATACTGACACGTGTTTATCTGATAATATTGGTCAAAGTAACTCTTGCACATACCTTAAGAGTTCTTATCTGTTACCACAACTGGACGTATTATCCAGATGTTCTGTGGGCAGAAACGTTTCACATGAGCGGGTAGCTAATATCAGGGAAGAGAGCCTAAAAAACTTCAAGGGTTGTTAGGGTTGTTAAATATACAAGAACAGTAAATCTTAATTGTTTATACAGTAACATTAGAAGTGTTGTCAATAAAATGAGCGAATTCAAACTGCTGGTTAAAACAAGTAACACGGACATAATAGGGCTTACAGAGATGTGGTGCCACCCAGAAATTGGGGATGATGAGTTTAAGTATGGCTTGTATAATGTATTTAGGAAGGATAGGGTAGATAGAACGGGTGATGGGGTAATGCTTCTTATCAGAAGCAGCCTGAGTGCAATGATAGCTTTCCCAGATTCAGACGTTTCACATGCTAGTATAGAGTCTGTATGGTGTGAGAGTTGAAAACAAAGGTATAATGTGAGTAGGAGTAATCTACAGACCAGGTGATTGTGAAGATTATGACAAAAGCCTCTACATGCAAATGGCATGGGCAAGTAAGCGTCAATGAATTATTATGGGTGATTTATTAACTGACGATGTTACCAACAGTAAATTCTAAGTGGGAAGCATTCAAGGAATTAATCGTGGAAGGTACTAAAAGGTTCATACCTATTAAGAAATATTGTTCAAGGTTTAGGCCTAAATGGTTGTCAAATGAACTAATGAGACCCGTAACAGAGAAGAAAAATGCATGGGATGCATATAAATTATCAGGTGACATAGAAGCCTATGGCAGATATAAGTTAATCTGTAATCAGGTCACAAAGGAGGTTCGGCAGGCGAAGGCAGATTACGAGAAATCCTTGGCAAAAGATGCTAAGAAAAACAGCAAGGATTTCTTTACTTATATAAACTCTAAAAGGAAGGGGATGAATCTGATCGGTCCACTTGACATCGATGGTTCGACTGTTGATGATCCTGCTCAGATAGCAAACAAACTGAATGAGTATTTTGCATCTACGGTCACACATGAGGAATTATTAAGGTTTGAAAATGGCAGAAGGTTATCAAATTGTACCAAGATACTTAATGATTTTGTAATAACCGAGAGCAAAGTGGAAGAGAAATTGTTGAAGTTAAACGTAAGAAAAGCACCTGGGGTGGATGGGATCTATCCAGTTATATTAAAGGAGACGGCAAAGCAACTAAGCAAACCCTTAGCCATAATTATGAGAGCATCCTTGGACTCAGGGGAGGTTCCCACGGACTGGAGATGTGCAAATGTATCCCCAATTCACAAAGGGGGATCGAAGGGTGACACAAGTAATTACAGACCAGTTAGTTTAACTTCTGTTCCGGGTAAAATAATGGAGTCACTGGTTAAGGATGCATTGCAGGATCATCTAGACAAGACTGCAGCAATAATTCAGACACAGCATGGGTTTGTTAAGTCTTGTCTGACAAATTTGATAGGATATTATGATGTGGTTACAAAGGAACTGGATGCGAAAAATAATTTTGATATCATATATTTGGATTTCAGGAAAGCTTTTGACACTGTTGCGCATGGAAGACTATTGTACAAATTGGAGCAAAATGGTATTAAGGGTAAGTTGCTACAATGGATAAAAGGATGGTTAAGTGCTAGAAGACAGAGGGTGGTAATCAATGGGTGCTGCTCTTCTTGGACTAATGTTATTAGTGGAGTCCCACAGGGTTCGGTGTTAGGTCCACTGTTGTTTTGTATATTTATCAATGATATTGATGAAGGTATATCAGGCTTAATGTCGAAGTTTGCAGATGATACAAAGGTTGGTAGGGTTGTTAATGACAATATAATGGCAGTGTGCTACTGCAACAGGATCTGGATAATTTGGGCAGATGGGCTAAGAAGTGGCAACTGAAGTTTAACCTTGACAAATGCAAAGTACTACATATGGGTAGAAGTAACCCCAAAGAAACGTACCAACTGTGTGGTACTACACTTAAGGTGGTAGAAAATGAAAAAGACCTGGGAGTAATTGTGCAGGCATATATGAAGTTTTCTGAGCAATGCAGACAGGCTGCCAGGGCAGGTAATGGGGTTTTGTCAATGATATATAGGAATTTTGCTAGCAGGGAAATGGAGCTGATTATCCCTCTGTATAAGGCAATGGTCAGGCCACGGCTTGAGTACTGCATCAAGGTCTGGAGGCCTCATTTTAGGAAGGATGTAGATTTACTTGAGCGTGTACAGAGAAGGGCAACAAGATTGGTGAGGGGAATGAAGGGATCCTCTTACCAAGAGAGGCTTAAGTTCTGCAAATTGCAGTGGCTGGACACTAGGCACCTGCGTGGTGATCTGATTGAGGTGTATAAGGCCTTGAATGGGTTGAGCACGCTGAATTCTGATGGGATCCTTCCACTTGTTCAGATTACGAATCTAAGGGGGCATAAATTCAAATTAAGAAAAGACAGATGTAGAATAGATGTGCGGAAATTTTCCTTTAGCCAGCGGGTGGTTAATTGCTGGAACAAACTTCCATCTGTCGTGGAAGTTGATAGGTTGAATAAATTTAAGGAGGAACTGGGCAGGCATTTGGAGGGAATGGTGTGATTTTTTTTTTTTTTTTTTTTCTTTTGGCCGATGCTGCATAAGCTCATACATTTGCTTTCTTGCATCACTTGCCACTACTACTACTACTACTATTTCAATTTGCCTTTAATTGATTGGAGTAAATGGGAAGGAAACTGACCAGGTGATTGTGAAGATTATGACAAAAGCCTCTACATGCAAATGGAATGGGCAAGTAAGCGTCAATGCCTTATTATGGGTGATTTCAATTTGCCTTTAATTGATTGGAGTAAATGGGAAGGAAACTCGACATGGGGAACAAAATTTTTAAATCAACTATATGACAGTTATTTGTATCGTGTCAAAGTACTAGAGAAAAGAATATCCTAGATCTCATCATTACACATGAATCAGATGACATAACAAGGCTGACAGTAGAGGAACCAATAGCAGGAAGTGATCATGGATTTCTACAGTGGATGATGACGAGAGAGGTAACAGAAGTAAAAGGCAAATGAATGGGTTTTAATTTCAGAAAAGGAAATTACGATGCCTTAAGGTACTACATGACCTCTATTAACTGGGCAGATATCACACAGAGAATGAATACAATGGAACTGTGGTACACTTTTAAAACATTAATCACAAATGCCTAATGCGTATATACCATTAAAAAAATACTCCACGAGGAGGGTTCCAAGTTGGATGAATAGTGAAGTTTCCACATTACTTGAGCAGAAAAAGGTGGCATGGAAAGGTTACAGAGCAATAAAAAGTACTGAAGCCTATAACAGCTACAAGGTGATGTGTAACAGAGCCACAGAAAAGGTTCGACAGGCAAAGGCAGTTTATGAGAAATCACTAGCAAACAGAGCAAAGAGGGGGGGGGGATAAAGAATTCTTCACATATATAAATGCCAAGGAGAGCAGGACGAACCAGATCGGACCTTTACGTAAGGGAAAGGAGATAGTATTAAATACACCAGCTGCCGTTGCAGATGAACTCAACACTTATTTTGCATCGATATTTACAAATGAAAAGCCTTTTGTGGCAATGGGAAATTGTGGGAGCGAAGTTAAAAAATATGTAATTAATGATATTGAAATTTCGCAAGATTATTTAATGAAAAAACTTTCGAGCCTACAGACCAGTAAGGCTCCTGGAGTTGATAGAATATACCCTATTATCTTAAGGGAGGCGGCAAGCGAGTGCATTGAACCATTGAGGCTAATTATGCGAGCATCACTAGACTCTGGGGAGATTCCCTTGGATTGGAAAAGTGCAAATGTATCTCCCATACATAAGGGTGACTCTAAAAGTGAAGTTGGAAATTATCGACCTGTCAGTCTGACTTCAGTAGTAGGGAAAATCACGGAGGCAATGATCAAGGGTGGAATTCAGGATCATTTGGATCGAATTGAAATTCTCAAGGATACTCAGCATGGTTTTGTAAAGGGAAAATCATGTTTGACAAATCTGGTTCGCTATTTCGAAAGGGTCACTCACGAGCTGGACTTAGGGGAATAATTTCGACAATGTTTATTTAGATTTCAGCAAAGCTTTTGACTCAGTCCCACATGAGCGGTTGCTTTATAAGCTGGAACAGGTTGGAATCACTGGGAAAATCCTTAGATGGATAGAAGGATGGCTTCAGGGCAGGAGGCAGAGGGTTGTAATAAATGGCTATTCCTCAGATTGGGTTGAGGTAAGAAGTGGGGTTCCCCAAGGATCAGTATGAGTACCACTGATGTTTTTAATTTTCATAAACGACATCGATGAGGGGATAGGAGGGCGTGATGTCTAAATTTGCAGATGATGTTAAAATTGGTAGAGTCGTTAATGATCACTGTCAAGCTGAGCTTCTTCAGAGAGACCTAGATAGATTTCAGGAATGGTCAGAAAAATGGCAGCTATGCTTTAATCCAACAAAGTGTAAGATATTACACCTGGGAAACAGTAATCCCAAAATAATTTATTCACTTTGTGGAGTTCAACTAAACGCAGTACTGGAGGAAAGGGACTTGGGTGTTACGATACGGTCAGACATGAAATTCTCTGAGCATTGTAAACAGGTTGCAAGGAAGGCCCATGGTGTCCTATTGATGATCTATCGAACTTTTGCAAGTAGAGATAGGGAGGTGATAATCCCATTATATAAGGCTTATGTTAGACCACACTTGGAATGCTGTGTTCAAGTATGGAGACTGCACCTAAAGAAAGAAAGACATCGAGCTTCTTGAAAGGGTGCAAAGACGGGTAACTCGCCTGGTGAGATCGGCAAAAGGGCGTCCTTATGAAGAAAGACTTTGAATATGTGGGTTGCAGAATTTGGAAACTAGACACCTTAGAGGAGATTTGATTGAGGTGTTTAAGGCTCTGAGAGGCATCAGTAAAATGAATGAGGACGAAATTTTCAAGATTATAAATGATGCTAGACCTAGGGGACATAAATTCAAGTTACGGGTTGAAATGTTTAGATTAGACTGCAGGAAGTTTTATTTTAGCCAGCAAGTTATAAATTACTGGAATAAGTTGCCTTCATGGGTGGTAGAGGCCGACAGTTTGGGGAAATTCAAAGGTCATCTAGATAGTACTTTCAGGTAAGGGAAGCGCATAGGACGATAGGTTTAATTTCCTTTTTTTTTTTTTTTTAAATTAATTATTATTATTTTCATTTATTTATTTTTATCATTGTTTTGTTCGGATTTTTTTTTTTTTTTTTTGGCTGGTGCGGCATCAGCCATAGGCTTTCTTCCACCATGCGGCCATTACTAATACTAATACTAAAATACATGGGATGAATATAAAATTTCATGGAACACTGAAGCCAACAACAAGTATAAATTAGTCTGCAATCAAGTTAGTGAAGAGATCAGGCTAAGAGGATTGGGCTAAGGCAAACAAAAGATGTCTTTTGCTAAGAATGAATTCATTTTCGTTTGTCAGCAAACCAAATAAATATACTACATTCATGTGTGAAGATTTTATGGAACAAGATACTAAAAACAGAATTCTAACTGGTAACTAAATTTTATGATAACTGAGAGAAAAGTAGAAGACAAATTGCTAAAAGCTATAAGTGAATAAGGCACGTGGGGCTGAAGGAATCTATACAATTATATTAAAGAAGTAACAAAACAGATAAGCAAATCTTGAGCCATAATTATGAGGGAATCTTTATATTCACCTCTGCTGAGTGAATAGCATTTTTAGCATTAGTAGAAGCATTTGATGTAAGAAAGCAAGCTAATGCAGCATTAGCTTGCTTTCTTGCAAAAACCACTTCCACTTCACCCCTCTGTTTATTCGAAACACCTGTCCAGCTGAGCCTTAAACCTATTTAGGATACCAACTTTCACGACAAGGGATGGAAGTCTGTTCCACTAACCAACCACCTGCTGGCTAAAGGCAAATTTCCGCAAGTCTATCCTACATCTGTCTTTCCTCAATTTGAATTCATGCCCTATCAGGTGATTGTTCTGAGTAGAGAGGAAGAATCCCATCAGCACTGAACATGCTCAAACCATTCAACGCTTTATACACCTCTATCAGATCACCTCGCTGGTGCCTAGTCTCCAGACACTGTAATTTGCAAAACTTAAGCCTTTCTTCGTAAGAGCAACCCTTTATTCCATTCACTAATCTTGTTACTCGTCTCTGTACTCTTTCCGGCAGCTCTACATCCTTCTTGTTGTTGTTGTTGTTGTTATTTGTTTTTTAGGAGCATTAGCAACTAAGGCCATATTGCTCCGGGATATGCGGTGGTCATTCCCTGACCTTTCCGCATCCTCCGTATTTGGTGGTGACGGGCTCGAACCCCGGTCTAATCAAGAAGCGTGTGCTACGCACTGCTGCTGCTCTTTCCCACCTGGCTACGGAGGCGCCTACATCCTTCTTGAAATGAGGCCTCCAGACCTGTATACAGTACTCTAGGTGTGGCCTGACCATTGCCTTATACAAGGGAATAATCACCTCCTTATCCCTGCTAGAAAAATTCCTATATATCATTGACAATACACCATGAGCTACTCTTGCAGCCCATCTGCACTGCTCAGAGAACATCATATCTGCCTGCACAACCACCCGCAGAACCTTTTCATTCTCTACCACTGTCAGTGTAGTACCACAGAGTTGATACGTTGCTCTGGAATTTCTGTTTCCCATATGTAGTACTTTACATTTGTCAATGTTAAACTTCATTTGCCACCTCTCAGCAAATCTGCTCAACCTTTCCAGATCCTGTTGCAGCAGCATAGTGTCAGTAGTGTCTTGACAACCCTGCCAACCTTCGTATCGCCTGCAAACTTGGTCATTAAGCTTGATATGCCATCATCAATATCATTTATAAATACAGAAAACAATAATGGACCCAACACTTAACCCTGAGGGACTCCACTAATAACATTACTCCACGATGAGCAGTGTCCATTGATTACCACTCTGTCTTCTCCCCCTCAACCACCCCTTTACCCATAGCAGCAATTTGCCTCCAATGCCACACTGCTCCAATTTGTGCAGCAGTCTTCCATGTGCAACAGTATCAAAAGCCTTTCTAAGATTCAAGTATATAATATCAAAGTTATTCCCTGCATCCAGTTCTTTTGTGACTGCATCATAGTATCCAATCAAATTGGTCAGGCAAGACTTCCCCTTAACAAAACCATGCTGTGTCTAAGCTTTAACTGAAGTCTTGTCTAGATGATCCTGCAGTGCTTCTTTAACCAGTGCCTCAATTAATTTTCCTGGAACAGAAGTTAAACTCACAGGTCTATAATTACTTGTGTCAGCCTTTGTTCCTCCTTTGTGAATTGGGGTCACATTTTCACATCTTCAGTCTGTGGGTACCTCCCCTGATTCCAAGGAAGCTCTCATAATTATGGCTAAGGGTTTGCTTACTTCCTTTGCTGCCTCCTTTAATATAACTGGATAGATTCCATCCACTCCAGGTGCCTTTCTTGTGTTTATCTTCAACAATTTCCTCTCCACTTTACTCTCAATTATTACAAGATTCTCTACCTTAATGCCAGAGTTGAATACACCTCTGGCATTCCCCTCGCTGAACTCCTCCTCGTGTGTGAATGTCGATGCAAAATATTCATTTAGTTTGTTAGCTACCTGAGCAGGATCATCAACAGTTGACCCATCGATATCAAGTGGACCAATCTGATTCATCCCCTTCCTTCTAGAGTTTACATAAGTAAAGAAGTCTTTTTTGTTTTTCTTTGCATCCCCTGCCAAAGATTTCTCGTAATCTTCCTTCGCCTGCCTAACCTCCTTTGTAACGTGGTTACAGATCAACTTGTATCTATTATAGGCTTCTGTGTTACGTGTTAATTTGTATGTATCTCATGCATTTTTTTCTCTGCCATATGTCTCATTAGTTCATCTGACATCCATTTAGGCCTAAACCTTGAACAATATTTTTTAGTTGGTATGTAAAGTCTAGTAGCTTCCAAGATAAGTCCTTTGAATGCTTCCCATTTTGCATTTGCTGTTGGTAACATCATCAGTTGGTCCCACTGTATAGAATTTAAATACTGTCTCAGTCCATCATAGTCGCCTTTACAAAAGCAATAACCCTTCCCTTTACCCCTAATGGTAGTTACCTCTTTGAGTAAATCCCACTTCAGCACACTGTGATCACTGCCACCTAGTGGTTCCTTTATTTGCAGATTCTTAATGCATGAAGAATCACTACTGATAATCAAATCAAGAGTATTACTCCCTCTAGTTGCCTCGCGAACATGCTGATGTAGAAAACAATCATCCAATAAATCCGCAAAAGCCTTGCTAGTGTGTGAGTGACCAACCCCCAAATTCCAGTCAATATCTGGGAAATTAAAATCTCCCATTATAAGTCTATCTGATGTACTGGCCCACAATATAAATAGATAAACTTGAGATGAGCATATGTTGCCATTCACAAAGGGGAATGAAATGATGAAGTGGGCAACTACAGATCTTTAAACTGAGATGACATCTGTTCCAGGAAAAATAATGGAGTCAAGGGTCAAAGAAGTACTGTAGGAATGAGTTCTTTGGCAATTATAGCATGGATCTGTTAAGGGGAAGTCTTGTCTAATCTATTTTGACTACTATGATGCACTAAGAAAGTAATTAGATGCAAAAAATAACTTATACATCATATACCTAGATTTCAGCAAAGCATATGATACCATTTCATGGGAAAGAGTACTGTACAAATTCACACTAGTTGTTTTCTTTGACCCTATTATCAGGGAACCAGGAAATATATTGTGCAAAAATGATAGGTGGAACAGGACCAGGGTATATCTACAAGGGACAAAAGTTGATGATGTTGTAGAGCAGATATCATCTTTTAAGAGCACAAAAGGTGATACTGTCATACATGTAGGGTCTAATGATATTTAGAGTAGGAGATCTGCCCTCTGCTTGTTACTTAACAAGCAGAGGGCAATATTGAAAAACGGTGCAAATCAGGATTAAATTTAAAAGTGTCTGCAATTGTGCCCAGACACGACAGGCGAGAATAGATAAGAGCCTTGTAAATCAATTTGGCCATGGAGAAAATGTGCAAGGCTTATGGGGTAGAATTTATCTCTATGTGGTCTGGGGCTGCAATTACCAAGAGGAGACTGCTTCTACAGGGATGGGATACACTAAATAGAAAGAATGCAAGAATATTTGCTAATACTATCGAATCAGTGTTAGGTGGGTCATAAATCTGCTAGATTAGGGGAATACACTGACTAATAGATTAACTAGAGCTGCAGGCAGAGGTAAAAGCAATTCTTCTATTGCTTCTTGCATGTATACCAGTGCTAGGAGCATAGAAAATAAATTTGATGAATCTGAAGTGCTGGTCAAGACATCAAATGCAGACACTATTGGGACATCAGAGACATGGCGTCACACAGATAGAAGGATGAATAACTTGAATATGGGGAGTGTATACAGAAAGGACATGTAGTGTCCTGTCAAGTGTCACCAGGGGTCTCCCCTTAAGCAGCATGCATTCTCAGTGTCACAGGACAAACTCTGTAAATGCCAAAGATAGTGTAAGTTTTGGTCTGTGTACTGTAATGTACAGTACACAGACTGTACACTACACTTCTGTTGTTCCTCAGGTATTTAGCCATGGGTCCCCTAGTGGGACAAAACGTTGCCCATCCTTTGCCCCGAGGAAGCAACTGGGTATAATAGGGGACAGATATAGTCTCTGGCAGGAGCGAACCTTAATCTGAGCCTAAGCTTGCCAGGAAAGGACCAAGGACAAAAAAAAAAAAAAAAAAAAAAAGCAGCTCTGGAAGATGCATGTAGAAAAGGAAGATGGATGATAGCTACAGAAAGGACAGACAGGAGAGGAAGGGGAAGGGTTATGCTCTTATTTAAGAAGCACATAAAATTTAAGGCACTGTATCCTGATGACACGGGAGTGGCCAGTGCAATACTGAGTCAGTTTGGTGTGACATAACCACTGCAAACAGAAAAATGAGTAGGCATGTGAAGAGGCCTAATGATTGACGAGTATAGTGAACAACTGCATAGAAAAATAAAGTGGGTCAGTAAATCAGAATGTCTTATAATGGGCGATTTTAACTTTCTAGATATTGACTGGAACTTGTAGGTTGGACACACAGATTAGCAAGATTTTTATGGATTTATTGGATGACTGTTTTTTTACAGCAGCATATTAGAGAGGCAACAAGAGGGAGTAATACTGTTTATCTGATTATCAGCATGCATCTCATTAATTCATGCGTCAAAGATCTGCAGAAAAAAGAACCACAAAGGTGGCAGTGATCACAGTGTATTGATGTGGGATTTACTTATAGATGTAGCTATCATCAACAATAAAGGGAAGAGTTTTTGCTTTTGTAAAGTGATTACTGTAGTCCAGCAGTTCACAACTGGTGGTTCACAAAACTCTCTTCAGGCCGTAAGAGAGTGACTATGCCTTCCCAAGATCAATATTTGAAACAGCTATGCCTTCGTAATCGCCATGCTAGTGCTCCTGATTTAAACCTGGACTTTGAGATAGCCTCTAGTGTAGAAACAAGTGCCCAAACTTTCCAAATATGTCTTTCGGAATATGGTCTGAATGCCTATCGGCACAAGAAAATGCCTTTGTTGACCCAAAAGATGAGGAAGAAGTGACTTTCTTGGGCTAAAACGCATGTTTCATGGACAAAAGAGCAATGGGACACCGTCATCTTTTTCTGACAAATATAAATTCAACCTGCATGGCTTGGATGGGAAGCGATATGTCAGAAGATGAAAATCGAAGGCATACCATCCTGACTGCAAAGTTTCCTGCCGATCAGATGGTCTGGGGGATGCATAACAAGCAAAGAGGTGGAGCGAATTAAGTTTATTAATGGAATGGCAAATGCAGAAACCTACACTGCTATCTTGGAGGAGTGCCTGAAATCCATTCTTAGGGATCCCCACACAGACTTCCAAAACTGCATTTCTCAACAGGACTTAGCACTTGGCCACACAGCAAAATTGGTAAGTTTTATGCTATTTAGATTTAATGATGAGGTTTGTCTTCTTGTCTCACAAGGCTTAAAACATACATCAATGTTTTCCCTCATTTTTCTAACTTTAAAAAACCCCTATTGAAAACTGCCAGTACATAATGTCGTCTAAAATTGCTCAGAAGCCAACAAGTAAGATTCAGCTGCAGGAGAGCATTGTAAGGGTGTGGTACGAAATCGTGCAACTGTATATCCAGAAGTCGATTACCTCTATGCCAGATCGTTGAAAGATGCAGCTCAAGCAGCAACAACAAAATACTGAGGACTTATTTTGCTGATTTACAGATATAATACTATTAGGTTAACTTGTCATTTCAGTTTGTACAGGTAAATGCAATAAAATGTATGTTTGAGTGTCATGATTGCCATTTTCATGATTTCTCATCATCAGCCATTTTCAATTCACTGCACGATGAAGAACTCTCCAGCAACTTTCCAGTTCCTTTTGTTTTGTGCAATGGCCATCCATTTACTACCCACGAACTTGTGAATTTCATCTATCCATTTCCGTTGTTGTCTTCCAAGGTTTCTTCTAACTCCTCTTGGGTACCATTCTGTTATTTTCTTCGTCCATCTGTCATCACGTCTTCGAGCTATGTGTCCTGCCCAAGACCATTTTAGTTCTTTAGTTTTGATAAGAATGTCCTTTACTTCAGTTTGCTGCCTAATCCACGTGTTTCTCTTCTTATCTAACAGTCTGATTCCTAATATAATTTGTTCCATTCTTTGCTGTGTAGTTCTCAGCTTCTCTTTCATTCTTTTTTTGAGTGCCCATGTTTCACTTCCATAAGTCATGATGGGGAGTATACATTTCATTATTTTACGTTTCAGACAAATTGGGATATTGCTCCTCAGTATGTGACTATATTTCCTGAATGCTATCCATCCAAAATTTATTCTTCTCTTGACTTCCAGCCATTTATCTTTATTACAGCAAATGACTTGTCCCAGATATGTATACGAATTCACCTTTTCAAATACTGCTCCTTCGATGATTATATCCCTTTCTGTGGCATACTTGTTCATCATTACTTTTGTTTTAGCCATATTCATCTTTATTCCGAAATCCTTACATTTTTTTTTTTTTTATCCTCGCCTTTTTCCATTATTATATGGGGTTAGCGTTTTTATTGTTTTGGCATGCAATTTTTACGGCCGGATACTCTTCCTGACGCCAACCCTCACCCTTTATGCAGGCTGGGAATGCGCGGTGGTCATTCCCTGATCTGCCGCATCCTCAGTGTTTGGTGGGTACAGGCTCGAACCCCGGTCTAATCAAGAAGCGTGTGCTATGCACTACTGCTCCTGCCCACCTGGCTACGGAGGCACCCATCCAAAATCCTTACTAACTCTGCATAATTGATTAAGATTTTCCTCTTAATTCTGTAAAGTGTAAAGTGTGTTAGTTGTCTGACGGCACTGGGGGTTATCCCATCTCCGAACTGTATTTTTCGTAAGTGATACAGAACTCTGTGGAGGCCATATTTTTAAAAAGTGTGTGGGGAGTGGTTTGTTGTGTAGTGTTATGTTCTGTTGTTTCTCTGACAATTTAGCTGTTGGGCCCCTATTTGGACCTACCGTTGCCCACATTTTGCCACGAGGAGGAGGAGGCGGCAGGTCAGGTACCCAGTAGATTATTTAAGTACTCTGGCAGGTTCTGCCACCTATTTTCCGAGGATTTCAGTGGCAAACCTTAAAAAAAACAAGGGGGTGAACACTAGAACTTGAAAAGGCCGAAAGAGGTTTACGAGAAAGCGGTTGAATTTTTTGGCGACATTGTTAGGGGCGTACTCAGTAGGTTTAGTTAAAAGTGGGGGGAAAGACCAGGGAAACAGGTAGAAGGATGGGAATAATAGAGTAGGCATCCCCAAAGAGGTCAGTGGGGACGAGCCCCACCAAGTGAAGCATGGAGGGGAGGTGACAGAGACACGTCTCCTTCCTCCCCCTGCCTGGGGATGGGTTTTTAAAGGGAACCAGATTAGAGTACTCTATTCAGTTTGCCAAATGGCGTGTTAGCAGCAAAGTCGCAGTATGTCTTCATTGGTGACGGTTGTCACGTCTTGTTGAATCCGGTAGGAAGGTCAAATTGTCCATCCTGCTCTGGCTGTGGGATAAGTTAGCTGTTAGCACAGAACCCACCAGGTGGGTGGGGGAGAGACACACATTTACTTCATTCATAATCCGCATTCTCATTCTACTTGCATTCTATTTTTATAGATTTTTTTTTTTCCTGTTAGGTTATGTGTGTATATATATATATATATATATACACACACACATAACCTATATATATATATATATATATATATATATACACACACACACATCTTTCTCACACACCGAGGGGAATGCAATGGTGTGTAATGTAATGTTATTTAAACACTGACACTTAATAATTAAGCTAAATAAGAAAGAATATAAAAAATTAAAACTAGTGTTAGTGTGAACTTAACTTTAACATTTATGGTTTGTGTTCTTTTCTCATACACTCTCATTCATTATTCTGGCTTTCATTTCATTTGTTCGACTCTTACTTTCTGCACTGCACGCTCTAGGCACCTCAACTTACTATTATTCTTCAGTTGTGTTGCAGGCCTAGCCGCACGTTTTTTGCAGGCCAGGGAAGAATGCAGTCATAGTGCTGTTAGTAAATGTTTGTTTGTATATATATAAAATAGTGTAAGTTATTAACTTGGTATTCTTTCAGCCAATTACAACTGCTCTTCCACTTATTCCCATTCATCATCACTCATTCACTCTCTTTCCCTCGTGCTGTATCTGTCTTTCTTTCACCAAAACTGACATTTATTTCCTTTTACCATAATTCCTAATTCACTCTTTCACTCAGTGACCAACCTATTCATTCTGTCTTTCATTCTACTTGCATCCTCTAATTCTATGGGATCGTGGCTTATGATCACAATGTCATCTGCAAATCGTAAATGGTTTAGGCAGTCTCCATTCACATTGACTCCTTTCTGCAATCGGTCTAACCTTGTGAAAGCTTGCTCAAGGGCAGCAGTAAACAACTTTAGGAATATTGTGCCTCCTTGTCGAACTCCTTTCTCAATTTTAAATTTACTGGTCTTTGTTTAGTCTAATAAAGGAGATAGCTTTCTCATATATTTTCTTCAAAATCATAACATACGGGGTATCTATGCCTTGTCTTTCCAGTGCCCGAAACACTGCCTTATGCTGTATGGAGTCAAATGCTTTTTCATAATCCAACAAATACCACGCATAATGGTGTTTTATATTCATTTGCTTTCTCCATTAGCTGTTATATTACGTGAAGGTAATCCATAGTTGAGAATCCTGTCCTAAAGCCAGCTTGCTCTTTCAGTTGATTCTCATCAAGTATTCTTTCTAATCTGTTAGTAATGACCCTTGTGAACAACTTGTAGATGTGGGATAACGAGCTAATTGGTCTATAATTTCCAATTTCTGATTTATCTCCTTTCTTATGCAGCAAAACTACGATTGCATTATTCCACTGCTTAGGCATCACACCTTTTCTAATGCATTTTTTGAAGAGTCCAGCCAGTTTCTGTGTCATGTCTCTTCCTCCCAATTTTAACAACTCTACAGTAACTTCAGAAGCAGTCTCTGCTGCTAATAATTTATTTGGCAAATACAGAAACTTATACTAGCAAGGTGCACATTCTTTGTTAAAGCTGCTACAACCACTTTTTTTCCCTCATGCTAGCTTAATGTCTTATAACTTGTGTTCTTCTGAACCTTCTGAGGCAAATGAATCATTTTGTTTGTTTCTTTGTCTCAAAGTGAGAAATTAATGAAAGATTATTTTGTACTATCTTCCCCTCCTTTTCCCCTTTCCCTGATTTTGGATACAGAGGAAGAAATGCAACAAGCAACCTGTGGTTCCCTTAAATCATTCCACTAGGAATGAACAGGAGATCACAGTCAATGATGACCCATCTAGGAATTCAGTGGATATCAAGTCAGCTCCAGATAGCAAGTGGAAACTTAGATAAACTAAAACTACATATCCCTCTCCTCTCAGGAAGAAGAGGAATCAGATAGTGAGGAGGTTGTAGTACCCTCATATTCTACAAAAATGTCACAAAAGGAAACCACAAGTCCTGGGACAGCACCAAAGTCACCCTATGAGTTCTACATCCTTTGTAAAATGATGCCTCCAGATTATATGTAATACTCAAGATGTGGCCTAACCACCTTATACAATGGTATAATCCCCTCTTTATCCCTGCTAGTGATATTACTGTATAGCACTGACAAAACCCCATGAGTTGAGCTGACCTGGCAGCCTGTATGCATTGCTCAGAGAACTTCATATCTAACTGCACAAGTACTTCAGCTCTTTTTTATTTTCACTACCCTGAGTGTAGTACCACTCAGCTGGTACATTACTCTGAGTGAAGTACCGCTCAGTACCCATATGCAGCACTTTGCATTTGTCAATGTTAAACTTCAATTTCCATTTCTCAGCTGATCTACCTAACTATACTAGATCCTCTTGCAGTAGCATACCATCATTCCTGTCATTAACCACCCTGCCAAACCTCCGAATCATCTACAAACTTGGACATTCGGCCTGATATGCTATCATCGATATCATTGTTGTTTACTATAATATTCAATATAGAAAACAATGGGCCCAACACCAAACCATTGGAGACTTCACTAATAACATTAGTCCATGAAGAGCACTATCCACTGATTACAACTCTGTTACTTCTCCCACTCATTAATCCCTTTATCCATAGCAGCAACTTACCCTTAATCACAAACTGCTCCAATTTATATAGTAGTCTTTTATGTGCAACAGTATCAAAAGGTTTCCTGAAATCCAAGTATATGATATCAAAATTATTTTTTTCATCCAGTTCTTTGATTGGATACTACCACATTGTAGTATCCAATCAAACTGGTTGGACAAGATTTCTCCTTAACAAACCCATGCAGTATCTAAAGTATAACTGCAGCCTTGTCTAGATGATACTGCATTACTTCTTTTACAGTGACTCCATTTTTTTTTTTTTCCTGGAACAAAAGTTAAACTAACTGGTCTGTGATTACCTGTGTTACCCTTTCATCCCCCTTTGTGAATTGGGAATACATTGAAACATCTTCAGTCAACAGGGACCTCCTCTACAAGAATGCTCTCCTAAGTATGGCAAAGGGTTTTCTTACTTCCTTTGCTGCCTCCCTTAAAATAATTGGATAGATCCCATCCTACCCCAAATTCCTTTCTTAGGTTTAACTTCAACAATTTCTCTTTCACATTCCTCTCAGTCATTAAAATATCATTTAGCTCTTTGTTAGTTTGATAAACTTCAAATATCCCCTTCCCTAAAGAATTCCTCTGTATAAACGGAGATGCAAAATACTCATTGATTTTGTCAGTAAGGTGAACAGGATCATCAATAGTCGAATCATCAATATGAAGTGGACCAATTTGATTCATCCCTTTCCTTCTATTGTTTCCATAAAAATTTCTCATAATCTGCCTTTGCTTGAATATACCTTGAAGAGTATTTCTTAGTTGGGATGAGAAGCATAGTAGCATCTATGATTAATTCCTTAAATACTTACCATTAAGAATTTGCTGATGATAACATCATCACTTGATTCCATTGTACAGAATTTAAAAACTGTCTGAGACCACTGTAGTCACCTTTGCAAAAGCAAAAACCCTTCCCTTTACCCTTGATGGTAGTTACATCTTTAAGTAAATCCCAAATCAATACCCTGTGATCACTGCCACCTAGTGGTTCCTTTATCTGCAGACAGTAGCTTAGGAATGCCTCGGCATTGGGGCAGGTGCCAAGCACTCCAGAATCAAAATGGCGCTATGGACAGGCTACAGCAGTTCGGTGTTAAGCTATTTCGACACCCGAGGCTACCTGATGATATGATGTTGCATCACGATGAGAGCAGAGGCGGCAAAAATTAATTTTCGCCAAATGCTGTGTTTTCTGAGGGTGATTCAAGCCTGCATGCATCCTTAAATCTGAGTATCTGAGTACATATTGCAGAGCAGCATGGATCTGTTTACGGTCCAGAAAGTAACTTTGATGGGACCAATCAGGCAACCACTTCATCAGCACACGCTCGAATGCAGAGCAGTTCACAATGCACACATTGTGTACGATCTACGATACTGAATAAGTTAGAAGTTGTAAATAATGTTTTTGTGATAATTAGCTAATGTTTTAAATAATGTATATAGTATTTCGTGCTTGTTATATAAACAAGTAATTGTGAATATTGTGATTTCTAATTTGAATAAAACAGCAAAAGCCAAATTAATTTTAGACATGCCACCACCAAAGAAAAAAGAGGGGACATCAACACCACATAGAAAGACTGCATAAAGAAGAAATAAAAACCATTCCACTAGTTTACAAAAGCCACTTCAAACCCGAAAATGACAATGAAAACGAACATAATTCAAATGAGGATGAAACAAATGCAGATGCCACCGAAATAGAACACCAAGAAAAAGCACAAACAGTCAAAGTTTTTTTTAAAAGAATTAGAAAGTAAAGTGAATAACGAACAACAGCTGCAATTTTTGCAAGTGCAAGCAAATGATTTTTTACTTGCGAAAATTAAACGACCTTTTCAACAATTAAAAATAATAATTAAACATTCAAAAATACAGTACAAGATGAGAAATAAATCAGAAATAAGTGGGAATAAATAAATTTTCTAATATTTAAGACAATTTTTTTCATACATACATATTAAGAAAAATTTTTTTTCATACATACATGATTCGCACAATATTACTACACGTTAAAAATTATTTTGCAAAATATTTGGCTATCTTTTGTTTTACACAGGTTTTTAGTGTATGTCAATCATTAAAAAATGTTCGTATTTGTTTTTACACTCAAGGAACATTTTCTTCACATTGAAACCTCAAAGAAGTTTCAAAAACTGCCAACATTCCATGTTTAGGTTTAATAACTTTGTTGCCCTTATTTTCTTCCTCTTGTCATCGATACTGTCAGTAGTTTTTTAAACTAGTTCTTAAATTTGAATTTTTTTTCTTCTTTTTTTGAAATTGTCCTGAATGGCAATGACAAATGTCGGAGTCGCTCGGATATTCAGCTACTGTGACCATGTAAACAGAAATAGGGGAAATTTATAGCAAAGAGTGGATGACACTTCTGTGACACAACAGATGAACACTTGTTGGGGTAAAGGAAAACCGCTCTCTCCTAAAAGTCTAACAACAGAGTGCTTACAGTAGAAGGCTGACCAGAGCCTATTGTCCGAATGTGGAATACATCTTGATCTGCCCACTGGCTAGGGATACAAGAAAATCGTTCATCAGATCAACTTCTCGATATGCAGGTCAGGTAGTTGAGCAACAGCACGAATTATTGCCTAAATTGCTTGAAGGCCAGAGGTGCGAACAATGTGTACCCAGTTAAGTCTCTTGTAATCCATTCATTATAAGAACATTTTTTTTTTTTTTTTCATTCTACAAAAAATATTTTATATATAATTACCAAGGAAAAGTCAAAAAAATTCACTATAAAGAAGTCAGTTTAACAGAGGTCTGACCGTACTTATTATGATTTTACCAATTATTGAAATAAGGCGTGTATCAATGAAATTTTCCAAGAGCGCCAAGAACCTAGCTATGCCTCTGTCTGCAGATTCTTAATTCATGAATAATCACTGCTGATAATCAGATCAAGAGTATTACTTCCTCTAGTTGCCTCACGAAAATGCTTCTGTAAAAAATAATCATCCAATAAATCCACAAAAGGCTTGCTAGTGTGCAAGTGACCAACCACAAGTTCCAGTCAATATCTGGGAAGTTAAAATGTCCCATTATAAGACATTCTGATTTATTGGCCCACACTGTATATTTTTCAGTAAAGTTGTTCACCATACTCATCAGAATCATTAGGCCTATAATACACTCTTATTCTCAATTTTACTTTCCCAGTGGTTATGTCACACTCAACATTGGCACTATCCACCATGTCAACTGGATGCACTGCCTTTAATTATAAGTTTTTAACTAGGAGCATAACCCATCCCCCCTCCTATCCTGTCTGTCCCTTCTGTATGCAATGGCATGATAGATGGGACCAATCAGATAAAGGGGATGTTGTCACTAGGAGGTTCCTGCCACAGGTAATCCTAGTCTCTCCCTAAACCTCTACCATGGTTAGCACCAAGCTTATATACTACATTTTTGCTAACAGGGTATGGCTCCCTGAATACTAAACGAAGTCAACTTGGCCTCACAGAAGACCCCAAATGTATCTGTGGTGCTGATGAGGATCGGGCCAGTCTGTCTCAATTATCATCCTGACAGATGTACACTCATGACAAAAATAGGACCCGTAAGCTGCAGAGACGGACAACTCTCATCTATGATGAGATACATTGCATGGCCTTCAATGACCTTGCGCAAAGAGCTTTTAAAACTAGGAGAGGCAATCATGCAGTGATAACCTAAACTGACACCCACCTCGACCTTGAAAAGTTCCTCTTCCTGCCTGTGATAACTACTGATAATGACTGGCCTGCTAGAATATGCTTCCCACCCAGAGCAAGTATGAAGGGCGGTGCTTTTGATGGAATGTGTGTTGTGATAGTGTAGTTCGTGTTGAGATGTGTAACTTGGCGAGTGGGAAATGAGTCCACTTAAACTGGAGCGGGGAATCTATAAAGGTGTGTTGGCAGGGATGCACGCATGTGTGTGAGCATGCTAGAAAGTATCTTTCCAGATTAAGATGTACAAATGTAAGTTCAATTAAAGTCACCTGTGTAAATTGTGCAGTGGCCATGTGAATGTAGTTGTGACAAGTTAAAAAAAAAAAAAAAAGTGGATGATTTGATAGTTGTGTTTATTTATATGGTACCTGTGTCCTGTCTCTGAGTGCATGATGATGTATGAAAAGAGGCACATGAGTGAGAGTGACTGTTGTCCATTGTTACCTACGAGTCTCTCCCTAAATGAGTGATAATAATAATAACAATAATAAAAATGTATGTATACTTGTGTATATCTATAAGAGTGGAAGGTGTGCATCTGCTGTTACCAATCTCAGAAGTTATCAACAGGAAGCCCTTACCTCCTTATGTAAAGAGAGCATTGTAATCTTACATGCCAATAATGGCTGGAGCACTGTTGTTTTGGGCAAATTTGATTACATATGCAAGGCCCTCTCTCTCTTTTACAAGATCCTGAGGTCAATGAACCCATACAGGATTCTCCATCAAGGTATTGGAGAATTTGGAATCCAAAGTCAATAAGCTTGTGTGGTTTCTTTCTAACAAAATTCCAAAAAATGTTTGTTGGAAACTCCATGAGACAGGTTGCCAGCTGCTTCAATTTTATGGGCTCCCAAATATCTATAAATCTGGTATTCCAGATTTATACATATGTATTATTAAGAATTTTATTATTTCTGAGGGTGAAGTCAGTTTCCTTTGATGTGGTCTCCCCAATCACTTTTGTCCCTATGCAGCAAGCTGTTGCTTGTGCAAGGAAAATTTTGGATGGGGATGCTACCTTGAAGGACAGGACTTCACTCTCAACAGATGAGATTTGTACTGCCCTCAATTTGTTTGACTGGTAGCACAATCATGTTTAATGACTCTGTTTCATCAGATCCAAGGCACACCTATGGGTGTCCCTGTCGGTTCCGTCATAGCTAATATTACTATGGAGGAACTTGAGAGTTGTATATTTTTGAACCTACCTGTTCCCATCAACCCTCTGATGTCGATGTCTTTGCTATTGTCCCTGGGGATCAGAAACTTCACTCCTTCAATATCTCAATTCCTATTTCACCCTTTATTCTATTTACTATTGAACTGAAAACAAACAATATCCTTCCTTTCTTAGATGCCTTAGTCCAGCATGTGGGTACACACCTTACAACCTCCGCCTTCGGGAAACCTGAGTGCAGGCTAATTTACTAATTATGGGTCTGCACATGCTCCTGGACACCTACATAGCACTGCTCATACTTTGTTTACCAGGGCATGGACGCATTTCAGTTCCGTTAGTTATAGGCAATTGGAGATTTCTAAAGTAAGAACAGAGCTTTCTAATTGCAGTTATACCCCTTAGATTCACTGGATAGATGTTAGTTACAAAATCACAATTTTATCACCCAATCATATCCTCCTAATAATAATGAGTTTACCTCTATTGCCTCTGTTATCCAGGCACATCAGAACATCTTGATAGAGTTTTAAGCTCTTACCATATATGGTGTGCACATGGAGGCCTGCAGCATGGAAGCCTCCTCAACAATTCATGTTGAGAGAAATGGACCATAATCTGCCACACTGGTCCGGTGCAGGTTGCAGATTGACCATATTTAGCAGTTGGGGGTTGGTTGGTTGGTTATTGGGAGTTTAATGGCACATCAGCATCTAAGGCTATTGTGCGCCAATCCTAAGGTAATAAAATATAAATTTGTAAAAATATAAAATAACATATCTATTTAATATATTATAAACAAAAATAGGAGCTTAGAGGGGAACAGGTATCCTGTGTTATCAGACACTCAGCCTAAAACACTGATGGATCCAATATCTCTCTATTACAGAAGATTTAGGAGAAGTCTGGTTGGCCTGCCTCCCTAAAATCCACTCATGCACACCTTCTCGATGGTAAGCCCTGTTACGCCACTTAGGTGGCAACAAACGTGTAGAGTGATTCTCTTCAAGATGCCTGGTAAGCGTGAAGAGGAAAAGACCAAATCCTCCAGCATATGACAGCACGACAAAACAAATGGCCCTCAGTCCCCAGCAGCTTTCACTCTCCGTCTTACGGCAGCGAGAGGATCAGAGTGGAAGCAGAGGGTGCTAAGAATCTCTGGGTACGACCAGGCTGCCATGCACGGAAACTGAACTTGGCCTGTTATAACGTAAGATCACTCATCGGTGAAGACAGGATATTAGAGCTGGAAAAGGAATTAGAAAATGTGAATTGGAATATCATTGGTTTGGCTGAAACAAGAAGAAGAAATGAATCACTTATAAGTTTATCAAGTGGAAATCTGCTGTACACCAATGGAAACAGTGAAAGAAGTGAAGGTGGAGTTGGGTTTCTGGTCCATAAAGATTTTAAAAACAACATTTTGGAATTCAAAAGTACAACACCAAGAGTGTCAAGACTAATACTCAAGATTTCTAAGATGTACAAGTTAAAGATTATAATGATTTATGCACCAACATCAAGCCATGATGATGAAGTTGAAGAAATGTACACCGAAATTGAGAGTCTTCTAGATGAGCAGAAAACCCACTACACTATTATTATGGGGGACTTCAATGCTAAGGTTGGAAAAAGACAAAACAGCGCAGAAAGGGGAACTATGGGAAATTTTGGAATTGGTGAAAGAAATGAAAGAGGTGAAAGACTTGTGGAATTTGCAGAATCTCAAGGACTGTCAGTAATAAACACTTTTTTCAAGAAAAGGGTGAACAGAAAGTGGACATAGAAGAGTCCAAATGGATTAACTACTAATGAAATTGACTTCATCCTCACTAACAGAAGATATATTGTGAATGATGTTACCATCCTGAATAAGGTAAATGTTGGAAGTGATCACAGAATGGTAAGATGTACACTTGATATAGATGTAGGAAAGGAAAAAACTGACTTGAGTAAATAATACAAAGGTCTTTGAGATAACAGAAGAGGAGAAAAAGCAGTATGTACTGGAACTTAAGAACAAGTTTGAGCTTCTGCAGACTTCGACGAGGAATATTACAACTTTCTGAAAGTGATAAAGCCCAAGAAACCTATAGGGAAAAAGAAATCCAAAGAAGAAAAATTTAGTCAAGAAACACTTGTCATGATGAACCAAAGACGACAAATGAAAAGCAAGAAAAACATTGACAGGGAGCAAAACACTGACAGGGAGATTAATATACTCAGTTATGCAAAGCCATTAGAAAGAGACTCAGAGAGGACATAAGAAGATTTAACACAAGAAAAGTAGAACAAGCATTAAGGGAAAACAAAGGATTTAAATCAGCAGCCATGAGCAGTAATACAGAAAGACAAATGATACTGAAACTGAAGAATAGCGATGGTATACTTATAAACAGCAGAAGGCATAATTCAAATAGCAGAAGACTACTATAGAGAATTATACAAGGAGCAGGGGAATGATGCCAGCAGTGGGGAAGATGGATTGCAAAGTAGCAACACATACGACATACCCAATATTCTTCCTGTTGAGGTAGAACATGCATTGAAGAAAATGAAGAATCAGAAAGCCCCGGGGGAAGATGAAGTTACTGTAGAGTTGTTAAAATTGGGAGGAAGAGACATAACACAAAAACTGGCAAGGCTCTTCACAAAGTGCATTAGAAAAGGTGTGATGCCTAAGCAGTGGAATAATGCAATCATAGTTTTGCTGCATAAAAAAGGAGATAAATTGTAAATTATAGACCAATTAGCTTGTTATCCCACATCTACAAGTTGCTCACAAGGTTCACAATTACTAACAGATTAGAAAGAATACTTGATGAGAATCAACTGAAAGAGCAAGCTGGCTTTAGGACAGGATTCTCAACTATGGATCACCTTCACGTAATATCACAGCTAATGGAGAAAGCAAATGAATATAAAACACCATTATGCCTGGCATTTGTGGATTATGAAAAGGCATTTGACTCCATACAGCATAAGGCAGTGTTTCGGGCACTGGAAAGACAAGGCATAGACACCCCATATATTATGATTTTGAAGAAAATATATGAGAGTGCTACCTCCTTTATTAGACTAGACAAAGACAGTAGGAAATTTAAAATTGAGAAAGGAGTTCAACAAGGAGACACAATATCTCTGAAGCTGTTTGCAGCTGCCCTTGAGGAAGCTTTCAGAAGATTAGACTGGTCACAGAAAGGAGTCAATGTGAACGGAGAGTACCTAAACCATTTACGATTTGCAGATGACATTGTGGTCATAAGCCACGATCCCAAAGAATTAGAGGAAAATCTTAATCAGTTATGCACAGTTAGTAAGGATTTTGGACTAAAGATGAATATGGCTAAAACAAAAGTAATGATGAACAAGTATGCCACAGAAGGTGAAATAATGATTGAAGGAGCAGTATTTGAAAAGGTGAATTCGTATACTTATCTGGGACAAGTTATTAGCTGTAATAATGATAAATGGCTGGAAGTCAAGAGAAGAATAAATTTTGGATGGATAGCATTCAGTAAATATAGTCACATACTGAAGAGCAATATCCCAGTTTGTCTGAAATATAAAATAATGAACCAATGTATACTCCCCACCATGACTTATGGAAGTGAAACTTGAACACTCACTAAAAGAATGGAAGAGAAGCTGAGAACTACACAGCGAAGAATGGAACGAATTATATTGGGAATCAGACTGTTAGATAAGAAGAGAAACACATGGATTAGGCAGCAAACTCAAGTAAAAGCCATTCTTATCAAAAATAAAGAACTAAAATGGTCTTGGGCAGGACACATAGCTCGGAGACATGATGACAGATGGACGAAGAAAATAACAGAATGGTACCCAAGAGGAGCTAGAAGAAAACCTGGAAGACAAAGGCGGAGATGGATAGATGAAATTTATGAGTTTGTGGGTAGTAAACGGATGGCCAGTGCTCAAAACAGAAAGAACTGGAAAGTTGCTGGAGAGGCCTTCATCCTGCAGTGGATTGAAAATGGCTGATGATGATGAAACAAAAATACGGCATAAAACATTTAAAATATATTAAACCTAAGAGCAATCTAAATAAAACTATGTAGATTAATCAGTTGTAAAAACCTGAATACATCTGAAACATTGTCATCGTCGGATAAAATCTGCCTGAGTGTATAAGGCTCAGACAGATTATTATTATTATTATTATTATTATTATTATTATTAGCCATATGGTACAAGGAAGCCTGAGGCTTATGCTGCACCAGCCAAAAAAAATTCCCGAGTTACCCTGAGAGAGAGAGAGAGAGAGAGAGAGAGAGAGAGAGAGAGAGAGAGAGAGAGAGAGAGAGAGAGAGAGAGAGAAGTAGAAAGGAATCACCAAGAGAAAGAGAAGAATGATGATATCCAGCTCAGGACCCTGGGTTTGCCAAGCCCATACTCACCAGATGTGAGCCCCCGGGTTTATGGTTAAAACATAAACGGAGTTCATTACTAAAATATGTACATTCGACTAAAATATGGCGGATAGTTAAATCTGCTTTACAATGTCTACACACAGGATTATCATAAGCCCTCAGCAAATACGAATGCGTCAGGTGAGAATGTCCTATGCGTAGCTGGGCAAGAATTACTTCGTCCCGTCGAACCCTGCGCTGACCAGAATGCCGAAGCATTATTACAGGATTAATTTCATTCAGCTTGTTGGTAGGACACCCATTCCAAGATTCTTGCCAACGCGCGCATAATTTTTTGTAGATCAGTTGCTTGCGGTCTGTATAGGGGACTGACAAGCGGATACGACTTTGTGGCGTTGCTGATTTTGCTGCTGCATCAGCCAAGTCATTGCCTCTGATACCAACATGGCTAGGGATCCAGAAAAAGCGAATATCAAAGTTTAACTCT